>NC_050572.1:36665033-37007533 GCF_013265735.2 Oncorhynchus mykiss | reverse complement strand
CTTGGTAGCAGGCCGCGTCGGTGGCACTGTGTTATCCTCAAAGCGGGCGAAGGTGGAATATATCAAGACCGAGACACAACCATATATCTTTACAATCTGCACAGACTTCTCCAAGTCTATCGAAAGAAAATTTGAGCAGTAATTCCTAGAAACCCATCACATTATCTAGGACACATGTGCACACACACAGATACAAACAAGGTGAAACTGCTCAATGGAACAGACACAGATGAGAGGGGAGATCAGCAAGTGTTCTTTAAAGGGTAAGGTCACAATGATCATGTCTGTACAGAACTATAGAATGCACCTCATAAGTCATTAGATACTTTCCCCCTAAATACATTTTTTTTTTAAATGTGTAATACTTTGTGTCTTTGATTTATCCGACTTGAAAGACCATGTGTGTTGAATTTAGGCAATCACTGAACTGATCAATTAGCTTAGATGGTCAAGTATGGTGCCTAGTTGGAACAAAATCCTGCAGTAACTGCGGCACTCCAGGAAGAGTGTTGCTTACCCCTGGTTTCTGATTACGACATGTAACTTCCCTGAAGAATCCATTTCCACTTTACTGGGTTGCCTCCTGTGACAAATTGTGTGGTCAAACCAGCCCAACTCATTGTGGAAATCCCATGACATATGAACAGTGACGATTTTAGCATGTACATTTTGGTGGGTGGGGTAAAAAAAAGTGGGATGCATGCCAGCAAAGCCACAGCACAACACTAAATAATAAACTAATTGCACTATAACGGTGACAAATGATGCACACAAACTGTCAGGGCCTACATAAAGCTGTCCAAACATCTTACCACTGCTACACCTGGCTATCAGCGGAGCTTTGTCTGACAGCGAAACAGTTCATTCAGCCTCCTTTACGGTCTTTAAAAAAAAACATAGCTGATATGGCTGACTTGCGTAAACAAATGTGGTTTCTAATGACAATTGAAATGTACAAACTATGGCATGAGGGGACAAGAAGCGGATAAGAGGCAATCCGTAATTTCGATTAAGACATTAATGAGCGAGCTAGGACGGACGTAGTCAGCATAACTATTTGTTTAGCACTTTTGAAATGTACAGTGACAGAATTCAGAACATGGGCCATTCTTAGTGTTCTCCCTGTACACCAAGTCAGAAACGTAGGATAAATAAAGGGTGCATTTAAGCATAAAATGAAAGCTCTTACAATATTAAATTATTACATTTCTCTAACAAAAAGGTTATCGGCAATAGTACATGTGCCCCACCAAGTCAGAACAGTAGGCGAAATTAAGGTAAGTAAGTCAAATGGGCTACTAAGCTACACAACATACATTTAGTATTACGTCTTTGCTACAGTATACATAACTCCCTGGCATACTACATCATTTATGGAGCAGCATACAATACATTTTTGGACTCACCTTGTTGTGCTGTGCTTACTTGAACAGGAAGGTGGCACGGCGGTCCTTCGTGTGCAAATTTTGTCATCAAAGTCTGGCATTCTCTGGATTTATGGTGCTTTCAAGACAACTGTGAACTCGGAAAAAACATGGTGGAATCATGACGTCATTGATCTTCAGTTTCCAGACTTACAATTCCGAGTTGGATGACCTTTCAAAAACATATTTCCCAGTCGGAGCTCGTTTTTTCCGGAATTCCCAGTAATCTTGAACTCAAGGTTTCACAGTTCCGAGTTAGTTGTTTTGAGCACGGCACAAATCATGCTTCATTGACATCAAGGCCAATGTTGAATGTTAATCATTTTAAACTTGAAAGAGAGAAACTTAATCCCAGACTTGGGACCACACAACCACTCCACTGAATAGCAGGCTAGTGATTGCTTTGCAATGCTTACTGTTAGCCATTGTCACAGGTTCCTTCCAAACCACTCATTGTTGAATTTGCGATTCCCAACTTGTTTGGTAATGTTCATGTCCAATGGCCGATGAGCACTGATACATTTTATCTATAATTTCTCTTCATTATTTCTCTAGCATCTGCAGCACAAGCCTCCCTCTACGCTTATACATGAGTGAAGTGAGTTCGGAAAAACTAAAAGGATGCATCTTAGAAAGAGTTCACATACAAACTTTATACGTCCGAACTTCGAGTCAAATATGCTTCCCAAAAATAATATGGTGGCTGTGGTAGAACGTCAATTTTGACTGGCGATTTTGTGCATTTATCAAAATTAACTTTAAAACAATGCCACTAAATAATGCTTACATACAGTGCCTTGCGAAAGTATTCGGCCCCCTTGAACTTTGCGACCTTTTGCCACATTTCAGGCTTCAAACATAAAGATATAAAACTGTATTTTTTTGTGAAGAATCAACAACATGTGGGACACAATCATGAAGTGGAACGACATTTATTGGATATTTCAAACTTTTTTAACAAATCAAAAACTGAAAAATTGGGCGTGCAAAATTATTCAGCCCCCTTAAGTTAATACTTTGTAGCGCCACCTTTTGCTGCGATTACAGCTGTAAGTCGCTTGGGGTATGTCTCTATCAGTTTTGCACATCGAGAGACTGACATTTTTTCCCATTCCCTCCTTGCAAAACAGCTCGAGCTCAGTGAGGTTGGATGGAGAGCATTTGTGAACAGCAGTTTTCAGTTCTTTCCACAGATTCTCGATTGGATTCAGGTCTGGACTTTGACTTGGCCATTCTAACACCTGGATATGTTTATTTTTGAACCATTCCATTGTAGATTTTGCTTTCTGTTTTGGATCATTGTCTTGTTGGAAGACAAATCTCCGTCCCAGTCTCAGGTCTTTTGCAGACTCCATCAGGTTTTCTTCCAGAATGGTCCTGTATTTGGCTCCATCCATCTTCCCATCAATTTTAACCATCTTCCCTGTCCCTGCTGAAGAAAAGCAGTCCCAAACCTTGATGCTGCCACCACCATGATTGACAGTGGGGATGGTGTGTTCAGCTGTGTTGCTTTTACGCCAAACATAACGTTTTGCATTGTTGCCAAAAAGTTCAATTTTGGTTTCATCTGACCAGAGCACATTTTTCCACATGTTTGGTGTGTCTCCCAGGTGGCTTGTGGCAAACTTTAAACAACACTTTTTATGGATATCTTTAAGAAATGGCTTTCTGCTTGCCACTCTTCCATAAAGGCCAGATTTGTGCAATATACAACTGATTGTTGTCCTATGGACAGAGTCTCCCACCTCAGCTGTAAATCTCTGCAGTTCATCCAGAGTGATCATGGGCCTCTTGGCTGCATCTCTGATCAGTCTTCTCCTTGTATGAGCTGAAAGTTTAGAGGGACGGCCAGGTCTTGGTAGATTTGCAGTGGTCTGATACTCCTTCCATTTCAATATTATCGCTTGCACAGTGCTCCTTGGGATGTTTAAAGCTTGGGAAATCTTTTTGTATCCAAATCCGGCTTTAAACTTCTTCACAACAGTATCTCGGACCTGCCTGGTGTGTTCCTTGTTCTTCATGATGCTCTCTGTGCTTTTAACAGACCTCTGAGACTATCACAGTGCAGGTGCATTTATACGGAGACTTGATTACACACAGGTGGATTGTATTTATCATCATTAGTCATTTAGGTCAACATTGGATCATTCAGAGATCCTCACTGAACTTCTGGAGAGAGTTTGCTGCACTGAAAGTAAAGGGGCTGAATAATTTTGCACGCCCAATTTTTCAGTTTTTGATTTGTTAAAAAAGGTTGAAATATCCAATAAATGTCGTTCCACTTCATGATTGTGTCCCACATGTTGTTGATTCTTCACAAAAAAATACAGTTTTATATCTTTATGTTTGAAGCCTGAAATGTGGCAAAAGGTCGCAAAGTTCAAGGGGGCCGAATACTTTCGCAAGGCACTGTATCTTACATTACTCTTATCACATGTATATACTGTATTGAGACCCAATCACTGGACACTAACAAATGGATCACTTTAAACAATGCCACTAAATAATATTTGCATATCTTACATTACTTTAATTACATGAATATACTGTATTTTATACCATCTACTGCACCTTGCCTATGCCGCTCGGCCACCGCTCATCCATATATTTATTTGTACATATTCTCATTCACCCCTTTATATTTGTGTGTATTAGTTAGTTGTTGGGAATTGTTAGATATTACTGCACTGTTGGAACTAGAAGCACGAGCATTTCGCGACACTCGCATCTGCTAACCATGTGTATGTGGCCAATAAAATGTTATTGGACTTTGATTTGAATATCTCAGCGTGGCACACCTCTTCATCACTGTGGTGCTGCCTGGCAGAGGCACTGAGGCAGCCCAGGTCTGTATCATCAGCAAATCTCTCCCTCTCTCAGGGTGAGGAGTTCAGTATGGAGGATAATCAAAAAGGGTGTAATTACAGGAGTGTCCCTCAAAACATGGCTGCTAGACGAGCGGGGCCAAAAGAAGGTGTCAGGGGAAAATGATGTATTCACCTTATTTGTTGGCTATGTAACAATTATTTTCATAACGAACACTAAGATATTTCTGTCCTGCTAATGCTGTGTTTTATGGTCTCCACTCCAGCACCTAGCCTGGGTGTTGAGAACATGGGGTCTACTACAGATAGCTTGAAGCCAACACTTGACTTGTGTTGGTGATAAAAACCTAAAAGGTAGCATTCTAAAGACAAGATGTGGTGTGTACGACTCAAGAGAGAGAGCCTGGAAGAGTTAAGAACAATGCCACATTGTCTTCTCTTCCTGGCATCTGGGAAACTAAGTAAAAGACCATCCTGTGTAGATAACCAAGGTGGCTTATGGGAAGGTTAGAAGTGACTGACTAAGCAATCTTGGTATCAGCTATATAAAAACTGTGCATCGTCTGTCAGCCTAACAGTCAGTCAAGACTGGTGGGCCGATGCTCATTATTGCAATAATGAATCAATATTAAATAAAGATTGTTTGAAGAAATGACCAAGACCAAGTCTCTCTCTGTACTGAATTTCCACGACAAGGGTTCGAGAAAGAGAGCACTAGGGCCGAGAGACAGAGAGAAGACTGGCATTCTTAAGGCTGGAGCGAGATCAATCATCCAGAATGGTTAAAAGACCTTTCAATGAACCTCCTTTAATCTTGGCACAATGCTACAAACCGAGCGTCACGAAGTGGGGCTCTGGGGTTTAATAATTCCCCACGGAGTGCGTAAATCTTTAATAGAGGGCAAGTTAAGCCTGCGGTGGCTCCGACGGCGTGCACAGTGGTGCGTGCACGTGTAGATCCGGATAATTGATGATGCACATAGACAATGATACCTGACACACAAACTGAAATATTAAGTAGCATTACAGGGGTATAGTCAGGGATGTCGTATCAAACGAGCAAGCAAACCAACCTAGGCGTGCATGCACACACACACACGCAAAATTGACGCAGAGGGGAATAATGGAGCGAGATAATTATAATATGAAACTTATTTTTAAATGTATATTTCACCCTCTTGGCAACCCTTGCCTGTAATTATTTATAAAGTCATACAAATGTTAGAAGATCTCTGAACCTCCAAGTCCTGTGAATTAATTTAGTCTCGGTTATAAAGATAAGTCATTTCTCGCCTACTATTTATTCTGTAAACCAAGAGGCCAAATCTAATCTTATCAAAACCAGTTAGGGCACACTTGATTATGAAATACTGGTAGGCTATGTTGAAACAGCTGGGATCAATGCATTTCTGACTACTACCCAGTAACTAGATCTCTCGCCCTTTCTCTGAGGTATGATTACAATGCTCCCATTCAGTAGCCCATAATATACATAGGCCCACTGCTGGGTCCAGATCTGCGGAGCCGTGGGCCCCCTATGTAATTTGAATACCACCCCACCACGCCCAAGTATTAATTGCTGATGCGAGTCCATCACGCCTATGATTAGAACTTTCCTTAACGTAGGCTATATGATAAATTATCCCACTGATGGTTTCACCAACAAAATGTTTGTTATTTTTGCCATTACATAAGTCAGCATGATATTTTAGCGATTTGCTGACAAATCAAATTCATTTGATAAATAAATCATATTATTCAATAGTTTCAATACCATGTTAAGATAATGAAATGCATTCTGGGATTCATTGTGAAAATACTCTCCGAAGCGGTGTTGGTTTCAGTCATCGTTTTAAACAACAGTTGAGCTAGCTAACAAAAGACAACACACCCCCCCCCCCCAAAAAAAAAAAAATTGAGAAAGTCAAGAATAGACTTTGCTTATTTAAAAATCAGCAATGTATCAACACAAAATTTGAAAGCAAAGGAGGTATCAAAATTAGTTAAATTAGATTCTGTTTTCAAATGCAGTTCAAGTGCAGCCATTGCTAGCACAAGCAAAATAGCAGGACCAGAAGAGGATGTAGGTTAATCGTCGCCAGCAGCAGCTTTTAGCGTCTCAAGTGAGCAAAGGCCAAGCTGTTCCATCGTGCCAGAAGAAGCAACTTTGACAGAGGGGGATACAGGTTGTCAGGTATCGGAGGATAGGACCCTGAGCACAAGCCAGGCAGGACAAGCTATCCCCGGGCCGGGCGGGGAGGAAGAGGAGCAGGGCGAGGCTAGAATCGTGGCGGCTGAGGAAACAGGTGGAAGTGAGACAGACAGCCTTTTTATCTATCCAACTGACAGGGGGGCATTATGCAACAAATGTGGATGCAAAAGTCAAATGGCACGTTATTGTAGTAGGCTCACGTAAGCCTACTGGTCCATTTCCAAGAGATGACGAAAGGCGGTGTTTTTCCGTGTAGTATTACACCACTACAACCAAGGCTGGAATCAAATTACCATGTACATGGCTATGTTATTCGTCCATGCTATATTGCATGCTTTGTGAGCCTTTCTGGCTATTCGGAGATCGGAGTTAATGCGGTGAGAGATTGGCGCCATCTAACATCCAAAATAGCCTGTTCGGTATATGAGCAATGGAAGCGCAATGGCACTATTGACGCAGAAATGGAGAGAGGCGTGCGTAACGCAGCAAATTTCTGGCGACAGGAGTTGGGAGCGCATAGTTAATGCAACTCTCACACTTGCATCATGTAATATGGCATTCAGAGGGCACCGCGAGAAGCTGAGGCAGGCCAACAGTGGGAATTTTCTCAGTATAATTGAACTGCTGTCATTTTACGACCCAGTTCTGAAAGAACGTTCAGAACGCCCCGCAGGATCCGTTAACTATCTCAGTCCTCAGATCCAAAATGAGCTGATTTATATATCTTAGCCGAGCGAGTGCAGTGTGACAATCAGGGAGAGATGCAGGAAGCCCCATCCCCCCCCCCCCCCCCCCCCCCGATTATTATGGACAGCACACTAGATGTATCCAAAGTAGACCAGTTAAGCCAAGTTTATCGCTATGTGAGCGTGATAAGGGATGCAGATAATGTCGCCACAGATCTGACCATCATGGGGACTTCTGGAGACTGCTGACACATCAGCAGCTGAGCTTTAACAAAAAATCCTGGGCAGTTTAGAGGATAAGGGGCTGGATATTTCAAAATGTCCTCGGCAGGGGTATGATGGAGCTGCTGACATGAGCGGGGTCTATTTCGGGTGTGCAGGCCAGAATATCCGAAAGAGAGCCGCTTGCTGTTTATGTGCATTGCACAGCGCATAGTCTTAACCTGCCTCTCAGCGACGACTGTCAAAAATGTGCCAGAGATTAAACAGTTTTATGATACTGTTGAACTGTTATACACCTTCTTCGGGCATAGCATAAAGAGATGGTCAATGTTGAGTGGTATATTTGATTTTGCAGCAGACTTTTTTTTGTCGTTCTGCAAACTACGGTTTTAGAAAATGTCAACGTAGTCTCCAAAATGCTTCAGGCCAAAGACACAGACCTGCACAGAGCAGTCAGCCTACTCAAGGACATGATATAGGTCCTGTCCGGATTCCCACTGGATTTTGAAAAGGCCAAAGTCACTGCAAAGACCCTTGCCGACAAATGGGGAGCTCAGAACGCATTTGAAGACAATCGGAGAAGGAAGGCGAGGAGTCATTTTGATGCGCTATGCGAGGACGAGCGACCGTCTGATGGGGAGAGTAGTTTTAAAGTCAACGTCTTTAATGCAAACCTTGACATCGTTATCCATCAGCTGTCAAACAGATATAAAAGTCGTCGGGCAACAGAGTCAGACTCCATCCATCCCACTACCCTGGCCAACGCAAATGATGACGTGCTCTACAAGACCGCCAGCCGGCTGGCTGAACATTACAGCAAAGATATATCAGCAATATATGGCCAATTACTCTCTTTCATGACCTGCTTTAACAAGGATATAACAAAGCACACTACAGTGAGAGACCTGGCCAAGACGCTCATTGTGGATTCAGTCACTGCTACATTTGGGGAAGTAGTTACAGCGATGCTCCTTTTTACGACTCTGCCAGTAAAAGGTAACCAGTTCCAAGCACTCCGTTTCCAAACTGAAAATAATTAAAATCATACCTGGAGAAGCAACATGGGACAGGAGAGACTGCGTGGGTTGGCCATTCTGTCCACTGAAAACACCAGGGCCAGGACCATGGATTTGAATGCCATAGTCAACGACTGAACAGAGCGCAAGGCCCGTCGAATGCCAATCAAAATGAGTGTGTAAGCTTATATTTTTACAAGGCAGGCTACCCAGACAGCCTATATAAATCATGCTTTATTGAGATTAATTTACATTGCTCGTCAATCTACGACTATGCTCGATCGGTCTTAGGAAACCATGTTCTGGTGCACGGCCGCTGAGCCATTTCATTGTCGTCATAGCCTATACGCTTAACTAGGCTATAACAATAATAGTAAGTACATACGCATCATATACTGTTAAAAGGCATGCTGCCATTTTGAATGCTCCACTTGATTGATTTTCTAGCGTTTTTTTTGTTGCTATAGGTCTCTGCGGGAGGGAGATCGTTTGAAATACTGGTATGACAGTTTTGCCGCTGTGCATAACTTCTGCGAGCATGTACTCAGGTCAGGTCATTAGCTGAGTTTCAGTGTTTCGGTCAAGAGATTGATCTATATATTTATGTTTTATAATATAGGCTATTCCCTATTATTTGCAGATAAAAATAGGGTGTTTTTGACCACTGTTCTTTCTGTGGTGCTGATCGACAGGTTCATTTCTGACCGTCGTCCATGTTGCTGAATGTATACGATTTGATTTTGTATTGGCTATATTGCCGGTAACAGCTTCAAATGTGCCCTTCGATTAGGTTCTCCTCTGTTGTTATAATGCTTAACAATATTAACACAGCCTTACCAACAAAACTATTTTAATTAAAAAGGGAAATATGGGTGGAGATAGGGGCCCGGAATTTTTTGGGTTCACCTGGGACCGTCATGATTAAGCTACGATACTGCTCCCATCCACAGGGCACGAGATGTCACCGAATGGTTTGATGGGCATTAAAACTAAATCTAAACTATATGCCATGGCCATCTCAGTCACCAGATCTCAACCCAATTGAACACTCATGGGAGATCCTGGAGCAGTGCCTGAGACAGCGTTTTCCGAACACCATAAACAAAACACCAAATTCTGGAATTTCTCATGGCAGAACGGTGTTGCATCCCTCCAATGATTTAAAAATACATTAGATGACTGACAGGGGGGCGCTGCTTTAAAGCCACCATCTTGGCACTCCCCAACCATTGTAAAAAATATTTTGCAAGCTATAGAAATGCATTTATTAATTAATGTCTACATTTGTTTTTTCCATGTTTAGTCTATTAGACACCTTAATGCCTACTTTTAAATTATATTATGTGAGCTAAACATGAGCAAAAATATGAACAATGTTGTTTTTTTATGTGAAAGTTCTACAAAAAAAATACATGTATTCAGACCCCTTGAATTTTTCCACATTTTGTTACGTAACAACCTTATTCTAAAATGTATTAAATTGCCCCCCACTAATCTACACACAATACCCTATAATAACAAAGCAAAAACAGGCTTTTAGATATTTTGCCCCAGAAAATAAGAAATGTGACATACTTAAGTACTCAGAACCTTGAAGCACATTTGACAGAGATTTCAGCCTTGAGTCTTCTTGAGTATGATGCTACAAGCGTATTTGGGGAGTTTCTCACATTCATCTCTGCAGACCCTGAAGCCATGTCAGGTTGGATGGGGAGCGTTGCTACACAGCCATTTTCAGGTCTCTCCAGAGATGTTGGATGGGGTTCAAGTCTAGGCTCTGTCTGGGCCACTCGGCGACATTTAGAGACTTGACCCGAAGCCACTCCTGCGATGCATTGGCTGTGTGCTTAGGGTCGTCTGCCTGTTGGATGGTATACCTTCGTTCTAGTCTGAGGTCCTGAGCGCTCTGGATCAGTTTTTCATCAAGGATGTCTGTAATTTGCGCCGGTCATCATTCCCTCGATCCTGACTAGTCTCCCAGTCTTCATATGTACTATTTTCTACATTGCAGAATAATTGTGAAGACATCAACTATGAAATAACACATATGGAATAATGTACTATAATAACAAACAAAAAAAGTAGTGTTAGAAATCTCAAATATATTTTGATTTGTAAAAGTAGCCACCCTTTGTATTGATAAAGGCTTTGCACACTCTTGGCATTCTCTCAACCAGCTTCACCTGGAATGCTTTTCCAACAGTCTTGAAGGAGTTCCCACATACAGTGGGACAAAAATGAATTTATTTAGTCAGCCACCAATTGTGCAAGTTCTCCCACTTAAAAAGATGAGAGGCCTGTAATTTTCATCATAGGTACACTTCAACTATGACAGACAAAATGAAAAAGAAAAAAAAATCCAGAAAATCACATTGTAGGATTTTTAATTAATATATTTGCAAATTATGGTGGAAAATAAGTATTTGGTCACCTACAAACAAGCAAGATTTCTGGCTCTCAAAGACCTGTAACTTATTATTTAAGAGGCTCCTCTGTCCTCCACTCGTTACCTGTATTAATGGCACCTGTTTGAACTTGTTATCAGTATAAAAGACACCTGTCCACAACCTCAAACAGTCACACTCCAAACTCCACTATGGCCAAGACCAAAGAGCTGTGAAATGACACCAGAAACAAAATTGTAGACCTGCACCAGGCTGGGAAGACTGAATCTGCAATAGGCAGGCAGCTTGGTTTGAAGAAATCAACTGTGGGAGCAATTATTAGGAAATGGAAGACATACAAGACCACTGATAATCTCCCTCGATCTGGGGCTCCACGCAAGATCTCACCCTGTGGGGTCAAAATGATCACAAGAACGGTGAGAAAAAATCCCAGAACCACACGGGGGGACCTAGTGAATGACCTGCAGAGAGCTGGGACCAAAGTAACAAAGCTGACCATCAGTAACACACTACGCCGCCAGGGACTCAAATCCTGCAGTGCCAGACGTGTCCCCCTGCTTAAGCCAGTACATGTCCAGGCCCGTCTGAAGTTTGCTAGAGAGCATTTGGATGACCCAGAAGAAGATTGGGAGAATGTCATATGGTCAGATCAAACCAAAATATAACTTTTTGGTAAAAACTCAACTCGTTGTGTTTGGAGGACAAAGAATGCTGAGTTGCATCCAAAGAACACCATACCTACTGTGAAGCATGGGGGTGGAAATATCATGCTTTGGGGCTGTTTTTCTGCAAAGAGACCAGGATGACTGATCCGTGTAAAGGAAAGAATGAATGGGGCCATGTAGTGAGATTTTGAGTGAAAACCTCCTTCCATCAGCAAGGGCATTGAAGATGAAACGTGGCTGGGTCTTTCAGCATGACAATGATCCCAAACACACCGCCCGGGCAACGAAGGAGTGGCTTCGTAAGAAGCATTTCAAGGTCCTGGAGTGGCCTAGCCAGTCTCCAGATCTCAACCCCATAGAAAATCTTTGGAGGGAGTTTTAAGTCCAAAACATCACTGCTCTAGAGGAGATCTGCATGGAGGAACGGGCCAAAATACCAGCAACAGTGTGTGAAAACCTTGTGAAGATTTACAGAAAACGTTTGACCTCTGTCATTGCCAACAAAGGGTATATAACAAAGTATTGAGAAACTTTTGTTATTGACCAAATACTTATTTTCCACCATAATTTGCAAATAAATTCATAAAAAATCCTGCGTGATTTTCTGGATTTTTTTTTCTCATTTTGTCTGTCATAGTTGAAGTGTACCTATGATGAAAATTACAGGCCTGTCATCTTTTTAAGTGGGAGAACTTGCACAATTGGTGGCTGACTAAATACTTTTTTGCCCCACTGCATGCTGAGCACTTGTTGGCTGCTTGTCCTTCACCCTGCGGTCCAATTCATCCCAAACCATCTCAATTGAGTTGGTGGTGTGATTGTGGAGGCCAGGTCATCTGATGCAGCACTCCATCACTCTCCTTCTTGGTCAAATAGCCCTTACACAGCCTGGAGGTGTGTTGGGTCATCCACCTGTTGAAAAATAAATTCTAGTCCCACTATGCGCAACCCAGATGGGGTGGCGTTTGCTGCAGAATGCTGTGGTAGCCATGCTGGTTCAGTGTGCCTTGAATTCTAAAGAAAATCACTGAAAGTGTTACCAAAGCACCCCCACACAACCTCCTCCATGCTTCACAGTGGGAACCACACATGCAGAGATCACCCGTTCACATATTCTGCGTCTCACAAAAACACAGTGGCTGGAACCAAAAATCTCAAATTTGGACTCCAGGACAGATTTCCACCGGTCTAATGTCCATTGTTCGTGTTTCTTGGCCCAAGCAAGTCTCTTATTATTATTTGTGTCCTTTTAGTAGTGGTTTCTTTGCAACAATTCAACCATGAAGGCCTGATTCACGCAGTCTTAACGGAACAGTTGATGTTGAGATGTGTCTTGAAGTCTGTGAAGCATTTATTTGGGAAGCAATTTGAGGATGGTAACGCTAATGAACTTATCCTCCTCTGCAGCAGAGGTAACTCTGGGTCTTTACATTCCTGTGGCGGTCCTCAAAGTCTCTTTAAAGTGTTCAGCCTGTGTGGTGCCATTTTGAGTACTGCAAGCTTGGCCCATGTGGGTCTGCCCCCTAGCAATTTGATTGCCATCCAATGAGGTTGCAGGGTGGGCCCAAAGGCTCAGTGACACGCGAGAGAGACATTTTCGGAGACACGTTTTGTCTCGAGCGCTACTTTGAGAACTACTGGCTAAAAAGATCATTACTGACATCAATCAAATTTGCCCTCGACATGAGATGTTACAATGATAATGGATCATCAGGTGTAGCCCCGCGGCTACCGCTAATTGCGGTATCATAAATCCTGAGCACAAACGATGATCCAGCATTCTATACATAATTTCCCTTTATGCACCCCCTTGAGACACCTACGTTTCCTCTAAATGCCCTTGCTCTCTCGCTCTCCCTGTGTCTTAAAATGTTTACAGCCATTCATGTGAACCTATGGCAACATGTGCTAACATATCCCATCTGTTCCACGCCTATAAGTTAAGATCGATAGAGGTTAACTGAAAAGACCAAATGGAGACAAACACCTTGAGATAAAGATTGACCAGCTACTAAAAAAAGGTGCCAAGATAGAAGCGCAAAAGAACTAGACACTAAATTACAACAAGACATCAAATTAAAAAAGACCTACAAATAAGCAAGACCAGTACAAGAAAAGAATGGCTACGCTCCAAACTACATTAATGATCTATGACACACAATCCACGACTTTAAGGTCACCATGGCAACACATAAACCTACCAAAACCTCTATACTGGATAGAGTGGTGAGGAGGAGGAATCTACTCTATCCGGAAGCGACATCACCATGAATCTTTATTTTACTATTGAGAGTTACAGTTAATTTCAAAATTGTATATCGATTTGCTCTCCTTAAATATAAGTAGTAATCTAATTTATTTGTTTCAGTCAATTGTTTAATCAAACGTTTTGCTACCTGAATTAGCCCAAGCTAATTTTCCCCAGCTAGCTGAACAAAGCTCATTTTCATCCTCATTGCCAAACTTCATAAATACTGCACCCTCAACTTCAACTGTGACAACTTCCTCTCCCCGCTTGGCTCAGTGGGATATGTCGTGATTTTGCCTAACACGGTCAGATATGTACACGGTCTTGTACCCAACTTTTTTTCAACTGACTATCATATCTGTTGATTAAATCAGACTGTTAATATAAATAGTAATCCAGGAATGTCACAAGTTAATTGACACGAGAAAACTTGAGATAAAAGCAACTCCACAGATCGCAATGATTGGCTAAATTATTTCTGGACACTAAAGGTCCGTGGAGCTCTTCCTCATCACCACTATAATAGTGTCTTATAGCAAACTGGGGCGGCAGGGTAGCCTAGTGGTTAGAGCGTTGGACTAGTAACCGAAAGGTTGCAAGTTCATATCCCTGAGCTGACAAGGTACAAATCTGTTGTTCTGCCCCTGAACAGGCAGTTAACCCACTGTTCCTAGGCCGTCATTGAAAATAAGAATTTGTTCTTAACTAACTTGCCTAGTTAAATAAAAGGTTAAAAAAAAAAGTTACAAAAACGCTAAAAAAAACCTCCATATAGGGTTGGTGTCAGCAGCCAGGGCCCAGAGATATGTAATGGCTGGCGTTGTTAACAGTAAAGCGTCCTGCTTGCTATTGATCCAGGTTGGCTAGATCATGAGTGAATTCTGGGAAGCTGACTTCATGTGCCTGACTGCCTAGGCAGGCAGACGCCTGAACTCCTGAGTGGAGTTGGGAATGGCTGTCTGCAGACTGAGTGGAACCAGCTAAAAACCGCGGATATTAGAGGATATTTTTTTTAAACGACTGAGCTTTTTGCGGCTTTAAAAATCGACCTGCCGGGTCATTGTAGTTGCAAAGTTCAGTGCAGAGACTTGCAGAGTAACAGTTTGAAAGGTTAAATCTATAATAACAGTCTATTAAGCTGACGATAAACTTGTTTTGGATAAAGTCAATGTCCATGCTGTCTGCAAAGGTCCATTGTAGGACATGACAAAACTAATAAAGCCTTTGCCTGAGTCTATCATCAGCTAAAGATATCAGAATCTGTGCTTCTACCAGGTTCACAGGTCAAAGGTGATGCTGCAGAGAGCCTCACGTATGACAACAGCACGATCAGTGCCTCTGGCTATTCTACCTGCATGCCCTCTCTGCTCTGGGTATTCCATCTTTTGAATTCTACAGGGGTGCCCTCTCTCCTTCAGCTTCATTAACAGATCTGCACGTGTTGTTCATGCTTCACTGCCCTACAGGTCTGACATCCTTGAGAGACAGTGAGGCAGGTTAGAAGAAGGTTGTGTTGTATTCTTGTATTTCCTTTTCCCTGGATAAAACCAGATGACGTGCTGCAGCGGCTAACCTTGACGTTCTTCAACTCCCTCTGTGCAAGTAGGCAGGGAAACAAAAAGGAGAAAGAAAATGGCCGCCGCACACTCACAGTCCGGTCTGATATATTTGTGAGGGAGAACAGTACTCTAATTGGTAACCTAAGCAGGGAGCCTTCACTCCATATTGAGGGGACTTGTCACCGGAGGTTATCAAAAAAGGTAGAACTATTACTTTCAAAACACCAGTGTTTTGTTCCAGGCTCGTTTAAAAACACCTGGGCGACATTTCTCACTCAATACCAACTGCGGGGCGGCTGATTACCGTGGCCGCATTCAATGCGGTGCAAAACAAATGGAGTAAATGCAGTCTGCCTTCACAAAGACAGAAATAATTATTCCCTGTATTTCAGAACATTTATTAGCTGTGTAGATACATTGTCTCTCACTGTGGGTAGCCAAGCTTTCAGACGTTAGCGACTAATGAGCGAGGGCTCAGAGGCAATTTCACGAACAGTGTGGCCACATTACTTTGCTACATAATGACTCCTAACCTTTCGAATATGAGCCCCGATTGGTACCTAAGGCATTCATGGTGTTACACATTTAAAATAGGAAGCAACAGAACTGAGGACTTCATTAAATAGTGATATTATAGTGCTCAGCTTCGGTCTTGTAGGTAAGAATTACATCTAGAAATGCATTTTACTTTTTCTTCACCTCAATCATCTCTCGACGACTTTCCGGTGCAGATAGGGTCTCTTTTAGGGGA
Organism: Oncorhynchus mykiss; assembly: GCF_013265735.2. Lineage (NCBI taxonomy): Eukaryota > Metazoa > Chordata > Actinopteri > Salmoniformes > Salmonidae > Oncorhynchus > Oncorhynchus mykiss. The sequence continues at coordinate 36,991,520 of NC_050572.1, read as the reverse complement.
GAGCGAAAGAGGTGGGAGACGGAGGAGTTTTCCGGGGCTATTGACTCCACAGAGGACTGAAGCCTGCCGTGCAGGGAGCTCAGAAAATAAGACCACTCAGTTCAGCTTCCTTCTCCAGAGTAGAGACATTCTATTCACCAAAGACACCAAGGAAAGACACTACCTACCAAAGACACCTTTGAAGTAAAGACTATATTCACTAAAGACTCCAAGGAAAGACACTACCTACCAAAGACACCTTTGAAGTAAAGACTATATTCACTAAAGACTCCAAGGAAAGACACTACCTACCAAAGACACCTTTGAAGTAAAGACTATATTCACTAAAGACTCCAAGGAAAGACACTACCTACCAAAGACACCTTTGAAGTAAAGACTATATTCACTAAAGACTCCAGAGTCAAGACTCTAAAATCAGGGGTGTCAAACTATAGAGATCCTAATGAATTACTATTATTAGTATTCTAATTTCTAATTCTGTGCCAATCCAGTCCGGAAGGTGGTTTGAGTAGTACAACATTTTAAAAGAAAAATCACAAAGCAAAGACTCTATACACTGAAGACTCCAGGAGGTAAGAATACATTCAATAAAAGATCCCCATGAAACGCTATTGATTAAAGATCACCAGGCGAATGACATTCCTATTCGAGGCCACAGATCAGGGAGAGTTAATTCATTAGGGATTCTGGAGCAAGGAAACTCTGCACTTTAGACGACAGTGCAAATGTATTCTTTTCACTGAAGGCCTTGGGGGAAAGACTTCATTAGAGAGAGAAGACGCTTGCTTAAGAATGAAGTGAGTGCAGAGACCGGTCTTTACTAATGAACCTGTAGCAAAGACAATATTGTAAGAAGTGGAGTTGGGCTACGGCGATTTGAGTTATTACTGCTAATGATTATACTGTTCGTCTAACATTTAACTGATGAATATCCTGCTATATCCAATCGCCACAGAGTACTCCAATACACTTGACAGATAACTTCGTATCAAGTTCTTTAAGCGGTGTAACTCAAGTTGAAGAGTAATGCATCCAATGGTATGTTAAATGAGGTTTGCCTCTAATAAAGGGTTACTATCAGGGAGAAGGAAAAAAATGATGCATTGTTTTTGGCAAAGATATTCAATACAGAGGGGACAATCTTCTTGAACAACCAACCGCTACATTTCCATTCTATGGAGCGAAGACAATTCGGGGAGATTGAATACAGCCCATTGTGTAAAAACAAAAACAGATCAAATAAAAACATTAACAGTTATTCTAGTTTTCCATCAACCTTGTACACTTTAGTACTAAATTGATTTCATTTTTCCCTTTATGGTTGCTTGTCAAAAAGGTTAACAACAAGCAAGGACACTTAATTTTTCACCATCAGCACAGTGTCTTAACTAAGTATCTGACTCGTATCCAAGGATGAAGTCGAAAGTCAAGGTGGCAAACACTATAAGTCCAGTAAATGTGATCGGAATACGCTCTTCTGCTAGGTTAAATGTTTCTATTCAAATCACAAAATTCTACATCTTTTAACATCCAACCCGTTTTAAAAAGAAATGTGGGCAGCGATTCATTCTTGAAAAGTACAATTGCTATTAGAAATCAGAAAATTCAAAAGCATCAGAAAGTGGGAGAAGCTAGCCAGCCAGCCCATAGAGCCCCCACAGTGGAGGTGTCATAATATCCATTAAACCTAGCGTTCAAACAGGGAAATGGTTCCAAATCATTTTTAGATCATAGGGAATATAAAAAACACTTTACAATTAGGGCTGTGTTTCGTGAAGGCTTACCCTGGCATGACGTATTGATAACCATTTAAAATCTCTCTACGACAAGGTGACTTATCAATATACTTGGCTCTATTTACTCTGATTCGAAAAAGCTAATTGGCATCAAAGTAGGCATCATGCAAAACTACAAATCCCTGCAAGCTTATGCATGTTATCTCTAGCTGATACCTTTGTTAAATTTAAGGAGGTATTGTGTCAATTTAAAACTTGCATAAGACAGTTCACAGAATTGTCCATTTAAAGAAATGTAGCCAATTAGATAGTTAGAGATTCTTACTTTGGCCTCGATTCATCGGTCTCGTCCAGATCATCATGGTATTTGTAGTTCTTTATGATGGCCACATTAGCAGCTAATTAGCGTACACATTTTTTTTTTTTGGGGGGGGGGTGTACGTCAAGTGTTTCCAAAAACACCTATGGGAAAAATGAATGGTGGAAAAAACGATTGGAATATTGTCCCTGTTTGACCGCTAGGTTTTATGGGTATTATGATTCACACTGTGATACTCTAGAGAGCATTGCATTGTGGATTTTGTAGTCGACTTGAGCTGCAATAGATTTCCACAAACATAAACATTTTATTTAACACTGTAAAATGAAAGGATTTTTCCTGTAACTGATGCAGTTGGTATTTGTGCAAACTCCTTTTATGGAGATTGACAGCAAAGACATCAGGCTTGGACCCACCGAGGATCCACTTTGAACATCCATGTACAGTGCCTTCAGAAAGTATTCACACCAACTTCTTCCACATTTTGTTGTGTTACAGTCTGAATTTAAAATTTTGATTTTGTGTCACTGGTCCTCACACACAATATCAAAGTGGAATTATGTTTTTAGAAATGTTTACAAATTAATAAAACATTTAAAGCTAGAAAGGTCGGAGGAGGAAACACTGTACCTAGCGACCTGGTCAGCGTGCACTGCGCCCGGCTCGCCACAGGAGTCACTAGTCCGCGATGAGACAAGGATATGCCTACCGGCCAAACCCTCCCTAACCCGGATGATGCTAGGCCAATTTTGCGTCGCCCCATGGACCTCCCGGTCCCTCAGTCGAGCAGTGCATTTCAACCACAAAGACCAGGGAGGTTTTCCAATGCCTCGCAAAGGATGGGCACCTATTGGTAAATGGGTAAATATAAAAGTAGACATTGAATATGCCTTTGAGCATGGTAAAGTTATTACACTTTGGATGGTGTATCAATACACCCAGTCACTACAAAGATACATGGGTCCTTCCTAACTCAGTTGCCAGAGAAGAAAGAAACCACTCAGGGATTTCAACAGGAGGCCAATGGTGATTTTAAAACAGTTATAGGAGAAAATCAAGGATGGACCAACAAGATTGTAGTTACTCCACAATACTAACCTAATTGTTTCTCTGAATACAAAGTATTGTGTTGTTTGGGGAAAATCCAATACATTACAGAGTACCAGTCTCCATATTTTAAAGCATAGTGGTAGCTGCATCATGTTATGGGAATGCTTGTAATCGTTAAGGACTGGGGAGTTTTTCAGGATAAAAAAAACTGGTTCAGTATTGAATCTATTTTGAATTCAGGTTGTAACAACACAATGTGGAATAAGTCAAGGGTTATGAATACTTTCTGAAGGCACTGTACTTGAATGTGAACAAACAATGCTATGAAAGTATATGTAATGGAATGGCCCAGTTTTGGAAAACAATGCCACTTTATCAAACTGTCCTCCTTAGTCTAAAAAGCCTCTCTACCCAACTTGAGCATTACTGTTTAGCGAAAGGACAACTCTCCTTTGTTGTTGATAAAAAAGTAGAGAATCCTTCAGAATCCTCCCTCTGCGTGGAGACGATGAGAGGGGCGAGGAATCTAATTATTTTCCTCCCATGGCCCACTGCTCCTTTAAGGTTAATCACTGTCCGTCTGGCTAATTCTGCCTTGGCACACTGCAATAATTACACCACCACTCTCCTTATCTCATCTCCAGTCTCTCCTTTTCTCACAAATTCCTCTTTCACGCTGCCCTTGTCATTTCCCACAACTTCCCTGACCGTCAGGTCTTGCCTTCCCACACCCTTATTCCCCCCAAAAAGATTCTAAAATACAACAGCTCTCCTCTGTTCAAGGCTCTCTCCGTCTCTTATCTTACTTAGTTCAGTGTTCGCCTCCCCCACTAAATGACCCACCCGGCCCTTTCCGCAGTAAATCTAGTTCTCCTTTGACCAGCTCCTTCCCTTCATTTCACACTTCCTCCTTTCCACACCACTCCCCATTTCTCCCTCCTTTCTTCCCTCCCCAGTCTAATTCTCACAGCACAAGTTCAGCCTTTCTAGGGACACAAGGGGCTCCTCCAGCAGTAGTGTAGCATCACGCTCTCCCTCAACCAGTGGCAAGGGAGAAACCAGTGGCAACAAGAAAGGAGCATCAAAGAGAAACACCACAAGAATTTGAGACGAGAACAGTTTCCCAGTATTTGGATTTCGCCCCTGAAGCAAAAGAGTTCTGTGTTGAGATCCAGAGACAAGTTGATGGGGATGATGCTGATTTTAGTTACAGGTGGTGATGTGGGTGATGAGTGGTGCTGAACGCTGAGGAGAGACAAATCACTAAGAATGACTGGATGTCAGGGTATAGGGGGTCAGTGTTGTGATTGGACGATCTGAGATGGGGAGACAGAGTGCAGAGTAGGGTCCAGAAATACACACATACTGTAAATTGTCTGTAGTGTTGATTGGTGCAGGTGGCTGGCTTTGGCCACATAAAGAGTGCCGAGAGAACAATTAAAACCAATTGAATGTAAAGCCGCACGACCATGCAATCGGGTGAGTGAAATGGCCTATCGTTTCATAGGCCATCACTGTAAAGCTGGTCACACCGGCTCCATCATGGCCAATGACAGAGGTGCAATCCCAATTGTCACCCTACTGTTCCTACCATTGGAGAAAAGTAGTGCACTATATAGGGAATAGGGTGCCAATTGAGACGCTACCATGGTGAGAGTTGTACCTTGCGTGAGTAGCTGCAGGGTGCGGACCTCTTCTCTGACGCGGAGCTGCAGGACCTGCTGGAGGATGTACTGCCGTTGGCCCTCCTGCATGATGCCCATTCGCTCCAGCTTCCTGTCTGTCAATCTCATCAGAGCCCGCCCTGGCCGGAGAGAGGAAGAGAGAGAGAGTGCGAGAGAAAGGTTAAACTCAACTCCTCCTCATGAAATAAACAGACTCCCCCATCTCACTCACCCAAAGCATACGCCATAAAGGGGCACAAGGAAGACCAAGTACACAAAACATTTGCTCTTTCCATGACATAGCTTTCACCTGGATTCACCTGGTTAGTCTATGGTCCTTGTTAATTAACGTTACAGTTAAATCCACTTCAGTCAATGTAGATGAAGGGGAGGAAAATTGAGACATGGATTGTGTATGTGTGCCATTCAGAGGGTGAATGGACAAGAAAATATTTAAGTGCCTTTGAACGGGTTACTGTAGTAGGTGCCAGGCGAACTGGAACTGATGTGTCAAAAACTGCAACACTGCCGGGTTTTTCCACGCTCAAATCTCCCGTGTGTATCAAGAATGGTCCACCACCCAAATTAAATCCAGCCAACATTGACACCTTATAGAGTCCATGTCCCGTCAAACTGAGGCTGTTCTGAGGGCAAAAGGGGGTGCAACTCAATATTAGGACGGTGTTCCTAATGTTTTGTCCAGTCAGTGTATTTACAGAATGAATATTTAATGAAATTGATAAACATTGTTTGGAAAAGGATCTCAGTAGTACCTCAAAGTGAACTAAAGCATAACTGAACAAAAAGGACTCTCTCTCTCTCTCTCTGAATGCTGCCTTCAACTGCACTGTTACATACAATAAGCAGCACAAGAAATATCCCATTTTCCATTTCCATTAATGCATACATTGTCAAGGTGACTCTATTCTCAATCTATGAATAGATAATTCTCTATCCTCTAACCATTCAATACATGTTATTCAATTTATGCTTGGGTATGCTAGCAGGAAGCAGCCAACGATGACTCACTTATTCCTTGAAACTATCTTCATCTGGCTACATAATGCACTTTAGCATAATTATTCATCTTATTTCGCCCATAGGCACCTTCTTCTGGGAGACCTTGATTTTAAAATCCCTAATTTAATCTTCAATATCATTTCTTAAAAAGTAGGTGATTTTGGCCAGTGATAGAAATGCAGTGGAGAAAGTAGAGTCTAATTAATTACGCTCGTTGTGGAAGGCCTTTGTGGCAATGTGAGGGATTGGGGAGCTAGATAGAAAATAATTCCTGACCATTACTATGCATTAGCCCGACTCCTGTAAATCCCCCTCGCTAGTTTACCCTAATGACTCGGGGCTCTGATTTGCTCCTCCTGATTGGCTGGCAGCCTGCTAACTTTACCTGGTACATGGTCTCAAAGCAGGGCTATGGTGGCGTGACTGTCACATGCTCTCCCTCTTTCATCCCGAGCTCCCTCCTCCCATCCACCTCCAACAGGACTGTACTTACTGCAGTCATTACATACTCTAGATTTGATGTGATTTCATAACGACTTGTTACTTAACGCCTTTGTATATTAACTTTTTTTTTACCTGTGACGCGGCTCATTATTCAAGATTTATGTTTTTTTGTTGACACGGGGTGTTGTGTGAAAGCATCGTTGGCTATAATGTCTTGTGAGAAAGTAACTTTTGGTGATTTATTGCAGTTTTACACCTTATGCAACCATGCCTCAACACACAGTGAGCAGTTAACAAAGCTAAAGTGGTCCGTGTATTGGTATTTGTGGGTGACTATGGCCAAAGACTGGCAAAAATTGTTAAGTGTAAAAAATAAAAAAAAATATGTTGAAATGCCAGCTACGGTTTTAATGATGCCCATTACAGAGTAGCTAACTATAGACAGGAGAACCTATGAGGGCCAGTAAAATGGGACGTGAGAGAGAACTAGAACAACAAAGTGACTGTAAAGAAGGATCACCTGAGGAGTCTATAAATTATGAGCAATCAATCAATCACTTGGCACCTCATCCGAAATCCTACGCAAATCTGCTTGGCAACAGAGGCACCTCTTTAGCTTAACCTCATGGCTATCGGTTCTATGAACAAACACAACCATACAGGATGTATGAGAGATAAAGCTTTCCAGATCAATGACTAAACAGCTGCTATAATAACGCATCTTTAATTATCAATATCTCAGAGTTAAAAGGCGGCCGCTTAAGATGCCTCAAGATGAGAGCAATTTGGAGTCAAGCTGCTAGTTTCTTGGCGGCGGTGCCAACAGAGCTCCTTTCCTCTCCTTCCGGTAGCAGCCGGGCGAAACGCCTCTGTGGAGTTTCTCGCCGCTGCAGTTCTGAGTCATTGACTCCACAATCCCACAAAGCCACAGCAGGGAATTTATCAAACCACAATTAATACACAGAGCAGTGTAGCATGGCCGGGCAGAGAGAGCACAGAGGAGTAGAGGATGAGGGGAGAATGCCTGAAGAGAGAGAAGAGGAGGGGATGAGATGGAGAGAGAGAGAGAAAGTTAAGAGGGACTAGGAGTGGATTTGAAAAATAAATAAATAAATAAAATAAATAAATAAAAAGAGTACATAAAATGAGAAAAGAGGAGACTTGTTGAGGACTGAAGACACAACTTGGGGTTGAGTGGAGTGCTATGACAAGGCAGTGTCTCCAAAATGGTGGAAAATTGATACAGTGTTGGGGTTGGAGTAACTATTTCCTAATGGGTCACGTCATGGCAGGTAACTTGGTTGAATTTAGAGAGTGGTTCAAAAGAAATGTCAAAAGATTAGCTATACTATTTGTGGTAAAGGCAGATAGCTATACTATTTGTCACCAAGCAGTCCTCCCACACAGGCACACACACACACACACTAGGGATAGGCATTTGAAATGATTTTACTATTCAGTTGTTGTGATTTCCTTTTTGTCAAAACTTTTTTTTAATAAAAAATTGCTCGACTGTCTCAACCAATCAGAATGACGCAAATGCACATGGCTGAGGTAAACAGAGGACAGTGTGATTTCTCCGGGAATTTGTAAGCAACAGCAAAAGAGAAGTCTGATTTTTGCCATGATAGAAGTGATTGTTACAAAAAAGGTGTTTTGCATTGATCAGTTTCAGGTCTAGTGGAACCGCCTGTTATTGCCGTTTAAAGTAGGGAAAATAGCATACCGATATCAGAACAGCCTGGAGGGCCAAATGCGCAGCAGTAGCTCAACTCAACGTTTCATAAACTACATTCAAGTTTGCTTTGTTAAATTAAGAATTTCAAATGTCATGGTATATCCTTGTAGGTAAAAGTGTCACAAGGATCATTTCATTTTAGACAAAGCTTTTTCACTGAACACTCACTGAAGTAATCAAATACTAACGTCTGTTCGATATTCGATTAACCGTGCCCATCCCTAACACACACACACACACACACACACACACACACACACACACACCTCTCTCGGACTCAACCCCAGCAAAGGTAAGAGGGCTTCTATTTCAATTTCCTTTCCTCTACAGTCTCTAGACCATCTGTGATTGGAACACGGCCAGACAACAAAACAAAGCTTCCTTTTTACTTCATCTCCTGTATTCACTTATATTTGGCCAACTGACTGACAAAAATGACTTAAGGCACTTCTGCCTCTTCAGTTGCACTATATCGATTGGATTTAAAATTCCCCTCCCACTCTCCAGTTGGTCTCCCCTGTAGCTTGTTGGCTGGCGGTGTTAGGTCTGCCCTCTCACTGTCCACCCCTCTATACCATTAACGCAAACCTGCCTGGATGAGGCCTCCTTCTCACCCAAATATTAGATATTGTTGAAAAAGGCAACCCCATACAAAAAAAAAAAACAGGTACAGATGCTGTAAAAGACCGTATGTATTCAAGTCAACATATTCATAAATCTATGGATACAAACCTACAGTGCGCACACACACGGACCAAGCGTTAGATTAATGGGCAGGGGGAGTGCGGATCTCAGTGTGCGGCTGCAGGCAGATTAATCTACAGCTATGGCCTGGCACAGTCAACCACTGCTTTGATGAATGGGGGCTTAGAGTGCACATGTACACACACACCCCTGCGGGACCTGTCCCTTTTTACGTGTGAACCAAAAGCCATGCTAATTACTGCTCTGTGGGTAACAGGGGCACAAAAGCAGAAAATGAACCTCACTTTCTCTCCATCTCACAACTCTCTCCAAACGACTAGTCAGTGAACGTACATGGGATCTACAGAAAGAGCTGGGCTGGCTGTGAACTGCAGATAGTTCTCAGGTAAAACCTTCAGACACAGCTGTGTGTGTGTGTGTGTGTGTGGGGGGGGGGGGGGGGGGGGGGGGTATAGACTACTGAATGTCTCTGGTTACCCTCCACATGTGCAATAAGTCACAACATGCAGCAAACACATCCTTATCAATAGACCATTCTATAACAGGGGTCTCAAATTGGTGGACTGCGAGCCAGATCCGGCCCACAAGCCCATTTAATGTGGCCCACAGTTGTCTAAATAAATGTGAGAGTTAACATTCACAACTTACTGTGTATATCATCCTTTACTAGTGCTTGGCTTACTGGCACACATTACAAATACATGGGTGACCATGATGTGACTCTCTCAGTAACCTAGGCACGATATTGTAAAGTGCTGCTCCCAAATGGCAATGAGATGGGCTATGCGCTGAGATGAGTTCCAATGGGTTCCAAATTAGATGCTAATGCTATTTCTGACTGGAGCAAATAGGGGCATCATTCTCAAGGGGATGCAGCCCTCATCCTTAATGAAGCAAAGCACAGTAGCAGAGGGATAATCAGCAGCACAATCACACTGCAACCTCAGCAGGATGCTAATTCAGAGTCACTGCCCATCTACAGTATCCGATTACTAATCATTGTTTATTAACTAGCACAGAGACGTGAGGAAGAATGTCATATATAGCATTTCCATTGTGAAAGGATCAACATGATCATACAATTAGGTGGCTCTCCAGATGCAATCTGATCACTTACTATACGTTTGTTCCTTTGTGTCGGCCTATCGCTCGCAATGCTTTTCTCACCATCATTGAGGATGGGTCTAGTAATGGAGCCAGAGGAGATGGCTGCCGTTTAATCAATTGTGCTATTGTGTGTTTTGTTCGAGTTATTTAACTTATTTTGTACATAATGTGTCTGCCACTGTCTCTTATGACCGAAAAGAGCTTCTGGATATCAGAAAAGCGATTAATCACCTCGTACTGGACAAAGATTTCTTCTTTAAAAGAGTCGGACGCAAAGGATTTACTTCAGACACCCGACAAGGCCAAAATCCCCGCCATTCGCATGAAGAACAGACATCGGGGAAGTAGGTTGGGGTGCCTTGTAAGGATCTGACAACGAGTGGGTAATCCGTCTCTACCATCAGTCCTATCAGCCAACGTGCAATCATTGGATAATAAAATGGATGACCTCCGACCAAGACTATCCTACCAACGGGACATTAAAAATATATTAAAGTTATGTTTCACAGAGTCGTGAACGACGACATGGATAACATGTAGCATGTAGCTGGCTAGGTTCAGTCCATCAGCAAGATCAAAGCTGCCTCCGGTAAGACAAAGGGTGGCGGTCTGTGTCTATTTGTAAATTACAGCTGGTGCACAAAATCTAATATTAAGGAAGTCTAGAGGTTTTGCTCACCTGAGGTAGAGTATCTCACGATAGGTTGTAGACTACACTATTTACCAAGCTGTCTATATACCACAGCAGACCGATGCTGGCACTTTTACCCCTTTTTCGCCCCAATTTTGTGGTATCCAATTGGTAGTTTCAGTCTTGTCTCGTCGCTGAAACTCCCGTACGGACTCGGAGAGGCCAAGGTCAAGAGCCGTGTGTCCTCCGAAACACAACCCAGACAGTTGTGCACCGGGGCCTCCCACTCTTTCTATTCTGGTTAGAGACAGTTTGCACTGTTCTTTGAAGGGAATAGTACACTGCGTTGTACGAGATCTTCAGTTTATTGGAAATTTCTCACATGGACTAGCTTTCATTTCTCAGAAAAATAGACCATTTTGGCCATTTTGAGCCTGTAATCGAACCCACAAATGCTGATGCTCCAGATACTCAACTCGCCTACAGGCCAGTTTTATTGCTTCTTTAAAATCAGCACAACCATTTTCAGCTGTGCTAACATAATCGCAAAAGGGTTTTCTAATGATCAATTATCCTTTTAAAATGATAAAACTTGGATTAGCTAACACAACATGCCATTGGAACACAGGAGTGATGGTTGCTGATAAATAGGCTTCTGTACGCCTATGTAGATATTTCCTTCCCTCTGCGGACAAACTCATCCTAAACCATCTCAATTGGGTTGAGGTTGGGTGATTGTGGAGGCCAGGTTATGGAATTTCCATTTCCGGGCAGCCGCACACAAGCCTAAGATCACCATGCACAATGCAAAGTGTCAGCTTGAGTAGTGTAAAGCTTTCCGTTATTGGACACCGGAACAGTAGAAACGCGTTCTCTGGAGTGATGAATCACGCTTCACCATCTGTCAGTCTGACGTACGAATCTGCGTTTGGTGCCAAAAGAACGCTTCCGGTTTTTCATAGTTCGGGTTAGGTCCCTTAGTTCTAGTGAAGGGAAATCTTAACGCTACAGCATACAATTACCTTCTAGACGATTCTGTGCTTCCAACTTTTAGTTCAGGAGAAGGCCCGTTCCTGTTTCAGCATGACAATGCCCCTGTGCACAACGCAAGGTCCATAGAGAAATGGTTTGTCGAGATCGGTGTGGAAGAACTTGACTGGCCTGCAGAGCACTGACCTCAACCCACATTTGCGATGAATTGGAACGCCGACTGCGAGCCAGGCTTAATAGTCCAACATTTTTTTACAAATTATTCAGGGCCCGACCTCACTATTGCTTGTGGCTGAATGGTAGAAAGTCCCCACAGCAATGTTCCAACAGTTAGTGGAAAGCCTTCCTAGAAGAGTGGAGGCTGTTATAGCACTTGGTGATACATCAAACAACATTTAGTACTACAATAAAATACTGCTATCCTTCTTACAGTATGCTCTTGCAGAGGTGAACCTTTAAATAGAACCAACACTGGTGCAGGCTACACCATTTCCCTACAGTTACGTTACACAACATTTTGCTGGATGCTTTCATTTTGACTGCAATCCAAAGACCGTCTAACACCAAGGGTCCGTCCAAAACGGCACTCTATTCCATATATAAATATATATATATAGAAATTGTGCAATACAGTGCCATTTGGGATACAGATCAACAGTCTCGTATCTACAGCTGCATCTCTTGGTCTGTCTGAAGTGGAGGCCATTGGATCACCATGTTCTAATTCAGTCAAGCCACTGCTCCATGACAGGGGTGTGTGATTCAATAGTCGTCAACCCTTTAATCTTCCCCTTTCTTCTTCTGATTACATGCCAGTGCACCTCTTTACTGATTACACATACGGTATCAGTCGAATGTGTACATAACTCATTTACCACACCACGCTCTTTGCTCGCCGCCACGACTTAGTCTTTGTAATTACACAAGATTAGGTACTAATATCTAATTATGCCTTAATATGCTTTAATGCAATTTTAACGACAGCTCCGTTAAAGTCAAATTCGGAGGCTATCTTGTGGTTGCATCAAAAGGGGGGAAAATCGAGGCAATCGAGGCTGGAGGCGGTCAGATGGGGAAAACACTGATTTTGACTGTTGCTCGACGACAATGGTAGGGGATGGCAACTGGCGGCTGCATATTGAAGTCATTCAAAGAAGTGGAAATATAGCACTGCTGCAAAGCCCATGGATGGAAAATGCATTGTACTGTCAGAGCTAGGGCATAAAATGGGGGATGTGTAAGAGTTATGGTTTGGATACGCTGCCGTGTATTGATTTGATACTTCCGAGAGGAGGAACAGTGGGCCAAGACCAATGAAATTGAGTCGTATTGACGTCCTACAAGAGGCTTAGGTTTTCTACTAGTAGTACTACTCTGTTACTATAGTTACCATTGCAGAGGAAGTCCTATCAAAACAGAGGGCCTTCACCTAATCAGACCAGAAACAAACACCACACAACATGATTTTCAATTTCCAACTCAATTTCCTAGCCCCAGCCAGAGTGTGACAATGCATCGACTCAACCAATCTTGGTTTACAAAACAAAAATTTAAAAATTAAGTGTTGATCCCATGTTTCATGAGCTGAAATAAATCCTAGAAATGTTTCATACTCACAAAAAAACACATTTTGTGCACACATTTCTTTACATCCCTGTTAGTTTGCACAGTTCTGTGAAGGGAGTCGTACACAGCGTTATACGAGATCTTCAGTTTCTTGCCAATTTCTCACATGGACTAGCTTTCATTTCTCAGAACAAGAATAGACTGACGAGTTTCAGAAGAAAGGTCTGTTTCTGGCCATTTTGAGTCTTTAATCGAACACAAAAATACTGACGCTCCAGATACTCAACTAGTCAAAAGAAGGTTTTCTTGCTGCTTTAAAAATCACCCAACAGTTTTCAGCTGTGCTAGCATAATTGCAAAAGGGTTTTCTAACTATCAATTAGCTTTTTAAATTATAAACTTGGATTGGCTAGCACAACGTGCCATTGGAACACAGGAGTGACGGTTGCTGATAATGGGCCTCTGTACGTCTGTAGATATTCCATTAAAAATCTGCCGTTTCCAGCTACAATAGTCATTTACAACATTAACAATGTCTACACTGTACATCAATTTGATGTTATTTTAAAACGGACAGAAAAACGAAATTTCTGACGTGAACGCAAACTTTTGAATGGTAGTGTGTGATATTCACTGCTCAAAAAAATAAAGGGAACACTTCAACACAAGTCAATCACACTTCTGTGAAATCAAACTGTCCACTTAGGAAGCAACACTGATTGACAATACACTTCACATGCTGTTGTGCAAATGGAATAGACAACAAGTGGAAATTATAGGCAATTAGCAAGACACCCCAATAAAAGGAGTGGTTCTGCAGGTGGTGACCACAGACCACTTCTCAGTTCCTGTGCTTCCCGGCTGATGTTTTGGTCACACTTGAATGCTGGCGGTGCTTTCACTCTAGTGGTAGCAAGAGACGGAGTCTACAATCCAGCTCATCCAGGAAGGCACAGCAATGCGAGCTGTGGCAAGGTTTGCTATGTCTGTCAGCGTAGTGTCCAGAGCATGGAGGAGCTACCAGGAGACAGGCCAGTACATCAGGAGACGTGGAGGAGGCCGTAGGAGGGCAACAACCCAGCAGCAGGACCGCTACCACCGCCTTTGTGCAAGGAGGAGCACTGCCAGAGCCCTGCAAAATGACCTCCAGCAGGCCACAAATGTGCATGTGTCTGCTCAAACGGTCAGAAACAGACGACTCCATGAGGGTGGTATGAGGGCCCGACGTCCACAGGTGGGGTTGTGCTTACAGCCCAACACCGTGCAGGACGTTTGGCATTTGCCAGAGAACACCAAGATTGGCAAATTCGCCACTGGCGCCCTGTGCTCTTCACAGATGAAAGCAGGTTCACACTGAGCACATGTGACAGACGTGACAGTCTGGAGACGCCGTGGAGAACGTTCTGCTGCCTGCAACATCCTCCAGCATGACCGGTTTGGCGGTGGGTCAGTCATGGTGTGGGGTGGCATTTCTTTGGGGGGCCGCACAGCCCTTCATGTGCTCGCCAGAGGTAGCCTGATTGCCATTAAGTACCGAGATGAGATCCTCAGACCCCTTGTGAGACCATATGCTGGTGCGGTTGGCCCTGGGTTCCTCCTAATGCAAGACAATGCTAGACCTCATGTGGCTGGAGTGTGTCAGCAGTTCCTGCAAGAGGAAGGCATTGATGCTATGGACTGGCCTGCCCGTTCCCCAGACCTGAATGCAATTGAGCACATCTGGGACATCATGTCTCGCTCCATCCACCAACGCGACATGGCACCACAGACTGTCCAGGAGTTGGCGGATGCTTTAGTCCAGGTCTGGGAGGAGATCCCTCTGGAGACCATCCACCACCTCATCAGGAGCATGCCCAGGCGTTGTAGGGAGGTCAAACACACTACTGAGCCTCATTTTGACTTGTTTTAAGGACATTACATCAAAGTTGGATCAGCCTGTAGTGTGGTTTTCTACTTTAATTTTGAGTGTGACTCCAAATCCAGACATCCATGGGTTGATAAATTTGATTTCCATTGATAATTTGTGTGATTTTATTGTCAGCACATTCAACTATGTAAAGAAAAAAGTATTTCATAAGAATATTTCATTCATTCAGATCTAGGATGTGTTATTTTAGTGTTCCCTTTATTTTTTTGAGCAGTATATATATGTATTATATAAATAACACACACCTATTCAACTTGTTTGTTTACACAGTTGTTCTCGAGCACAATACTACATTCATCATGATTTGAGTCCTCTTGTTGATTCTAATTGAGTGGAAAAAGATGCGCATGATATTTCCAAGAGATTGATTGGGCTGCAAATTGCATTGTGTGCCCGCTTGTTTTAATTGGATTCTGTTCATTAATGCTGGATGGGATGATGAGCGAAATTACTAGCGTGTTTTGTGCATATCGTTATCGCTAATTGATCCTGAGACAACAACACCTCACAACTGCAGGTAATTACACTAATTGTGAGACAACATCTGAGTCACTGTTTGTTCCATTATCGGCGGGCTAATGAGGAAATGCATAATTTACAGACAACGTGCTAAGATTATCTAATATCTTATATCGAAGGTTATCGTCAAAGAAGTTTGAAGTCAGCCAAACTCGTGGTAATGGTCTCATGAGGAAAATGAAACGGATGACAAAGGGCCCTTAATTCTTTACACAGAGCATCATTTGAGATTTTATTTGTTTACGTACAGTGCATTCGGAAAGTATTCAGACCCCTTCACTCTTCCACATTGTTACGTTACAGCCTTATTCTAAAATTGATCAAATAAAAATTCTCAACCTACACACAATGCCCCATAA
The DNA here is from genome assembly GCF_013265735.2 of Oncorhynchus mykiss. NCBI lineage: Eukaryota > Metazoa > Chordata > Actinopteri > Salmoniformes > Salmonidae > Oncorhynchus > Oncorhynchus mykiss. Next base: position 36,975,745 of record NC_050572.1, on the reverse strand, counting down.
TGACAAGGCAAAAACTGGTTAAGGAATATTTGCCAATTTATAAAAACTGAAATATATACATAATTATTCAGACCGTTTGCTATGAGACTCGAAATTGAACTCAGGGGCATCCTGTTTCCATTGATCATCCTTGGAGAGGTTTCTACAACTTGATTGGAGGAGTCCACCTGTGGTAAATTCAATTGATTGGACATAATTTGGAAAGGCACACACCTGTCTATATAATATCCCACAGTTGACAGTGAAGGTCCGCGTAAAAACCAAGCCATGAGGTCAAAGGAACTGTCCGTAGAGCTCCGAGACAGGATTATGTCGAGGCACAGATCTGGGGAAGGGTACCAAAAAATGTCTGCAGCATTGAAGGTCCTCAAGAACACAGTGGCCTACAGCATTCTTAAATGGAAGAAGTTTGGAACCACCAAGACTCTTCCAAGAGCCTGGCCAAACTGAGCAATTGGGGGAGAAGAGCCTTGGTCAAGGAGGTGACCAACATCCCAATGGTTACTCAGAGCTCCAGAGTTCCTCTGTGGAGATGGAGAACCTTCCAGAAGGACAACCATCTCTGCAGCACCACCAATCAGGCCTTTATGGTAGTGTGGCCAGACGGAAGGCACTCCTCCAAGTAAAAAGGCACATGACACCCCGCTTTGGAGTTTGCCAAAAGGCACCTAAAGACTCTCAGACCATGAGAAACAAGATTCTCTGGTCTGATGAAACCAATATTGAACTCTTTGGCCTGAATGCCAAGCCTCACATTTGGAGGTAACCTGGCCCTATCCCTATGGTGAAGCATGGTGGTGGCAGCATCATGCTGTGGGGATGTTTTTCAGCGGCAGGAACTGAGAAACTAGTCAGGATCGAGGGAAAGATAAACAGAGCATAGTACTGAAAGATCCTTGATGAAAACATGCTCAGGACCTCAGACTGGGATGAAGGGTCACCTTCCAACAGGACAACAACCCTAAGCACACAGCCAAGACAACGCAGGAGTGGCTTCGGGACAAGTCTCTGAATGTCCTTGTGTGGCCCAGCCAGAGCCCGGACTTGAACCCGATCACTTATCTCTGGAGAGGCCTGAAAATAACTGTGCAGTGAAACTACCCACCCAACCTGACAGAGCTTGAGAGGATCTGCAGAGAAGAATGAGAGAAACTCCCCAAATACAGGTGTGCCAAGCTTGTAGTGTCATACCCAAGAAGACCCGAGGCTGTATTCGCTGCCAAAGGTACTTCAACAAAGTAGAGTAAAGGGTCCAAATACTTAGTTTATTTTTTATAAATTAGCAAACATTTCTAAAAAACGTTTTTTGCTTTGTCATTATGGGGTATATTGTGTAGATTGATGAGGGAAAAATTTTTTTTAAATCAATTTTAGAATACGGCTGTAAAGTACCAAAATGTGGGAGAAGTCAAGGGGTCTGAATACTTTGTATGCACTGTACATGTTACTGACATGGGATTATCACTGAATGTAGCTAGATCCTATTACCGTTAATAGAAAAAGTAGCCTCATCCACATCTTTATGGAATGCCGCTGCAGTGTGCTCTGGTTCAGAACAAAGCCCCAGCCATCTCCGTTTCCTTGTGGCGTAAGTGCATCATGGATGAAGTGCTCAATTTCGCCAGTCACGGCGAGTCGAGAGGGCGTCAGTACCTCACAAATAAACAAACATTGTCATGTAAATCAGTCGTGTGCCGAGAGGTTGAGTGCGTGGCAATTAGCCGTCTCGCCATTATGCGGCAGGTGGGTTGTTAGCGGGTGGGCGGGTGTGACCTTGCCGAGGGGCTCGTTGGAGGAGGGTATGATTGACATGACGGGAACTGCGACAGCAGATATTCGGGCTTTGGCTGGCGCACCTGTGATGTCATGCTGCTTGAAGGAGTCACTGTAGATCTGGTGCTGCTTGGGGCAGTGCTTCTTCAGCCACTTGCACACGTCCTGCTGGGTCCACAGGACCACTGGCTTGGACAGCTTTACATTCCCCGGCTGCATGGAGGGGAAAGACAACAGATGACTTAAGTCCAATATTGATGGCACATACAGTATGCATTAATACACTATACCAGTAACACACGAGACTACCTATACAGTGCATACACAAACAATACCAACCAATACTTATCTGCAAGGGCCATTTGTTTCATCCTCATGGATGATCAGCATGTCAGTAATAGACAGCAGTACACAAGAGTAGCTAGCCTATGAACTATGTATGCCTAGGGTTAGGAATTACAGTCCATGCCAATGATATAGCAATGTCTACGGATATGGTCATGAGCAGATAACGTATGTTACACAAGCAGCACTAAATGGAATCATGGTATAGTACTATTTAAAATCGGACCAAAGAGGACATACTGTAGTTAATTTGATCCGACAACAACATGCAGCCAGGTGGATAGTTATGTTGCCTAATCCCACAGGCATTCAGTCTGCGTCCCGCTGAACAACCCGCCACTGTAGCTAAAGTGCTGGCGTCGCTTCCTTTTGATTGAGGGGCTACTAAAATTACAGAGCCACCCCCTTCCTCCCATCTCCCTCCCACTCCAGTTAGCGGCGGCTCGCTGTGCGGCACAGCGATAAAACATGCCTCCATCTAGGCTAGCATAACAACACAGTACCCACAGCATTGCCCTGTCTGTCTATACCTGACTGACTAGAGAGAGACAGGGAAGCGAGACAGATATAGAGAGAGCACCACCGGGGAAGACCGTAATTCTCCACGTGCCAAGCATAGTTAGAGTACAGACAGACGACCGACATGACTGCTTTGGCAGGCCACAGAGACGCTGAATCTGCAGGTAAGGAAGCGAGCGATAGGAGACCTCCGCTGAGGGGCAACAAAATCCCACGTTAACCATTAAATACAGCTCAGCACTAATTAACTCTGACTGGCAGCCTGGGGCGTATGATAGAGTACAGTGCAGGAAGGGGAAGGAGCTAGTGTCGTTCTGGATGGCTTATCCAGAAACACTACCATGATGAGCCAGTAAGGAGGAATGGAGAGCGAGAGAGCGAGACGGGGCATATGTACACACACACACACACACACGTGTATGTACACACAAGTATGGTGTGCGTGTGACAGAGAGGGTTAAAGAGAAGGGACAAGGCTGGAAGGAGGATCGATAGATGACAGGAGAGAGGGATTAAGTCAGAGGCTTTGCTCACTACTGCTCAGGGGCGAGTGTATGTAATGTGAACTGCCCATGGTGAGCTTGGTGGGAACTGCAACAGTTCCTGAGTCAATATGACATCGTACTGTAATGTAGCACAGAGCAGTGTTTCTGGGACTATAACATTGTGTGAGGCTATGCCCGCCAGCCATGGAACGTAAGAGAGAAAGAAAGAGAGCGAGAGAGAGAGAGGAAATAGAAAGAGGAAAGGAAAAGTCCAAATAAATGCGCTTGAGACCGAGCCAATTAGAGACTTGAGTGACAGCGCTGGTGTGCGACGCGAGAAAAAGCTAGCTTCATTTCTAAGTGAGAATATGCCTGTGTGCACACGCTCGCAAACACAACACAGTCAATCTGTCCTTGGCATATTTAAAAACACAATATGCATTTCAGGTGTTTCTCATGTTACCTTAGCAACAGAGCAAGGACAACTTCAAAAACAAAACAAATAAGAGAATTTCAACCCACAAAGCCAAAGTTGAAACATACAGTACACCCACAGCAACACACAGACTACTACCAGGTGTAATGAGTAGGATACTAAAAGCCTTACAGGTGGTTAATAAATGACTTACATTCATTTAAAGTAATACCATTATTACAATAATGTAAAGGCATTTCAGGGGTTCTCGTAGTGTTGGCATAGCTCCACTACCATGTGTAGCCTAGTAAGTACACTAAACTGCCCTACTAAGCAAAGGAGCAGCAACCGTGCATTTGGTCAAAAATGAGTATACTTTTTTTATACTCAACTACATGCTTTATCATGTCGACATATATCCTGACTCCATTGTGTTGCATAGAAAATGTGTGCGAGTGTGTGTGTGTGTGGGGGGGGGGGTCATGTTTGCACTAACTGCCATCACGAACTTCAGTTACTGTCAATTACCTTGGTTTCACTGAGCTTTAGGCTGCAGTGTCTACAGTTTACCTTGGTATTATGCATCTTTGCTGATACAAGAAGCAAACTATATGACACTGACAGCCACAAATAAATACATTAACAAGTTTGTGTAAAAAAATATTTTTTTAAATCAGCATGGAAACCAGTGGTTGTATCAAGCAAGAAGGCAGTACCTGCCGTCTAGTCAGAGGTCAGGGTCAATATTAATACAATTAAAATAACCTCATAGTATGACAACAGATCTCCAATGATTGTGCTTACAATTCATTTGGCTGGACAATAAAGTAATTTCTCAGTTTCACTCTATAAGCAGTTACTGCTCTTTTCCTTGGTAGGGCAGTAAACAGCTCTGGCATTCTCAAACATACAGCGCCACCTAGCGAATAAATGACCACACCGCATCATTCCATTGATACAGTACACAATTATTTCCTCAGTGATGAGGGAATAACGATTAGCGTCACGCTGACCGAATAAGTGTGTATTTGAGACATTGAGCCCGTCTCGTTCCCTCCCTATCCCCTCCGTAGCTCAATGACCTAGTTCGGCATTGCGGCATTGGGCCCATAGTTTCTCTCTCCCCGAAAGCTCAAAGGCGCAGAAAAGTCGCTAATTATTCAATTTCATTGCGGGGATAAATCAGGCTAGGCTGTCTCTATATGTGGACGGTAGGCCGTGCGGCAAGGGAGAAATAACAAGCTACGTAAATTAATAACCATTTTAAAGACGCTTCCGGGTTGAAATTGGAACGAATTACATTTTATTTTCGTGTCAAATCGAGAATTGGCAAACCAACCCTTATGGGATTAATTGAAACAAACATTACAATAATTCACTATGGTAATTAAATGATCATTCTTCCGGCGTTTTCTGCATTGCGCCTCAGCGATTTTTTAAATAAAAAAATTAATCTATACATAATAGTTAATAAGGTTATCCAAACAATAATTACACCCATAGAGCAGTAAAATAATGTACACCAGATACATACAAATAAACAAAAGTCACTTGAACCCAGTCTGACACAAAGAGAGGATTCATATGGTAGACAAGCCTACACACACACAATATTTTTTCAATTTAATTATAGGTAGACATGACCTGTTTCAATACACAGAGACAATATTCCTGATCTGACCTGTTTCAATACGCAGAGGCAATATTCCTGATCTGACCTGTTTCAATACGCAGAGGCAATATTCCTGATCTTACCTGTGCACATAGCAATCTCTTTTTAGGTAGGTTATACATAATATATACCCCTCACACACGTATTGGATTTACAAGCAGTGCGGAAACAGACTATTGGGACACAAAGAAAGAACATACACAACACTGGCTTTTAATGGGTGACCCACGAGGCGACACACAATTGGCCCAGCATTGTCCGGGTCAGGGGAAGGTTTGGCCGGCCGGGATTCCCTTGTCGCATATCTCTCTAGCGACTCCTGTGGCGGGCCGGGTGTATGCACGCTGACACGGTCACCAGTTGTACGGTGTTTCCTGCAACACATTGGGTGCGGCTGGCTTCCGGGTTAAGCGAGCAGTGTGTCAAGAAGCAGTGCAGCGTGGCAGGGTCGTGTTTCGTAAGATGCATGGCTCTCGACCTTCGACTCTCCCGAGTCCCTACGGGAGTTGCAGCGATGGGACAAGACTAACTAGAAAAAGGGGTCAAACGTTTTTTTTTTTTAAGAATACAGCATGATCATTACCTTGTGCGGGGGACAATAAAAGGCCACTCTAAAATGTGCAGTTTTGTCACGCAACACAATGCCACAGATGTCTCGTGTGCAATTGGCATGCTGACTGCAGGAATGTCCACCAGAGCTGTTGCCAGAGAATGTAATGTTAATTTCTCTACCACAAACCGCCTTCGTCATTTAAGAGAATTTGGCAGTACGTCCACCTGGCCTCACAACCGCAGACCATGTGTAACCATGCCAGCTCTCCACATCCAGCTTCGTCACCTGCGGGATCATCGGAGGAATATTTCTGGCTGTCATAAAGACCTTTCGTGGGGAAAAACTGATTCTGATTTGCTGTTCATATAAAGGAAATCGGTCGTTTGAAATAAATTCATCATTATTCATCTATAGATTTCGCGACTCTGCATGGGCGCTGCCAAGGGTGGGCCTGGGAGGTCATAGGCTCACCCACTGGGGAGCCCAGTCATGGCAGCACCCATGCAGAGTTGTCAAATCCATAGATTAGGGCCTAATGAATTCATTTCAATTGACCGATTTCCTTATATGAACTGTAACTCAGTAAAATCATAAAAATTGTTTCATGTTGCGTTTATATTTTGTTCAGTAGATAACACATGCCATTTAGTAGACACTTTTATCCAAAGCAGCTTACAGTCATGTGCGCATACATTTTACAGCTGCGTGATCCCGGGAATAGAACCCACTATGCTGGCATTGCAAGCACCACGCTCTACCAGGTCATGCTTTCAGTCGATGCGGTTGCTTAGCTGAACTGCACCTTACTGTGCTGGCTCTGACATTTTATTTTCAAACATGTTCCAGCAACTAGAGGTATGTGTAGTCTGGCCAGAGCAGTACAGCTTGGCTCAGTAGTGTTAAAAGGGGATCGAAGTCATGAACTCAACAGACGGAAACTGTACAACGTGCATGGTTGAAAATAGTTTGGCAATAAGACATCCTAACATTACTCCTATTGGTTTCTAATGAGGAGTCCATGCAGTCATGACATTCTTTTTCAAATTAACCTACATGGTGGTTTATCACTCTCACTTGTATACTGTAGGAACATAGAAGGCCTGCGCCACGCAGTGAGACAAAAAGCATCCTAGTTTTTCCAATCAAAGGCGTAGCTACGTGGAGCTTCTCGAAGGACATATTGTCTGGGTGAAAGCAGTTCCAGTTAGCCAGATAATTATCTGTCATTTTCTTTCTCATCTCCCTTCAGAGACAGAGGCGGAAAGAGGAGGAAATGTCCGGTCCGTTGCCTCGACAGGATGCTATTTTTGGAGAGGAAATAAAAACAAATCTCCACTGACGACAACCTTTAATCTAAGTAAATAGTTCTCAGGAAACATTGAATAAGGGCTGTCGAAAGACCGCAATGGTTAGGTGCCAGAAAGTGTGCAGTAAGGAAGTAATTATTATAATCAAGATGGGCAATTAAAATTGGTTAGAATTACATTCTTGAAAGTCTGTAAAAATGTGCAACCGTACAGCAAAAGGGCAGGACCTGTTACTAATATCCCAAAATTAACCTACAAATCTATTACAGACCAATGATCGTGGTACGAGTGGTCACCCCAGCCTGGTACCCATCCTGTCATTCGTTAGAGCAGACTTTCACACCAGCTGTACCATATATTTGATGTGCTCCAACACCTTGTACACCTGAAACTAGTCAACTAATCAGCCATTTGAATCAGTTGTGCTAGGGTTATGATACATAAAATATATGGAATGACTGGGTTGAGAAAGGCTACATTGAAGTCCCCCTGTTCTTACCCGGGAGAGTTCTGACTCGGAGACGGAGCGCTGGGGCAGGGAGTGGCGCTGGTACCCGGGGCTCACGTCCTGATAGGTGGGGCTGTCGTCGTCCAGCACGGCGCCTTGGTCTAGGGGCTGCTCCTCCAGGTGCGAGGTCACGTCGTCCGGGCACATCATCTGGTGGTCGATCCCATTCTGGCTCAGGTTGCAGTGGACAGCTGCAGGGATAAATGGGGAGGGGACGGACAAAGTTAAACTATATGACATGCATTTGTACAGTATAGATGTGTGTACCAACCATCTTGCTGGTTGGTAATAGTTCAGAAATGCAACAAATAAAAAAATAAAACAATGGAAAAGTAAGTACTTGAATACCAGTAGCAAAGGTACCAGTGTTACCACGTTTTTGAGTTCTTGATGCATGTTCTACTATAAGAACATCACTAGAGGGCGGTACATAACAATTTGATAGAGTGGCCAACACTATCTTCCTTGGAAAAGATTCAACAATTAGCCCTAACATTTGTGTAAAGCTTTTATAACACTGACAATCATGACATAATCACACATATTGATAAAAGTAGATCGCAGGCACTATTTGACGTCAGAAAACAGAAAGTACTGACAGGAGTTACCATGGTAGACTAAAGTAGTTTTACCATCCATCAGGCTTTTGAAAATGATCCAAAACCAATAAAACGCAACCTTATGTTTGAGGTCAAAGATTATAACGGTTTTCCCGACTATGATCCCTTTCAATATATATATATATATATATTTTTTAAACACAATTTTGGCGGCAAAACTCTGACCCAGTCTAACCCCACACTATTTGTTTGAGGGTACACAAACTACACAAGTGCATAATAACTTCTAATGATTTCCATTAATTTCCTGCGACAGGCAAATTTGCATTGCGGGGAGATTAAAAAGACACGTCCATAAATCTGACCCTGATGTAAGTCATGTTGGCACGATGCCAGGTGGCAGATAGTGGCCCAGAACAAGTTTAGGCAGCTGTTACCGAGAGATTACAGGAAACCCAATAAGGAAAAACTCAAATTAGTTGTTTTTTTAAAAAGCTGTTTTCCCTCCTAGTAGAGTAAAAGGCGGCGAGACGCCCTTCTGATCCTGATGCTCTACCACCTCAGTCTACTTCTTGATGGCACCACAACATACAGCAGAGATTACCACGAAGGGTTACTGGACAACGTCCTGCTTGATTTGACGGACAATTATAGGCTACAAGACTAACTAATAAATCATTCAAATATGAGAGAAGTGTTTGTTTCAAATTTGAGCTGATTGAAATAAAATGAAAATTAGACAGCCAGACATGAACCCGAGGCAGTTAAATCCTTGCAATAGTAAACTATTAAAAAAAACTGAATCGCAGCAATACATGTGACCTGAACTCTATTGAACACTTACAATGCCACTTCATTATCAATAGCAGTTGACAAGACTTGGTGATTACCAGACATCTGGTGTAGTTTCAGTTTCAAGCTGAAACTAGGCAGAAACCATGATGCATTCCCCTTTAAATAGAAAAGGGCAATACACATGTACACGAGGGCCATGTTTTAACCAAAGGCAATTTAGGATGCATGGCACAGAGCTAGCTATCCTCCTGCGCGCTTGTCGCCTCGCTCGTTCTTTTGCGCTCCCCCTCTATGTATCGTAACGCATTGTAGGACTGGTGTTCAACCATTCTGGAGCAGCAGTGAATTATGTTAAATCTGTACAGCAATATGGAAATCTATTGAACGAGAGAGAAAATGGATAGAGGGGAGGGATGAAAGGAGCGGGAAAGATGGAGTTGCCTGGCTCTCTGTCCTGTTGAGGAAGAGGGCTCAGTGGGGTAGGTGGGGGTTGAGGAAAATGATTTTTTTTTTTCCTGCAATAGTCCAGAACGTTCACCCCCACTCCTTTCCTCTCCGACATGCGCAAATGGTGATGGAAGAGAGCCGCAGCCGTCTGCTCCCCCCCCCCCCCCCTCCTTTTTTCTCTCAATGAGGCCGAGTCAATGACAGGGAAAGGGAGCAAAGAAACGCATAGAACCACCATCTTGCCAATTGGAATTACTGTATCAGTGGTCTTTGGAAGGACAAAGGTTGGTCATGAATCCGAAGGTCGTACGAGTGTTACAAAATAGCAGCCCTGTATAATTATGTTTTATCACCTGTATATAGACTCATATCACGCTGTTGTAATGGTATAGTTTCCACAACATAATCTTGGGGGGGGGGGGGGTTTCTTTACTTATTTTAGCTCCGTGTATAGTACAAAGTAATAGAAGAGAGCTAAGGACGGGGTGAGCATAGACCCTGATTTTAAGTCAACTTCCATCTCAAATTTCCCTTAAAGATATACAATGATGAGCATTATACTTTCCCTCAGATGTTTTTTTAAAAGTCAGGCTCCATGAAGCTCCCAGATCATCCATGAAGCCCCCAGGTCCTGAGATCCTCAAAAAGGTTCTACAGCTGCAACATCGAGAGCATCCTGCCTGGCAATTGCTCGGCCTCTGACCGCAAGGCACTACAGAGGGTAGTGTGTACGGTCCAGCACATCACTGGGGCTAAGCTGCCTGCCATCCAGGACTTCTACACCAGGCAGTGTCAGAGGAAGGCCCTAAAAATTGTCAAAGACCCCAGCCACCCCAGTCATAGACTGTTCTCTCTACTACCGCATGTCAAGCGGTACCGGAGTGCCAAGTCTAGGACAAAAAGACTTCAACAGTTTTGACCCCCATAAGACTCCTGAACAGGTAAACAAATGGCTACCTGGACAATTTGCATGCCCCCCCCCCCCCCCCCCCCCCCCCCCCCCCCCAACCCTTCTTTTTACGCTGCTGCTACTCTCTGTTCATCATATATGCAGTCACTTTAACCATATCTACATACTACCTCAAATCAGCCTGACTAACCGGTGTCTGTATGTAGCCTCGGTACTTTTATAGCCTCGCTACTGTAATATAGCCTGTCTTTTTACTGTTGTTTTATTTCTTTACTTACCCATTGTTCACCGGAAACCTTTTTTGCACTATTGGTTAGAGCCTGTAAGTACAGTGCCTTGCGAAAGTATTCGGCCCCCTTGAACTTTGCGACCTTTTGCCACATTTCAGGCTTCAAACAAAGATATAAAACTGTATTTTTTTGTGAAGAATCAACAACAAGTGGGACACAATCATGAAGTGGAACGACATTTATTGGATATTTCAAACTTTTTTAACAAATCAAAAACTGAAAAATTGGGCGTGCAAAATTATTCAGCCCCCTTAAGTTAATACTTTGTAGCGCCACCTTTTGCTGCGATTACAGCTGTAAGTCGCTTGGGGTATATCTCTATCAGTTTTGCACATCGAGAGACTGACATTTTTTCCCATTCCTCCTTGCAAAACAGCTCGAGCTCAGTGAGGTTGGATGGAGAGCATTTGTGAACAGCAGTTTTCAGTTCTTTCCACAGATTCTCGATTGGATTCAGGTCTGGACTTTGACTTGGCCAGTCTAACACCTGGATATGTTTATTTTTGAACCATTCCATTGTAGATTTTGCTTTATGTTTTGGATCATTGTCTTGTTGGAAGACAAATCTCTGTCCCAGTCTCAGGTCTTTTGCAGACTCCATCAGGTTCTTCCAGAAAGGTCCTCTATTTGGCTCCATCCATCTTCCCATCAATTTTAACCATCTTCCCTGTCCCTGCTGAAGAAAAGCAGGCCCAAACCATGATGCTGCCACCACCATGTTTGACAGTGGGGATGGTGTGTTCAGCTGTGTTGCTTTTACGCCAAACATAACGTTTTGCATTGTTGCCAAAAAGTTCAATTTTGGTTTCATCTGACCAGAGCACCTTCTTCCACTTGTTTGGTGTGTCTCCCAGGTGGCTTGTGGCAAACTTTAAACGACACTTTTTATGGATATCTTTAAGAAATGGCTTTCTTGCCACTCTTCCATAAAGGCCAGATTTGTGCAATATACGACTGATTGTTGTCCTATGGACAGAGTCTCCCACCTCAGCTGTAGATCTCTGCAGTTCATCCAGAGTGATCATGGGCCTCTTGGCTGCATCTCTGATCAGTCTTCTCCTTGTATGAGCTGAAAGTTTAGAGGGACGGCCAGGTCTTGGTAGATTTGCAGTGGTCTGATACTCCTTCCATTTCAATATTATCGCTTGCACAGTGCTCCTTGGGATGTTTAAAGCTTGGGAAATCTTTTTGTATCCAAATCCGGCTTTAAACTTCTTCACAACAGTATCTCGGACCTGCCTGGTATGTTCCTTGTTCTTCATGATGCTCTCTGCGCTTTTGACGGACCTCTGAGACTATCACAGTGCAGGTGCATTTATACGGAGACTTGATTACACACAGGTGGATTGTATTTATCATCATTAGTCATTTAGGTCAACATTGGATCATTCAGAGATCCTCACTGAACTTCTGGAGAGAGTTTGCTGCACTGAAAGTAAAGGGGCTGAATAATTTTGCACGCCCAATTTTTCAGTTTTTGATTTGTTAAAAAAGTTTGAAATATCCAATAAAGGTCGTTCCACTTCATGATTGTGTCCCACTTGTTGTTGATTCTTCACAAAAAAATACAGTTTTATATCTTTATGTTTGAAGCCTGAAATGTGGCAAAAGGTCGCAAAGTTCAAGGGGGCCGAATACTTTCGCAAGGCACTGTAAGCATTTCACCTGTTGTATTCGGCGCAAGTGACAAATAAACTTGGATTTGATTTGAGATCAGCATCCATGCAATCCAACATCAAAGTTTGGATTGGAACAAGGGGTAAACAAGGTGGTAAAGGTTGTGGAAGCACAAGTAGGCTATTAAAAGTCCATTTGTACTATAAATACATTTTTTAAAATACTAGTTCTATTTTCCCTACACAGGCATCCAGAGCCATATCTGGGCCAACAGATCTAAAGTGAAGCCGATATAATCAGAAGTGAAGTTTGCTCAGTGTGAGCTGGTCGCCGTGGCACTCCGGCTTCACCCTCCAAGTAGAGCAGAGTATGTGCATACACTATGAACCAGAAACCAGGCCTGGAGAAAGACTAGCTGACTGGAGCCCTGTACCCTACATTAGGGGCCTCAGCCGCCAACTCCCAGGACATTTCCCCAAAGGTGAAGTTAATTAGTGATCCGCTAGGGGGCGTACAGGGGGGTGAGCTTTCGCTCTTTCACCCATGGGGGAGGGGCTCCATAGACTCACTTTTATATGCTGATCTTTTTAAAAAAAACAGTAGCTTTGATCGCTAACCACAAATAAGCATTTTCATAAGCTGCAGAAAAATCATCTTTACTTCTCTGTAGATGCTCTGGAAGCAAACAACTATTTTGGGGATTTTATGGACCGACAGAGTGTGGGTAATGGGTGTTGTATATTTGCATGCAGTCTTTTAGCATCCTCCATCTGTGGTTCACTCTGTCATATATTTATGCATGCACAGTCAGAAAAAAAAAAAGTCTCCTAATCTCTCCAAAAAAGTATAAAGCATAAGTGAGTCTCCACAACTGACTACCCTAAGGACTTTCAATAGCACATTTTCCATCAGCAGGGGGAAGGCAAAGTCAGATCCTTGTTACACGCGTGCCTAAAGTAGTAATTGGAACATCTTTGAGCGGAAAAGGAGCTCGTTGTAGCATATGGGGATCTTCACCTCAGGTGACTCATTGACTAAGCCAATGAGTGGACGGGGACTCTCTCTATCAATACTTTGTCATGGCTAGCTCAGCTTTGAGATGCATAGGTAATCTCAGCCAACGGGGCATTGAAATGCATGGGTCAACTTCGTCACAACAGCAGAGGTGAGTAGGTCGTCTCGGTTACTATACTGAACAAAAAAATATAAAAATGCAACAATTTCAAAAAGACTGAGTTACAGTCCAAAAGGAAATCAGTTAATTGAAATCATTCAAATCCATAAATCTATGGATTTCACATGACTGTACAGTCGTGGCCAACATTTTGAGAATGACATTAATTTTCACAAAGTTGGCTGCTTCAGTGTCTTTAGAAATTTTTGTCAGATGTAATTATACTTCAGTATTCCATAGTAACAAGTGTTTCCTAAGTGTCAAAGGCTTTTATTGACAATTACATGAAGTTGATGCATAGAGTCAATATTTAAAGTGTTGACCCTTCTTTTTCAAGACCTCCGCAATCCGCCCTGGCATGCCGTCAATTCCTTTCTGGGCCACATCCTGACTGATGGCAGCCCATTCTTGCATAATCGATACTTTTATTTGGGTTTTATTTGTCCACCCGCCTCTTGAGGATTGACCACAAGTTCTCAATGGGATTAAGGTCTGGGGAGTTTCCTGGCCATGGACCCAAAATATTGATGTTTTGTTACCCGAGCCACTTAGTTATCACTTTTGCCTAATGGCAAGGTGCTCCATCATGCTGGAAAAGGCATTGTTCGTCACCAAACTGACTGACGGCACGTGTTTCTTTGCAGGTAACCATGATTGACAGATGAAGAACAATGATTCCAAGCAATGACTCCCTCCTTTTGAAGCTTCCAGTCTGTTATTCGAACTCAATCAGCATGACAGAGTGATCTCCAGCCTTGTCCTCGTCAACACTCACACCTGTGATAACGAGAGAATCACTGACATGTCAGCTGGTCCTTTTGTGGCAGGGCTGAAATTCAGTGGAAATGTTTAAGATTCAGTTCATTTGCATGGCAAATAAGGACTTTGCAATTAATTGCAATTCATCTGATCACTCAAAACATTCTGGAGTATATGCAAATTGCCATCATACAAACTGAGGCAGCAGACTTTGTGAAAATTAATATTTGTGTCATTCTCAAAACTTTTGGCCATGACTGTAGAGGTGCAGCCATGTGTGGGCATAGGCCCACCCACTTGGCAGCCAGGCCCACCCACTCTTGAATACAGTGTGGGTGTCATTTTAAAATCATAGAAATCGAATTCATAGAATGGACCAAACCCTTCTGACCACTGCAATTTAACTGGTACAGCATTGAAATTGAATTACATATATTTCTATGATTTCAATAGGTTTCCTATGGAAGATTAACAGTATAATTTAAAAACAGATATTCCCATTCAATTCAACATTCTCTGATGTGTGGATCGCCATCTTTGTGGTACAATTTGAAAGTTGAAATGAACATTTGATTCCCATTTTAGTGCATTTAGCAGCCAAAATATGACACCCACCCTGTATGCTAGAGCATGTTGTCTCAAACGTTAAAGTAACACATGAAGGTCAGTCAATGCGGAAAATTAAGAACTTGAAATTGTCTTCCAAGTGCAGTGGCAAAAACCCATCAAGTGCCATGATGAAACTGGCTCTCATGAGGACTGCCACAGGAATGTAAGACCCTGAGTTACCTCTGCTGCAGAGGATAAGTTCATTAGAGTTACAGTACCAGCCTCAGAAATTGCATGATTCATTTAGAATTCAAGGCACACTTAACACGCATGGCTACCACAGCATTCTGCAGCGATACGCCATCCTTTCTGGTTTGCGCTTAGTGGGACTATCATTTGTTTTCAACAGGACAATGACCCAACACACCTCCAGGCTGTGAAAGGGCTATTTTACCAATAAGGAGTTTGATGGAGTGCTGCATAAGATGACCTGGCCTCCACAATCACCCGACCTCAACCCAATTGAGATGGTTTGGGATGAGTTGGACCGCAGAGTGAAGTTAAAGCAGCTAACAAGTACTCAGCATATGTGGGAACTCCTTCAAGACTGTTGCAAAAGCATTCCAGGTGAAGCTGGTTGAGAGAATGCCAAGAGTGTGCAAAGCTGTCATCAAGGCAAAGGGGTGGTGATTTGAAGAATCTCAAACAAACAAATCAAAATATATTTTCTAACACTTTGGGTTACGACATGATTCATGTGTGTTATTTCGTAGCTTGTTTTCACTATTATTCTACAATATAGAAAATTTGCAAAAACAAAGAATGGAGAAATTATGAAACGTAGAAATTATAAAATAGTTTGATAACCCTGTTTGTAACCTCTTAAATTATATCAATCTCAACCGTTTATCTTTTCCAGTGATGAAGACATGGATGTCTCATGGTATGGTGGGGTATGCAAAATTAGGTCATCTTTGAGCATCTTGAATGTTTCGGCATTCAGGTCCAAAAAGTCACTTTCGGAGAACTTCTACAATAGGCAAATATGTATGGAAGGTTTAGTTCAAATCAAAAGAGGGCTGTCAAAATGTAATTTAATATAAATGGATTTACCCTCCTAGATAGATGCCAGATGCCAGCTACTCTACTTCGGTCGCGCCAGGTTGCTCTGGCCTAGTTCTTTGCCACAGGCTGTTTGTACAGGGCCTCAAGATTTATAGGTCAACTGTGCTGCTTGCATTGAGATGCATTTAGTCATCGCAGCTAACAGGGCCTTGGCATGCATGGCTTAGCTTTGTCACTACAGGATTGAGGTGTCAACTCAGCTGCTGCAAAGTTCAGGCATGAGTCAATATTGTTACCGTATAGGTAATTAGCGCATTAAGATTCATAGGTCAATTCTGTCCACATAGGTCATATACAACCTTGCAATACATGAGTTGGCTCCAACAACTCTTTGGCCTGAATGCCAAGCGTCGCATCTGGAGGAAACCAGGCACCGCTCATCACTTGCCCAATACCATCCCTACGGTGAAGGATGGTGGGGGCAGTATCATGCTGTGGGGATGTTTTTCAGCGGCAGGGACTAGGCGACTAGTCAAGATCAAGGTAAAGATGAACGGAGCAAAGTAAAATAACCTTTATAAAAACCTGCTCCAGCACTCAGGACCTCAGACTGGGGCGAAGGTTCACTTTCCAACAGGACAACGACCCTAACCACACAGCCAATACAATACAATGCAGGAGTTGCTTCGGGACAAGTCTCTTGTCCAGAGCCCGGACTTGAATCCGATCAAACATCTCTGTAGAGACCTGAAAATAGCTGTGCAGCGAAGCTCTCCATCCAATCTGACAGAGCTTGAGAGGATCTGCAGAGAAGAATGAGAGAAACTCCCCAATTACAGGTGTGCCAAGCTTGTAGCGTCATACCCAAGAAGACAAGGCCTTAATCGCTGCCAAAGGTGCTTCAACAAAGTACTGAGAAAAGGGTCTGAATACTTATGTAAAATATATATATATTTTTAAAATATATTTGCAAAACAAAATCTAAAAACCTGTTTTTGCTTTGTCATTATGGGGTATTGTGTGTAGACTGAGGGGGAAAAAAACTATTTAATCAATTTTTCAATAAGGCTGTAACCTAACAAAATGTGGAAAAAGTCAAGGGGTCTGAATAGTTTCTGAATGCACTGTATTAGAGTACTCACAAACAACCTTGATGCTGTTAACCATGTGCCTGACAGTACTGACAAGGTCTAGGATCTGATCTACACAAAAATACATGATATGCTCGAGTCGGAGCATAAGGACAGTGTTTAATATTTCAGCAGAACACAACACTCCCAGAACGGCACAACATTCCCAATTTAGCAACGGCAACAAAACAAAAAAGTGCCAAAAACAATTGTGACAGAAAAGTAAGCTTTGGGGCTTCAGCAGGTATGATAAACCTAAATTAGGAGGTTGACCGATTAGGATTATTACATTAAAATCGGCAGATTTTTTTTTCTCTATAATATATAATAAATGACAATTACAACAATACTGAATGAACACGTATTTTAACTTAATATAATACATAAATCAAATCAATTTAGTCTAAAATAAATAATGAAACATGTTCAACTTGGAATAAATAATGCAGAAACACTGTGTTGGAGAAGAAAGTATACGTGCAATATGAGCCATGTAAAAAAGCTGAAGTTCAAGGAACTTAAACTTAAGTTCCTTGCTCAGAACATGAGAACATATGAAAGCTGGTGGTTCCTTTTAACGAGTCTTCAATATTCCCAGTTAAGAAATTTTAGGTTGTAGTTATTATGACTATTTCTCTCTATACCATTTGTATTTCATTTACCTTTGACTAATGGATGTTCTTATAGGCACTTTAGTATTGCCAGCCTAATCTCGGGAGTTGATAGGCTTGACGTCAATAAACAGCACTGTGATTCAAGTATTGCGAAGAGCTGCTGGTAAACGCAGGAAAGTGCTGTTTGAATGAATACGAGCCCTTGGTCATTAATATGGTCAAATCCGGAAAAATCATTTTGAAAACAAATGTTTATTCTTTCAGTGAAATACGGAACCGTTACGTATTTTATCGAACGGGTGGCAACCCTAAGTCTAAATATTTATGTTACATTGCACAACCTTCAATGTTATGTTATATATATATATATATATATATATATATATATATATATATATATATATATATATATATATATATATATATATATATATATATATATATATATATATATATATATATATATACACACACACACACACACACAATTCTGGCAAATTAATTTGTCTTTGTTTGGAAGAAACACAGTTCGCAACAAGCCAAGCGGCCCAAACTGCTGCATATACCCTTGCACTGGAACACAAGAGAAGTGACCATTTCCCCTAGTTAATATTGCCTGATACCATTAATTTCTTTTAACTAAATATGCAGGTTTAAAAAATATATACTTGTGTACTGATTTTAAGAAAGGCATTGAAGTTTGTGCTTATGTACATTGGTGCAATGATAGTGCTTTTTTTACGTGAATTTTACACAAATTTTCTTTTGTTAAATCATCACCCGTTTGGCGAAGTAGGCTGTGATTTGCTGATAAATTAACAGGCACCGCATTGATTATATTCAACGCAGGACAAGCTAGTTAGACTAGTAATATCATCAACCAGGTGTAGTTAACTAGTGATTATGTTAAGATTGATTGATTGTTTTTTTCTAAGATAAGTTTAACGCTAGCTAGCAACTTACCTTGGCTCCTTGCAGCCACAAGGTCCTTTTGAAGCTGCCCTCACGTAACAGGTTGTCAGCCTGCCACGCAGTCTGCTCGTGGATTGCAATGTAATCGGCCATAATCGGCATCCAAAAATGCCGAATGCTATGAAACCATGAAATCGGTCTACATCTAACCAGTACCCCTTGTATATAGCCTCATTGTTATTTCTTTTACTTTTGTTTATTTGGTAAATATTTTCTTAACTCTTTCTTGAACAGCACGGTTGGTTATGGGCTTGTAAGTAAGCATTTTACGGTAAGGTCTACACTTGCTGTATTCGGCGCATGTGACAGTTTGATTACATTTTTTGATTTGATTACAACATCACTAATCGCTTCAGCCATATTGTAGTCAATAAAAGCAGTTAGGATGGATAAGATATCATGCCAGATTCATTATGGTTTCACAAAGACGGTCTTCATATTCACAGCCTATATTTAGTCAGTCACTGATTAGAGAACCTCCTATTCCTCCCACTAAGCTTGTGTAACTCCCAATTACTGATTTGATTTCAATTGGAAGGCATCTTTTTTTCCACTGACGCACACTATGTACTGAGGCAGATTCCCGCACAGCGATACAAGGATGATGTAACGCAGTCTAATTTTAGACCTGATAAATATGCAATTGATGCAAGGCACCGAGAGCACGTAACTGCTATGGTGTCCCATGTGTACTGTAACATCAGCAAAACATTTTTTAGCTGTCTGTCACAATAATCAATTCACTCAGTCAAGGGCATGAATGACCTCTAAGAGGGTGTGGTTTTTCCGAACTCTGGTGCATTTACCCCCTTAGTTCGTTTGGACTGTTGTGAAAACTGTCCACACTCGGGAGCGCACTAAAACAATGCACCACCGTTCGCTCGAAAAGGGTGGGCTCGGTTCAATTCGTACCGGGAGAGGATCGCTGCAGATGGAAACGCAGTCCCGACCAAACAGTCATGCATTATTATCGGTTGTTTGACTGCGAACATTTGATATAATACAAAACGGTATCATAACTTGATCTCTGAAACGTTGTGAGTAGCAGCGCATCCGATGCAGATTAGGGGAGACGGGAGCTATACTGGGGATATAGGCTATTCATGTCGCAGTTATAGTGGCTATTGCGCTCTTTTCTCACACGTTGTTGGAAGAACAAAGTGAAAGTAATATTTGGACACAAGTGACGCTTCATGATCATCATACATGGATTTAACTTGAGCATGTTTGTCTAATAAACAAATGTTCATGGACACGTGGCTTTGTTTAGGACTTTTGTCAACTCAACCAGACCAAATGGGGTGGGGGGAAACAATGTATCTAACAGTTTGAATATAGCGCAAAACTAAGTGGAAATACTAGAGGGTAAAGAAACGTCCTACTTTCTTACCTATTTTTGTCATGAATATGATTCCAATCTTCTTTGAATAAAGAACGTGTCCAAAATGGCACCCTATTCCCTTTATAGTGCACTAGTCCTGACCAGTCTTATGAGCCCTGGTCAAAGGTAGTGCACTATAATGTGATTAGGGTGCCATTTGGGACGTATACATTGAGTCAACCTACTGTGTACTTATGCTTTGTCACAGCTCTGGATAACCATGTTCACTGAGCCCCATTCTGCGGAGTGATTGAAGCCGCGGAAGAGAGTCTATTTCAAAGTCATTGATATAACGGTGGGCACAAATCGGGAACTGTCAGAGGAAGTCAGAGACTTACTTCCAGAATATTTGCATTAAATATATTTTTTTGTGCCATGACATCTTTCGCGTGAGGTTAGAGAGATATCTTGAGGTACTGTCAAGCTAGATGTCTTGGTAAGGAATTCACTTTTTTGCATGATGGAGCACCTGAGTTTGAATACAAACTATTAGTTTACTGGGTCAATTACACAGCGTGTACAAACATTAAGAAATCCTTCTCTTTCCATGACAGACTGACCAGGTGAATCGAGGGGAAAGCTATGATCCCTTATTGATGTCACTTGTTAAATCCACTTCAAATCAGTGTAGATGAAGGGGAGGAGACCAGTTTAAGAAGGATTTTGAAACCTTGAGACTTGGATTATGTATGCGTCATTCAGAGGGTGAATTGGCAAGACCCTGTGCCTTTGAACGGGGTATGGTGGAAGGCAATGTTCCCTCGTCGGCACTGAGCAAATATCAGGTCTGCTGAGCGCAAACTTGAACGATTTGAAAAATGCGCTTTAACTTTGAACACTGAGGCTGTACCTGCTTTAAGTTTTAAGTGGCCAAATCGGCTACCGTGGCTGTTTCATCAATGTAGGCCTGTCAGAGTGGCCTACCATTAAAAACAATGGTGAAAAATGCATCCCATAATATTTTAACATGGAAATAGAACAGCTATCATTCAGCCTACAGTAGCAGCAAATGTGTGTTGTTCAATGTAGGCCTACAATCCATGAGACTTTTGAAAAAACATGTAGGGCTCGACATTAACCTTTTTATCCACTTGTACTTTAAATAAAAAATAAACTCAGCAAAAAAAGAAACGTCCCTTTTTCAGGACCCTGTCTTTCAAAGATAATTAGTAAAAATCCAAATAACTTCACAGATCTTCATTGTAAAGGGTTTAATCACTGTTTCCCATGCTTGTTCAATGAACCATAAACAATTCATGAACATGCACCAGTGGAACGGTCGTTAAGACACTAACAGCTTACAGACAGTAGGCAATTAAGGTCACAGTTATGAAAACTTAGGACACTAAAGAGGCCTTTCTACTGACTCTGAAAAACACCAAAAGAACGATGCCCAGGGTCCCTGCTCAGCTCTTCCATAGTTGTTTAGTTTTGGTAAGTTACATTGAAACTGTGGTAATTGTGCTCAAATTCGAGTACGATTCTCACAGTAGTGCGAAACATTGATAGTGTTAACTAAAGGGGAAAACTCTAGAAAGTTCAATGTGTCAATCTGGGTACATAATCAGCAGTCTTTATCTGGTCGCTTAAAAGGCGTATGAAAAAAAAAATGCAATCTGACCGTGAATCTGCCGTCATAAAGATGCCGTTGCAACCCGTTTTGGCTTCTGAGACATAGGTTCAACTCGAAGTCATTCAAGAGGGCACTTGTCTATATGTAGGCAAGGCGTAAAAGTTTGTGGTGGCAGAAAAATACCCCTTTAGGCTGGAGGTTGGCCGATTAATTAGGGCCGATTTCAAGTTCTCATAACTTGAAACAGCCTTTTTTGGACGCCGATTACATTGCAATCCATGAGGAGACTGCATGGCAGGCTGACCACCTGTTATGCGAGTGCAGCAAGGAACCAAGATAAGTTGCTAGCTAGCATTAAACTTATTTTATGAAGAAAAAAAAATCACTAGTTAACTACACATGGTTGATGATATTACTAGTTTAACAAGCTTGTCCTGCGTTGCATATAATCAATGCAGTGCCTGTTAATTTATCATCGAATCACAGCCTACTTCGCCAAACGGGTGATGATTTAACAAAAGAAAATTCACGTAAAATTCACTATCGTTGCACCAATGTACCTAACCATAATTATGACATAACATTGAAGGTTGTGCAATGTAACAGCAATATTTAGACTTAGGGTTTCCACCCGTTAGATAAAATACAGAACGGTTCCATATTTCACTGAAAGAATAAACGTTTTGTTTTCAAAATGATAAGTCATTAATATGGTCAAATCTGGAAACTAAGGCTCATATTTCTGTGAGTTTATTATAATTAAGTCTATGATTTGATATAGCAGTCTGACTGAGCGGTGGTAGGCAGCAGCAGGCTCGTAAGCATTCATTCAAACAGCAATTTCCTGCGATTGCCAGCAGCTATTCGCAATACTTGAAGCTAAGCACTGTTTATGACTTCAAGCCTATCAACTCTCGAGATTAGGCTGGCAATACTATAGTGACTATAAGTAGTCAATAGTCATAGGTAAATTAAATACAAAATGGTATCGAGAGAAATAGTCTTATAATAACTACAACCTAAAACTCCTTACCTGGGAATATTGAAGACTCATGTTAAAAGGAACCACCAGCTTTCATATGTTCTGAGCAAGGAACTTAAACGTTAGATTTTTACATGGCACATATAGCACTTACACTTTCTTTTCCAGCACAGTGTTTCTGCATTATTTAAACCAAATTGTTTATATGTATTATATTAGGTTAAAAAAAGTGTTAATTCAGTATTGTTGTAATTGTGTGTTTGTGTAAACACACACACGAAGTCAGAAGTTTACATTACGCCTTAGCCAAGTACATTTAAACTCAGTTTTTCACAATTCCTGACATAATTGTTTTAGGCCAGTTAGGATCACCACTTTACTTTCCGAATGTGAAATGTCAGAATAATAGTAGCGGGCGATTTAGTTCAGCTTTTATTTCTTTCATCAAATTCCCAATAGGTCAGAAGTTTACATACACAACCAGCTATGGATCTGGGGACACTTTCTATGTCTTCCACTAGATGTCCTCATTCAGTAGAGCGTTTAATCGTTCAAATCCCGCAAGTTTTGGCCCTATGGGAGTGAGTGCCGTGAGAAAATACCTGTGCGTTAGGGCGCGAATTGGTCCCATCCATTCCTTTGTTCCAGCACTCCGGAGGAGAACTAACAATGACCGGTTGAATTTAAATTTTTTTGTACGTTTAGAACATCCTAAAGCTTGATTCTGCACTTAGTTTACATTAAATATGTAATTTTGAAGTTTTGATGCGCAACTTTTCGGGACCAGAGGACATTTTGGGTGCATTTCAGCTGATATTGTTAGCAGATGCTAATACAAAGACACAAGACTTGAAACCAAACGATGTTTTGGGTAAGTATGAACCCTTCCAGTACATTCTGAACGAAGACCATCAAAAGGTAAGGGAATATTTATGCTGAAATTGTGTGTTTCTGTTGACTCCAACATAGCAGAGAAATATTGCTTATGTCTGAGCGCCGTCTCAGAATATTGAATAGTGAGCGATTTCTGTAACGTTAAAAAGAAATGTAACAAAGCGATTGCATAAAGAAGCAGTGTATCTTTCTAACTATATGTAGAACATGTATATTTAGTCAAAGTTTATGATGTCTATTTACGTTATCTTGCGGCGCTACCTATATTTTCTGCGGACATTTTTCAGTATTTTCTGAACATGAATTCAATGTAAATGGACATTTATGGATATAAATGGCATATTATTGAAAAAGAAATGTACTGTGTAACATGTCCTATTACTGTCATCTGATGAAGATTTTCAAAAGGTTAGTGAATGATTTATTTTTTAATCCTGCTTTTATAATTTTATATTTTCTGGGACAAAATGGCTGCCTCTTGTCTTCGTTTCGGTGGTGGTCTAATATAAATATGTGGTGTGTTTTCGCCGTAAAACATTTAAAAAATCTGACATGCTGGGTAGATGAACAAGGTGTTTATCTTTCATTTGAGGTATTGGACTTGTTAATGTGTGTAGGTTAAATATTTCTAAGAATATTTTTGCGTTCCATGCGCCACGTTCCAGCTGAACGTGGGAGGGGTCGTTCCCAAAAGGGAACCCTAACCGTCATCAGGTTAACTTTTTATGGCTGCAGGGGCAGTATTGAGTAGCTTGGATGAAAAAGTGCCCATTGTAAACGGCCAGCGCCTCAGTCTCAGTTGCTAATATATGCAAATTATTATTAGTATTGGATAGAAAACTCTAAAGTTTCCAAAACTGTCAAAATATTTTCTGTGAGTATGACAGAACTGACATTGCAGGCAAAACCCCTAGGAAAATCAAAGCAGGAAGTGGCTTCTATTTTGAAAACGGCAAGTTCCATAGCCTCCCTTTGCTCCATTTAAAAGGGATATGAACCAGATTCCTTTTCCTATCGCTTCCTGAAGGTATCAGTCTTCAGACAGTTTCAGGCTTTTATTTTGAAAAATGAGCCAGAACAATAACATTGCGTCAAGTGATCACATGAGTTTTGCTCGCGAGTTTGGATAGGTATTGCTTTTCCCTCTTCTACTGTGAAAGACATTTGCGGTTTATATATTATCGATTATATATTTTTAAAAACAACCTGAGGATTGATTATAAAAAAACGTTTGACATGTTTCTGTGGACATTATGGAAACTATTTGAAATTTGTCTGCGTTGTCGTGACCGCTCTTTCCAGATATCTGAACATAACGCGACAAACAAACAGAGGTATTTTGGATCTAAAAATAATCTTTATGGAACAAAAGGAACTTTTGTCGTGTAACTGAGAGTCTCGTGAGTGAAAACATCCAAAGATCAAAAGGTACACGATTAATTTGATTGCTTTTCTGATTTGTGACCGAGCTACTTAATGTTTTATCGTGCGATCGATAAACTTACAGAAACGCTTGGATTGCTTTTGCTGTAAAGCATCATTTCAAAATCTGACATGACAGGTGGATTAACAAAGGGCTAAGCTGCGTTTTCCTATATTGCACTTGTGATTTCATGAATATAAATATTTATAGTAATATTTATTGTATGTAGCGCTATGCTATTCAGCGGTTGTTGATGACACTTATCCCAATATCGGGATTGCAGCCATAATAAGTTGACAAGATATTTGTGGAGGTTGAAAAACGAGTTAATGATTCCAACCTAAGTTTATGTAAAATTCTAACTTCAACTGTATGCATGCATGCATAAAAAATAAAAACAACAATCGGTATTGAAAAATCATAATTGGTCAACTTCTAGTACTGGTACCGAGTCAGTTGCAGGGGTAAAGGTTAGTGGAGGTAATAGGTACAAGTAGGTAGGGGGAAGTGACTACACATAGATAATAAACAGCGAGTAGCAGCAGTGTAGAAAACAAATGAGGGGGGAGGGGGGGGGGGGGGGGAGGTTCAATGTAAATAGTCCTGTGGCCATTTGATTAATTGTTCAGCAATGAATCAGCAGTGGGGGTAGAAGCTGTTAAGGAGCCTTTTGGTCCGAGAATACGGTACAGCTTGCCGTGAGGTAGCAGAGAGGGAAATAAACAACAAAAAAAACAGTCCATGACTTGGGTGACTGGAGTCTGACAATTGCAAGGGCTTTCCTCTGACACCGGTTATTATATAGGTCCTGGATGGCAGGAAGCTTGGGTCCCAGTGATGTACTGGGCCGTATGCACTACCCTCTGTAGTGCCTTACGGTCAGATGCCGAACATCTACCATACCAGGCGGTGATGCAACCGGTCAGGATGCTCTCGCTGTTGCAGCTGTTGAACTTTGAGGATCTGGGGACCCATGCCAAATCTTTTCAGTCTCCTGAGGGGGAAAAGGTTTTGTTGTGCCCTCGTCACAACTGTCTTGGTGTGTTTGGACCATGATAGTGTTGGTGATGTGGACACCAAGGAACTTGAGACTCTGGACCCGCTCCACTACAGCCCGTTGATGTTAAATGGGGCCTGTTCGGCCCGCCTTTTCCTGTAGTCCACGATCAGATCCTTCGTCTTGCTCACATTGAGGGAGAGGTTGTTCTCCAGGTGGGAAACGGCAGTGTGGAGTGCGATTGAGATTGCATCATCAGTGGATCTGTTGGGGCGGTATGCGAATTGGAGTGGGTCTAGTGTATCCGGGAGGATGCTGTTGATGTGAGCCATGACCAGCCTTTCAAAGCACTTCATGGCTACCGACTTGAGTGCTACGGGGCGGTAATCATTCAGGCAGGTTACCTTCCCTTCCCTTCCTTGGGCACAGGGACTATGGTGGCCTGTTTGAAACATGTAGGTATTACAGATTCCGTCATGGAGCGGTTGAAAATGTCAGTGAATACATCCTGGTAATCCATCTGGCCCCGCAGCTTTTGTGAATGTTGACCTGTTTAAATGTCTTGCTCAGAACAGCTGGTGCTCTCGTGCAATGCAGATGTTGCCTGTAATCCATGGCTTCTGGTTGGGATATGTATGTACGGTCACGGTGCACTAATTGATGAAGCAGATGACTGAGGTGGTATACTCCTCAATGCCATTGGATGAATCCCGCAACACATTCCACTTCTACTCAATAAGTGTTTCACTACTTAATACATGAGTGGTAAGTCAGTACTGATGATGTTGACTGATTTCCTTATAGGACCTGTAACTAATTCAATCTTTTGCATTTTGCATTTATATTTTTGTTTAGCGTACATGAAAATATTAAATTGTGTTTATATGGTCTTTATATTTCACAAAATATTTGGTCCAACAGGCTGACCCAACACATTACATGAAAGTGAATTCTGACAGTGTAAAAAGGCCTTTAGAGGACTCTAAAATGTATTCCTTACCCTTTTGAAGAGAAACAACTTATTCATGTGTTTGACAAGATTAAATATTCTCTCAGGGGAACCCACTTACATTTTAGAGGAGCCCACATTGGTCCCGGAACCCAAGTTTGGGAACCACTGTAATACTATCTCCCTGCTTGCTTCAACACTTCCTCTCTCCCCTTTGCATCCTTCATTGCAGCCTGACTCACCCCCGTCTGGCTCACTACTCTCTATAAAGAACATTTATTTTGTTATGAGAACTTATAGTAGCCCATCTTTTGATTATAGCTAGCTTAATTTCGGTCAACTGCTCCTGTTGAGATCAGGCTTCGTTCAACTTTAGCTAGATAACTAGATGGATGAAGTTCGACACTAATAGCCAGAGCCCTCGAGTTACCTAGCTAGCTAGACATTTGACTGAAATATCAGCAACAATTTACCAGTTGTACACTCATTCTCAGAGAGTCAGTTTTTTTTGGTTTTGAGGGGGGGGGGGGGGGGGGGATTGTCTGTTGACATGGCCGGAGTCGAGGGATGTTTAAAAATTCCCACTGATACTTGCCACTGTAAGTCTGGGCTGAGATAGTTCGTTTCACCTCTCGGCCTATGGTCGTGGGTGGAGTTTCACCCATTCATAAATGTCAATATCCTGTCAGGGAAGATTAAAATACTGGGCAAATGTAGATTCAGCGATCGATGTGAGGTTTGGCGGCGCATAATCAGTCAGTTCTGTACCTGCCTGGCTGAGTGGCAGTGTGGGTGGAATGAGCGAGTTCGCCTGGCAACCAGAGCACGATACGAGGAAATAAAACTTGGTAGACTGCCTGGAAATGAATTTGCAAGATCAAACGTTTCTAATATTTTTCATATTAACATTTGATTATTTTCTGTTCTCTCCATTTAAATTCAAGTAGCAACTTGAGAAAATGTCTGATTTTCAAGGTATTCCAGTACTTCGATTTCAGAGTGCCAAATTCAAGTACTTTAAGCACCTTGTGCGAACCCTGATGCACAGGGAGGAGGGTCGGTGTAGGGTGCATTAGAGAGGCTGAGCAGAAATAGAGGCCTGACTGAAGGGAATGGATAGGCTCGGCCAAAGTTTGAGAGCATTGGTCAGATGGATCGGCCAGGGCATCCAATTGTAGGCAAAAGCAATGTTCTGTAACAGTTCACTGGAACCCTCAGCCACAAAGCTGTTCAGTGTCCCAAGTACTATGCAACAGATGACATAAGCAGTCATAACAACTTATGTCAGTATGTGCAAGATAAGCATCCACTGTCATACAGTAGATCATGCAACCGGACATTATGCCATGACTGAGTACGTATCATTTGTCATGAAACGACACCAGTTATGATATCACAGACAACTTAATGAGAATTAAGTCCTCTACATGTTTCTCAGTGCTGTGATGAGTTGGCCTTCATCTCGTAGAGCCATTATCAAGCACAACAGTGGAACTCAGTGCAAATGTGTAATGGCACGGGTCTTTTATCAAGGATGTGTATGTGTATGTCGATTGAGGGAGGTAGGGTGTCTGCCCATAGGCTTTCTCACGAACAAGATGTAATTGGTCTTTCGAGTGTGTATGTGATTCATAACTGTCTCAGACGGTCATGATATTCCTCATCTCCAAGACAGTATGCCTGCTTCACCACAGGATCTTCACTCACAGCAATAACATCACCTCGCCATTCCTAGCATTTTAGACAGAGTCTGCTAGAATAGATTTCATGCGACTAAATAACTCTAAGATCAAGGTGTCTCGACTGGAGATCAAGCAGTTGAAGTAATGCTGTGCTTTATCACTTGCGGGTTATGCACTACTGTGCGGAAAATACTTCGCTAGATTTTGTTTTAGATCAAATAGATGAATAAATTAAAAACAAAAATATAAATTAATGACAAACCAAGGTCCTTCTAAAAACGGCATTTTCAAACAGTTAATAATTGTGATTAATACTGTACCTGCATTCACCATCTAAGAGTTGGTAGCAGTTCGTACTGTAACACGGTGACATTGCAGAATCACCATTTTACTCAACTTCCTCACATCAAAACATGACAATGAGTTGACATGAAAGCACAAACATCTTGGACCAGGCTACATCACATTGCTACCAAGGTGCAACTCCCAACATAAGGATGCTACTGTTTTTTAAAACCAGCCTGGTTTCATAGACACACACACACACACATATATACATATAGTGGGGCAAAAAAGTATTTAGTCAGCCACCAATTGTGCAAGTTCTCCCACTTAAAAAGATGAGAAGCCTGTAATTTTCATCATAGGTACACTTCAACTATGACAGACAAAATGAGAAGAAAAAAAATCCAGAAAATCACATTGTAGGATTTTTAATGAATTTATTTGCAAATTATGGTGGAAAATAAGTATTTGGTCAATAACAAAAGTTTATTTCAATACTTTGTTATATACCCTTTGTTGGCAATGACAGAGGTCAAACGTTTTCTGTAAGTCTTCACAAGGTTTTCACACACTGTTGCTGGTATTTTGGCCCGTTCCTCCATGCAGATCTCCTCTAGAGCAGTGATGTTTTGGGGCTGTTGCTGGGCAACACGGACTTTCAACTCCCTCCAAAGATTTTTATGGGATTGAGATCTGGAGACTGGCTAGGCCACTCCAGGACCTTGAAATGCTTCTTACGAAGCCACTCCTTCGTTGCCCGGGCGGGTGTTTGGGATCATTGTCATGCTGAAAGACCCAGCCACGTTTCATCTTCAATGCCCTTGCTGATGGAAGGAGGTTTTCTCTCAAAATCTCACGATACATGGCCCCATTCATTCTTTCCTTTACACGGATCAGTCGTCCTGGTCCGTTTGCAGAAAAACAGCCCCAAAGCATGATGTTTCCACCCCCATGCTTCACAGTAGGTATGGTGTTCTTTGGATACAACTCAGCATTCTTTGTCCTCCAAACACGACGAGTTGAGTTTTTACCAAAAAGTTATATTTTGGTTTGATCTGACCATATGACATTCTCCCGATCTTCTTCTGGATTATCCAAATGCTCTCTAGCAAAACTTCAGACGGACCTGGACATGTACTGGCTTAAGCAGGGGGACACGTCTGGCACTGCAGGATTTGAGTCCCTGGCGGCGTAGTGTGTTACTGATGGTAGGCTTTGTTACTTTGGTCCCAGCTCTCTGCAGGTCATTCACTAGGTCCACCCGTGTGGTTCTGGGATTTTTGCTCACCGTTCTTGTGATCATTTTGACCCCACGGGTGAGATCTCGCGTGGAGCCCCAGATCGAGGGAGATTATCAGTGGTCTTCTAGGTCTTCCATTTCCTAATAATTGCTCCCACAGTTGATTTATTCAAACCAAGCTGCTTTCCTATTGCAGATTCAGTCTTCCCAGCCTGGTGCAGGTCTACAATTTTGTTTCTAGTGTCCTTTGACAGCTCTTTGGTCTTGGCCATAGTGAAGTTTGGAGTGTGACTGTTTGAGGTTGTGGACAGGTGTCTTTTATACTGATAACAAGTTCAAACAGGTGCCATTAATACAGGTAACCAGTGGAGGACAGAGGAGCCTCTTAAAGAAGTTACAGGTTTGTGAGAGCCAGAAATCTTGCTTGTTTGTAGGTGATCAAATACTTATTTTCCACCATAATTTGCAAATAAATTCATTTAAAAAATCCTACAATGTGATTTTCTGGATTTTTTTCCCTCATTTTGTCTGTCATAGTTGAAGTGTACCTATGATGAAAATTACAGGCCTCTCATCTTAAGTGGGAGAACTTGCACAATTGGTGGCTGACTAAATACTTTTTTGCCCCACTGTGTGTGTGTGTGTGTGTGTGATATATATATATATATATATATATATATATATTTGTTTTATTTTTCTTCACACATACATGCATGTAAACATAAATCATAGATGTAAATCCAGGACACAATTAGTATGATTTGTTACATTTGCTATTTTATTAGGATCCCCATTAGCTGTTGCAAAAGCAGCAGCTACTCTTCCTGGGGTCCACACAAAACATAATACAGAACATCATTAGACAAGAACAGCTCAAGGCCAGAACTACATAAAAAAAAATTAAAAGGCACACATAGCCTACATATCAATGCATACACAAACTATCTAGGTCAAATAGGGGAGAGGCGTTGTCCCGCGAGGTGTTGCTTTATCTGTTTATTGAAACCAGGTTTGCAGTTTATTTGAGCAATATGAGATGGAAGGAAGTTCCATGCAATAAGGGCTAGAGGTCGACCGATTATGATTTTTCAACGCCGATACCGATTATTGGAAGACCAAAAAAAGCCGATACGGCCACGCCCTGACCATAGAGAGCCCTTGTTTCTCTATGGTGTAGTAGGTCAGGGCGTGACTGGGGGGTATTCTAGTTTATTATTTCTATGTGGGGTTCTAGGTTATTATTTTTACGTTGGTGATTTGTATGATTCCCAATTAGCGGCAGCTGGTAATCGTTGTCTCTAATTGGGGATCATATTAAGGTAGCATTTTTCCCACGTGTTTGTGGGATATTGTTTTGTGTACCACGTAGTCACGTTTCGTTGTTTAGTTTATTGTTGTTGCTAAGTTTTACTTATTATAGTTTTACTATTAACTATTAATAAGTTATGTGGAACTCAACATTCGCTGCGCCTTGGTCAGTCTCTCCACATGTACTGATTAATCGCCTGATAATGGCAATTACAACAATACTGAATGAACACTTATTTTAACTTAATATAATACATCAAATCAATTTAGCCTCAAATAATTATTTGGTTTAAAATAATGCAAAAACAAAGTGTTGGAGAAGTAAAAGTGCAATAGGTGCCATGTAAGAAAGCTAACGTTTAAGTTCCTTGCTCAGAACATGAGAACAAATGAAAGCTGGTGGTTCCTTTTAACATGAGTCTTCAATATTCCCAGGTAAGAAGATTTAGGTTATTATAGGAATATTTGTCTCTATACCATTTGTATTTCATATACAAATGGTATAGTATTGGTATTGACTATTGGATGTTCTTATAGGGACTTTAGTATTGCCAGTGTAACAGTATAGCTTCCTCTCCTCGCCCCTACCTGGGCTCGAACCAGGAACACATCGACAACAGCTACCCTCTGAAGCATCGTTACCCATCGCTCCACAAAAGCCGCGGCCCTTGCAGAGCAAGGGGAACAACTACTCCAAGTCTCAGAGCGAGTGACATTTGAAACAGTATTAGCGAGCACCCCACTAACCAGCTAGCCATTTCACATCGATTACACCAGCCTAATCTCGGAGAAGAGCTGCTGGCAAACGCTCGAAAGTGCTGTTAGAATGAATGCTTACGAACCTGCTGCTGATTACCACCGCTCAGTCAGACTGCTCTATCAAATCATAGACTTAATTATAACATAATAACACAGAAAAACAAGCCTTAGGTCATTAATATGGTCAAATCCGGAAACTATCATTTCGAAAATGAAACATTTATTATTTCAGTGAAATATGGAACCGTTCCGTATTTTATCTAACGGGTGGCATCCATAAGTCTAAATATTCATGTTACATTGCAAAACCTTAAATATGTCATAATTACGTAAAATTCTGGCAAATTAGTTCGCAACGAGCCAGGCGGCCCAAACTGTTGCATATACTCTGACTCTGTGTGCAATGAACGCAAGAAAAGTGACAATTTCCCTAGGTAAAAGAAATTCATGTTAGCAGGCAATATTAACTAAATATGCAGGGTTAAAAATATATACTTGTGTATTGATTTTAAGAAAGGCATTAATGTTAATGGTTAGGTACACATTGGTGCAACGACAGTGTTTTTTTCGTGAATGCGCTTGTTAAATCACCTGTTTGGCAAAGTAGGCTATGATTCAATGATAAATTAACAGGCACCTCGTCGATTATATGCAAGATAAGTCTCCTCGTGAAGTGCAATGTAATGATCGGTGTCCAAAAATGCCGATTGTTATGAAAACTTGAAAATCGGCCCTAATTAATCGGCCATTCCGATTAATCAGTCGACTTCTAATAAGGGCTCTATATAATACTGTACATTTTCTTGAATTTGTTCTGGATTTGGGGACTATGAAAAGACCCCTGGTGGCATGTCTGGTGGGATAAGTGTGTGTAAGTTGACTACGCAAACAATTTAGGATTTTCCACACAATGTTTCTTATAAAAAGTAGTGATTCAGCCAGTCAACTCTTAGCTAAGAGAGACTGGCATGCATAGTATTTATATCAACCCTCTGATTACAATTAAGAGCAAAACGTGCCGTTCTGTTCTGGGCCAGCTGCAGCTTAACTAGGTATTTCCTTGCCACACTGGACCACACAATAATCAAGATTAGACAAAACTAGAGCCTGTAGAACACTCCAAAAAGCACGGTGTCAAAAAAAGCAGAGCATCTCTTTATTACGGCTAGACCTCACCCCATCTTTGCAACCATTAAATCTGTAGGTTTTGACCATGACAGTTTACAATCTAAGGCAACGCCAAGTAATTTAGTCTCCTCAACTTGTTCAACATTACCAGATTCAGCTGAGGTCTAGCACTTATGGAATGATTTGTACCAAATACAATGCTCTTAGTTTTAGAGATGTACAGGACCAGTTTATTACTGGTCACCCATTCCAAAACAGACTGCAACTCTTTGTTAAGGGTTTCAGTAACGTCATTAGCTGTGGTTGCTGATGCGTATATGGTTAAATCATCAGCATACATGGACACATGTCCTGTTTAATGCCAGTGGCAGGTCATTGGTAAAAATAGAAAAGAGTAGAGGGCCTAGAGAGCTGCCCTGTGGTACACCACACTTTACATGTTGACATTAGAGACACTTAAATTAAAGAAAACCCTTTTAGTTCAGTCAGATGGATTGAGAGCTGAGGTTGAAAAGCCAACATGTTTTTTCAACAGGTTATGGTCAATAATATCAAAAGCTGCACTGATATCTAAAAGTACAGCTCCCACAATCTTATTATTATCAATTTCTTTCAACTAATCATCAGTCATTTGTGTCAGTGCAGTGCATGTTGAGAGCCCTTCTCTATACACGTGCTGAAAGACCGTTGTTAATTTGTTTACAGAGAAATAGCATTGTATTTGGTCAAACAATTTTTTCCAACAGTTTGATAAGAGCTGGCAGCAAGCTTATAGGTCTGCTGTTAGAACCAGTAAAGGCTGCTTTACCACTCTTGGGAAGCAGAATTACTTTGAATTCCCTCCAGGCCTGAGGACAAAGACATTCCTCTAGGCTCAGATTAAAAATATGACAGATAGGAGTGGCTATAGAGTCAGCTACCATCCTTAGTAGCTTTCCATCTAAGTTGTCAATGCCAGGAGGTTTGTCATTATTGATCATTAACAATTTTTCCACCTCTCCCACACTAACTTTACAAAAGTCAAACTTGCACTGCTTTTCTTATGCATGAATATAATAGCTCACTGTTTGTCATGGGAATTTCCTGCCCAAGTTTGCCAATGAAATAATCATTTAAATAATTGGCAACATCAAATGTTTTGTGATGAATAAGCCATCTGATTTGATGAAAAATGGAGTTGAAATAGTCTTCCTGCCCATAATTTCATTTAAAGTACTTCAAGTTTTTTTCCCGTTATTCTTTATATCATTGATCTTGGCTTCATAATAAAGTTCTTCTTTTTGTTGAGTTTAGTCACAATTTCTCAATTTTCAGTAAGTAAGCCAGTCAAATGTACAGCCAGACTTATAGAATGGACTGTAGAATCATGCAGTGTTGGTTTGCGCGCGTGACAGAGTGCGCACACTTCGTTGTTTTTTCTTTCTATTGAATACATTATTGTCCGGTTTAAATATTATCGATTGTTCTGACAATTGACAACCTGAGGATTAATTATAAACATTGCTTGACATGTTTCGACAAACTTCACCGGTACTATTAGGATGTATTCGTCTGAATGTTTTGACCGCCTTTGAGCCAGTGGATTACTGAACAAAACAGAGTGTTTGGGATATAAAGTGGGTCTTTATCAAACAAAATGAATATTTATTGTGTAGCTGGGACTCTTGTGACTGCAACCATATGAAGATCTTCAAAGGTAAGTGATTAATTTTAATAGCTATTTCTGACTTTTGTAATTACTTTACTTGGTTGTAAAATGTTTGTATGCTTTTGTAAGCGAGGCGCTGTCCTCAGATAATCGCATGGTATGCTTTCGCCGTAAAGCCTTTTTGAAATCTGACAAAGTGCTTGGATTAACAAGAAGTAACTCTTTAAGCCGATGTATAACACTTGTATTTTTTAATGAATTATTATTATGATTATTTCTGTATTTTGAATTTGGCTCTCTGCAATTTCAACGGATGTTGCCGAGGTGGGTCGCTAACGGAACACCTGCGCCAGAAAGGTTAACCTAACCCTAACCTTAAACCCTAGCCTAGCTAACATTAGCCACAACAAATAGCAACTCGTTTCGTTCAAATTGCAACTCGTAACATATACAAAACAAATGATGGACATCCACAAATTAATACATACCATATGAAATGTAACATATCATACTAATTGGAGTGTCCAGGATTTACAATTACAATGTTACGTCTTCCTCCGAATCCAGGTTGTTTAAACTCATACTAGCACAGTGAGGACTCATCACAGAACAGCCTACATGTAATTTTTTATTAATTACAGGACATGTTTGCAGGTTAGAGAGTAGGACCAAGCTACATTTTGTCTCTATGTACATAGGCCCTATATGGTATTAGTAATACATGTTTTCTAGATATAGGGGCATCCTCACTAAAAGTGTGTAAAAGCTGAGCCTTCTGTGTAAGAAATATACAAATGTAATCTCCAGTGCATTAAAAGGGTGTTTGGGCAGCTTTAGCAGGATAAGACCTGACCTTGTGTGAGATTAGAAATGCCTCTGATGTGCACTTCAAATGTCTACACACAATATCTGCAAAGCAATTGATTGCAGTGTCAATAATTTCTACAGATGAAGGCATAATTTATCTGCAAATATAGCAAAAGGTACCACAGTGAAGGTGGTCCTTGAGAGAATATAAAATGGTTTTACAAGATTTAAACGCATAGGCATGTTGAATAGTCCTGAGTGTGCAGTCTGGTCATGTCTGCCAAATAGGACTTTAGACTTCATTCCTCACCTCTCCATAAAATATCCCAGGAGATGCGGAGGTGACCCAGGACAACACATGAATGATAAGCATGACGACACAGTCGGTGTGTAATGTTATCAGCTTAAATAGTAACAAATGTTGCATTTTAAAATTGTGATTAAATGGTGCGTGTTGATGACACTAAACCAAGTTACATTTTCACGGGAGAAGTGGAACAGGAGAGACTGGTTCGTATCGACAATTATGGTAGCGTCAGTGCATGGTAGAAATGAATGATCATGATGTCAGCAACCTGTCCACAATAATTCTCATCCCACCTGACACAGAGAAGGGTTGCATTACCATAGGTTATGAGCCCACCAAACATACCTCTCATTGGATTCTGAATCCACAAGATGCCTCCAAGAACGTGAGGTGACTGGCCGAACATCGCAGTTGGAACTGCACACTATGACTTGGCTACAGCTTCTTGCCTTCTTCACCGAATATCACTGGTCTGAACAAAATCCGTTCACGGGTCTAGATGGCATAACTCCTAGTAACTGCTAAACCAGCCTTCACTGTAAATATTCGGTAGAAATAACGCGCCATGTAATTAATGCAAGTAAAAGGGTTTAAAATGTCAAAACAAAGTGATGTTTCCCTACGCATACGGAACACTCACCGGGGGCTTCAGTGTCCTAGTGAACAGGTGCAGACCTCGAGCACAACACGATAACAGCCCACGTCACACATTTAGACTAATTATGCCAATGGTTGCTCAAAATGTATCCCCACCTGCACAGGCTGTATATCATTATTGAAGACAGAAGACCTATTCTGTAGTATTTTCAGCACAGCTCTTTCTAAGCAAAGCTGCATGGGGTTTCAAATACCGACTGACGCCTGCGCAATAATACTGCTCTATATAGCACGTGATGTGAATGGACTTTCCGTCTCCGCAAACACCATTGTGTTATCCATACGGATTGCACTGTAGGAATAGATGACCAGGCCAAAAATGTGAGGAGCGCGGCAACTGCAATACACAGGCTTTCAGAGTTGACCGGTAACTGAATATTGTCTATTATATGGACAAGAGTGACTGCTCTAAAAATGTAAATACATGTCCTCAAAGATGGAAGGCAGGCAGGAGGAACCATTCTAGCTAATGAGAGGGAAGATACGTTTGTGAACAACATACCATTGAGATAGAGGACTCATCTTTGTATCAGTGCCATTTTAGCGTCTGTGACAGCATGGGCAGCGCCATTGAGGCGATCTCCATTTTAAAGTAGTACATTTTCTTCTTCTTCGTTGTCTGATTGCTCTCAACTCATAGGAATCGCCACCCAGTTGACTACTTTAAAATGGTGATGAGTCATCTATCTATCTAAGGGTTTTTGGGTAAATTGCCGAAATAACACGTGCATCCACTTATATGCAACAACCTAAACATTACAAAACATGAATTCGATCAAATAAGCCTCGAATACAAAATTGGCAATTATATTTTTTGTTGACCAAATTCAACACTCATTAAGCTCCGTACAAAAATGTCTTACTTCGTGGGGTTATGTTCGTGGAAAGATTTTGGGTGGAGTAAAACCTCTTGCTTCACCTCTTCCTCTCTAAAGTAGCTATCACCCAGTCTATTTATAAATCTTCTTAAAATGTTATTTGAACCCTAACAACACTGCTTACCATATGCCTAACCCTAACCTTAATTAAAGAACAAAAAGCTCATTTTAGTTTTCATTAATTGTTATGATATAGACCATTTTTACTTTGTGGCTGTGGAAACCTATTTGGTTTTCAGTGGAAAATGAAGCTAGGTTGAATTAGCTGTATCCCTGAAAACCTGATGTATCCGGTTGTTGGCAACTCTTCTAAGCCTTCCTTTCAAGAAAGCAAGAAACCCATCGCTGAGTGAGTTCTATTAACCTGAGCCATGGTGCACCATCTATGGCCCATGACGTGAACGGGCAAAGACAGGGAGGGAGGAGCGACCTTCTCAAATCAAACAGTAATCTGTGCCACTCGGTCAATCTACTTTTAATTGAGATGGCATATAAAGTTTTTTTTAAGCAATCACTTTTGCATGTGAAAAGTAAACACAGAATCATACTCATTACTCCTCATGCTTAATTTAGCCTACTTCACTTTTGTTTTGAGCTGACTTCGCAGTGTGCTTTGAAAGGGGCACCTGGCTCACGCCAGGTAGGCATCCAAGAAGGGTGCAATTGCGACCCGCAATTTGGGGCGT
This sequence comes from Oncorhynchus mykiss, assembly GCF_013265735.2. Lineage (NCBI taxonomy): Eukaryota > Metazoa > Chordata > Actinopteri > Salmoniformes > Salmonidae > Oncorhynchus > Oncorhynchus mykiss. The sequence continues at coordinate 36,937,702 of NC_050572.1, read as the reverse complement.
TCCTGCGTCTGCAGGAACCTCTCTTTATATTTCTATTGGTCAATTTTTAAGTTAGGACAAGCAGGAGGCGTGGCACTCTAGTACAGTAGGTGGCTTTCAAGCACAATAACTTTGGATGCCAGCCGCCAATAAACTCCACAGAAGAAAGGACGGGGGCGACAACAGTAGCTAGCTAGACAGCGTCCTTCGCCCCGCCTGTCGGCAGGGTTGGGGAGTAACAGATTACAGGTAAGGGATTACAAAAATATGGTAACTGTAATCTGTTACCATCAAAAATATTGTAATCATATTAGATACTTTTGAAAAAACAACATGATTACTTCGAGGATGACTTTTAAATTCAGAAAGGATGTTTGCGGATAAAAAATAATTGACACTTCTTTGTTTTCTCAATGACATTCAAAGCAGCATTGAAAAAGGCTCAAGTTTAAGTTTGTTCTACCTGAGCGAGTCTGACCACAAGTCAGAGACCACTATGATGACACAAATTGTGTTTGATGGATCGCGGGAAAAGAGCAGGAATAGGCTTTTGTAGGCTACAGTCCAAGCTATGTCTTCTGCTGTCTGCATCCAAAGATTATCCAACTTGGATAATCGCTTGGATGTAAGGATGACAGCAGTGGTGTACAGTCATGGCCAAAAGTTTTGAGAATGACACAAATATAAATTTTCACAAAATCTGCTGCCTCAGTTTATATGATGGCAATTTGCATATATTCCAGAATGTTATGAAGAGTGAACAAATGAATTGCAATTAATTGCAAAGTCCCTCTTTGCCATACAAATTAACTGAATCCCCAGAAAACATGTCCACTGCATTTCAGCCCTGCCACAAAAGGACCAGTTGACATCATGTCAGTGATTCTCTTGTTATCACAGGTGTGAGTGTTGACGAGGACAAGGCTGGAGATCACTCTGTCATGCTGATTGAGTTCGAATAACAGACTGGAGTGGTGCTTGGAATTATTGTTCATCCTCTGTCAACTATGGTTGTGGTGCTTGGAATTATTGTTCTTCCTCTGTCAACTATGGTTACCTGCAAGGAAACGCGTGCCGTCATCATTGCTTTGCACAAAAAGGGCTTCACATGCTGCCAGTAAGATTGCACCTAAATCAACCATTTATCGGATCATCAAGAACTTCAAGGAGAGCGGTTCAATTGTTGTGAAGAAGGCTTCAGGGCGCCCAACAAAGTCCAGCAAGCGCCAGGACTGTCTCCTAAAGTTGATTCAGCTTTGGGATCGGGGCACCACCAGTACAGAGATTGCTCAGGAATGGCAGCAGGCAGGTGTGAGTGTAACTTCACGCACAGTGAGACAAAGACTTTTGGAGGATGACCTGGTGTCAAGAAGGGCAGCAAAAAAGCCACTTCTCTTCAGGAAAACCATCAGGGACAGACAGATTTTCTGCAAAAGGTACAGGGATTGGACTGCTGAGGACTGGGGTAAAGTCATTTTCTCTGATGAATCCCATTTCCGATTGTTTGGGGCATCCAGAATAAAGCTTGTCCGGAGAAGACGAGTTGAGCGCTACCATCAGTCCTGTGTCTTGCCAACAGTAAAGCATCCTGAGACCATGCATGTGTGGGGTTGCTTCTTAGCCAAGGGAGTGGGCTCACTCACAATTTTGCCTAAGAACACAGCCATGAATAAAGAATGGTACCAACATATCCTCAGAGAGAAACTTCTCCCAACCATCCAGGAACAGTTTGGTGACAAAAAATGCCTTTTCCAGCATGATGGAGCACCTTGCCATAAGGCAAAAGTGATAACTAAGTGGCTCGGGGAACAAAACATTGATATTTTGGGTCCATGGCCAGGAAACTCCCCAGACCTTAATCCCATTGAGAACTTGTGGTCAATCCTCAAGAGGCGGGTGGACAAACAAAACCCCACAAATTCTGACTAACTCCCAGCATTGATTATGCAAGAATGGGCTGCCATCAGTCAGGATGTGGCCTAGAAGTTAATTGACAGCATGCCAGGGTGGATTGCAGAGGTCTTGAAAAAGAAGGGTCAACACTGCAAATATTGACTCTTTGCATCAACTTCATGTAATTGTCAAAAGCCTTTGACACTTATGAAATGTGTGTAATTACACTTCAGTATTGCTGACAATAATACCTAAAGACACTGAAGCAGCAAACTATGTGGAAATTAATATTTGTGTCATTCTCTACTTTTGGCCATGACTGTAGTCTACGGAAATATGGATATCATTTATTATTAATATCTACATAGCGCATTGATGTTTTATTTTACCTTTTAACCAAATGTTTATTTTCAATGAAGGCCTAGGAACAGTGAGTTAACTGCCTGTTCAAGTACCTTGTCAGCTTGGGGGTTTGAACTTGCAACCTTCCGGTTACTAGTCCAACGCTCTAACCACTAGGCTACCCTGCCGCTCCTTGTGAATCACACAACACTGCTGCTCTCTCATTTAGCTATTTGTGCATTATGGATTGTGGTTGTTGTGGATGGCTGTTGACAAACCTAAATGTGTAGTTGAAACCAATAATGGTTGAATTCAAGAAGTTTAAGCTGCCGATCAATCGTTGTTTTTGAAACCAATGAACAGCCAGTGAAAAATACACTCTTGCAAAAGCTGCATAACTAAGCTCTGGTGCTGCAGGGTAGCCTAGTGGTTAGAGTGTTGGACTAGTAACCGGAAGGTTGCAAGTTCAAACCCCCGAGCTGACAAGGTACAAATCTGTCGTTCTGCCCCTGAACAGCCAGTTAACCCACTGTTCCTAGGCCGTCATTGAAAATAAGATTTTGTTCTTAACTGACTTGCCAAGTTAAATAAAGGTCCAATTTAAAAAATCCCAGCCTATGGAATAAAAGTGGGGCTTTTATTGCTCAATCTAATTCATGCTGATAAAAAAAATCCATAGGCCCAATGAACACATGTTCATACTCGCACACTTTTGATCAATTTAAAGGAGCTAGATGCTACATCCCTTTTTGGACTTACAGTTGAAGTCAAAAGTTTACATACACCTTAGCCAAATACATTTAAAAACTCAGTTTTTCTCAATTCCTGACATTTAATCCAATAAAAATTCCCTGTCTTAGGTCAGTTAGGATCACCACTTTATTATAAGAATGTGAAATGTCAGAATAATATTAGAAGGATTTATTTCAGCTTTTATTTCTTTCATCACATTCCCAGTGGGTCAGAAGTTTACATGCACTCAATTAGTATTTGGTCGTCGTGTCTTTGGCTATGCCGGATTGTGATATGACATGCTATTCTATAAAATCCTTTCTCTGTAATTAATATTACCTGATTGAGCTAATCATGTAAATGTAATTAACTAGCAAGTCGGGGCACCACAAAATAATATTTATAGAGCTGTTATCTTCTGAATAAACTCTTAAAAACCTAGTAATATTTTACATCAATAGCAGTCAATATTAATCATCACCTTATTTCAGTCTCATCTGAAAGTTGTAAATTCTTGGTTATCTTCGCAAATCCTGGCTAACAAGCTGAATCAGCAATACAACATTGGGTTGAATTATTTATTTACTAAATACCTAACTAATCACACAGAATTACATATACAGAGAATGAATCATACATTGATTGCAAATTATGTCAAAGGAAAACGTCCCTAGCGGACGGAACAGCTGGTTACAGAAAGAACGTGGGTTAGGTTTGAGTGAAAGAGCGGGAAGACTTGAGGAACAAAGGGAGAAGCTATGTCTCTATCGGGCCGTAGGCAGCTATTCTATCGTAAATACAGAATCTTATGCATTCTAAATTACCGCCCATTTGGAAAAGGAAAATACAATAAATATTTACTCTGAGCTGCGCTTCAAATAGGTTGGTGGTAGATGGAAGGCCGTGTTGCCCAACAGAGTCCTTTGTCCTTTGAAGAGTGTCTCTGGTGGTGAACGGGATACATTGTAGTGTCGTCGTTGTGTGGTAGATGGGATAATCTGTCCCACTTTTACAGCGGCCGCTGCTAACTCAACGGCTAGGAGGTATCACTTCTGAGTTCAAAGTTCATACCATTCGCAACCAAAGCTCACACTGAGGTTGGCTTAGTTCTGTAGTTGACAGGTTAGTCCTTTTCAACGAATGGACCATCGTCCTATCATCCTCGGAACAGGAGGTTACATTTTCGTCAAGGGCTTATATAGTGGAGGGAGAGAAGGGTGTGTTTCATAGTTTTATAACCCATGTCTCTTCACAGGGGCGGGCCACTGATTGAGCAGCCCTAACCTTATGAAAACCCAAATCTTGGAAGCTAAAATTACATTTAATCTTTTCACAAATAATTTTATATTTGAACATTTGAATTGCACTACAATTCCATGTGAATCTGATAACTATAATGTGTAGACTTTCCCAGATACATTTCAGGTCGTCCTGTCATCAGTCATAATGTCTCAGATGACAACCGAACTGACATCATATTCATTAAGTACCAACGCATATTTTCAACTGGTTCTATTACTGAAATATGGTTCCTTTCCCTCCACTTGTTTGATGTTCCCAGACTCTCCATGTTTAACAAAGGCTATTCAAGAGCCCCTCTGTGGAGTCAAGAGAGAGGGAAGAGAGAAAGGTATTTATGGGAGGGGGGGGTCATAAACCTTACCCACAGGCCAACGTCTTGACAATAGCATTGCCTTTAAATTGTTTAACTTGAGTCAAACATTTCGGGTAGCCTTCCACAAGCTTCCCACAATAAGTTAGGTGGATTTTGGCCCATTCCTCCTGACAGAGCTGGTGTAACTTAGACAGGTTTGTAGGCCTCCTTGCTCATACACGCTTTTTCAGTTCTGTCCACAACTTTTCTATAGGATTGAGGTCAGGGTTTTGTGATGGCCACTCTAATACCTTGACTTTGTTGTCCTTAAGCCGTTTTGCCACAACTGTGGAAGTATGCTTGGGGTCATTGTCCATTTGGAAGACCCATTTGCGACCAAGCTTTAACTTCCTGACTGATGTCTTGAGATGTTGCTTCAATATCTCCACATAATTTTCCACCCTCATGATGTCATATATTTTGTGAAGTGCACCAGTCCCTCCTGCAGCAAAGCACCGCTACAACATGATGCTGCAACCCCGTGCTTCACGGTAGGGATGGTGTTCTTCGGCTTGCAAGCCTCCCCTTTTTTCCTCCAAATATAACGATGGTCATTATGGCCAAACAGTTCCATTTTTGTTTCATCAGACCAGAGGACATTTCTCTAAAAAGTATGATATTTGTCCCCATGTGCACTTGCAAAACCGTAGTCTGGCTTTTTTGATGGTTTTGGAGCAGTGGCTTCTTCCTTGCTGAGCGACCTTTCATGTTATGTCAATATAGGCCTCGTTCTACTATGGATATAGGTACTTGTGTACCTGTTTCCTCCAGCATCTTCACAAGGTCCTTTGCGGTTGTTCTGGGATTGATTTGCACTTTTCGCACCAAAGTACGTTCATCTCTAGGAGACAGAACGCGTCTCCTTCCTGAGCGGTGTGCCGGCTGCGTGGTCCCATGGTGTTTATACTTGCGTTCTATTGTTTGTACAGATGAACGTGCTACCTTCGGGCATTTGGAAATTGCTCCCAAGGATGAACCAGACTTGTGGAGGTCTACAATTTATTTTCTGAGGTCTTGGCTGATTTCTGTTGATTTTCCCATCATGTCAAGCAAAGAGGCACTGAATTTGAAGGTAGGCCTTGAAATACACCCACAGGTACACCTCCGATTGACTCAAATGATGTCAATTAGCCTATCAGAAGCTTCTAAAGCCATGACATTATTTTCTGGAGTAAAAATTGGCAAAATTAGAAAGTAAACTACAGATACCCCCAAAAACTAGTAGTACATACTTTAAAGTATTTTTACTTAACTACACTTTACACCAATGCAAATGGCATTTATGCAAGCCTACTACACAATTCTAAAGGTCAAACTAATTCAGAACCGCTCAAATGGTATGACTGCAACTCGATTTGAATAAAAGTTTCTGTTGAATGGCATTTATTATTATTATACACTCACTGGACAGTTCATTAGGTACGCCTATCTAGTACTAGGTCGGAACCCCCTTTGCCTCCAGAACAGCCTGAATTATTCGGGGTATTCTACAACGTGTCGGAAACGTTCCGCAGGTCCATGCTCCTGCGATGGCATCACGCAGTTACTGCAGATTGGACGGCGGTGCATTTATGTTGCGAACAGCCCTTCCATCTCATCCCAAAGATGCGCTATAGTGTTGAGTTCTGGGGACTGCGCAGGCCGGTCAAGTAATCTGAACTCACTGTCATGTTCCAGACAATGTTTTTCCACTCCTCAGTTGTCCTGTCTTAGTGATCACATGCCCACTGGAGCCACTTCTTCTTGTTTTTAGCTGATAGGAGTGGAACCCGGTGTGGTCGTCTGCTGCAATAGCCCCATCCATGACAAGGACCGATGAGTTTTGCATTCCGAGATGCCGATCTGCACACCACTGTTGTACTGCGCCGTTATTTGTCTGCTTGTGCCTGTCACAGGTCAGGTTTTCTCCCTTGAGTGTACTACCCGAGGTTGCCACTGGAGAGCACCCTTGGGTTAGTTCTAGTATCCAGGTGACCCTGATTGGGATTATTGGGATCACCTGCTGGATGACTATTTAGGTGATAGACACAGGTGTAACCAATTCTACTTTCAATTTCAAAGCAAAAAGAAAGGCAGATAAATAAATACAAGTCAACCAAAAACTGGATGGTGGTAGACTACCAGGAAAAAATAATAAATAATAACAATAATAAATTGTTTGCCACAAGATGCATCAAGTACTGTAATATTAAGTTCCTGTCTGGAGATAGCCTTTCTTACATAATTTGCTATGAACACAAATGAGGAAAGTCAGGTGGATTCTGCATTCATAAAGAACAAACCTCTACATTTAAATTATTACATTCCTGTAATATTTATTCTATTTGATTTATTTTACCATTTTAAACACAATATAACCCCCCTTTTTGATACAGTACAATGACATTAAAATAATCAAGGATGACACAAAAAAGTTAGTTATTTCAATTATGGTCCGCTTGAAAATACACGAAAACATAATACTTTACCGGTCAAAAATGTAGAACACCTACTCATTCAAGGGTTTTCCTTTATTTGTACCCCCCCCCCACACCTTGTCACAACACAACTGATTGGCTCAAACACATTAAGAAGGAAAGAAATTCCACAAAATTAACTTTTAACAAGGCAAAGTTGTCATGAAGTATATTTGAATATTTTTTGGTTACTACATGATTCCATATGTTTTATTTCATAGTTTTGAGGTCTTCGCTATTATTCTACAGTGTATAAAATAGTTACAAAAATAAAGAAAACCCTTGAATGAGTAGACGTGTCCAAACTTTTGACCAGTAGTGTATACACAGGATTATAACATAAAAACGAAATACATCTCAAATAAATGCCATCAATAGGAAGAAACATACACAAACAGTACATAGTGTATCTGTTACAGGTAGGCCATGCATTTTCAGTAAGCAGAACATTATTTAATGATGATGACATAATCATGACTCCTCATCAACTCAATAGATTTTAGATAATTTAATGAATTGTCCTTTCTCCCAAAAATACAACATGTGAGCAAATTGTTTGATGTCTCGATTAGGAAGAATGTTGTCCAACGTGATAAGAGCATTGATGTGTTGTTAGTAAGAAGTTCACAGATTATGTCTTGTGTCATTTGCGAGGAAATTATGTAATGTTAGGTGAACTCTACTTGTTTTTAGGTTTGGGCCACGGTTATTAAGAGTTTACTCATCGACAAAGTCCCAGGATGTAACTCCCTTCATAAGAATTACATTCAAATGAATAGATTGACAAATAGAAAGTATGGTTATTCAAATAAAAGTGGACAATCCATATCAGAGACCGTAAACTGACACCAAGTTTTGTTGATTAATACAGTATCAAGTGTATTTTAGACTTAGGGATCCGATGAGGTATCAGACATGGAGGTCAAACATGTTCACACGGGCTGCGTTCACACAGGCAACCCCATTCTGATCTTTTTTCCACTAATTGGTCTTTTGACCAATCACATGAGATCTTCTCCCATCAGATCTTTTTCAGAGCTGATCTGATTATTGAAAATAACATCACAATTGGGCTGCCTGTCTAAACGCAGTTCAGCTCTGTCAGGCACACAATACATGGCATCAGAGGGGGCTGGTGGGAGGAGCTATAGGAGTACAGGGTAATTGTAAAGGCTGGAATGGAATAAATGGAATGGAGTCCAACACGTAGTTTCCATGTGTTTGTTACCATTCCATTGATTCCATTCCAGCCATTACAATGACAAGTCCTCCTATAGCTCCTCCCACCAGCCTTCCCTGCATGGTGTGTCTCAGATTTCATGTCTCCTAAATCTCATCAGAGTTGGCGTGTGCTGTGCATCATGAAACTCAATCCCTGTTTAAACTACACAATGTTCCTCAAGTCAAAGAAGCTATTTATTAGGCATATATTAATACATGTTCTAACATGATTCATGAGTTCAGATATAACATAAAGACATAGAAAACTGTTCTTTAAAAGCTAGTAAAAGCTGTAAGCAACAAAATAACATATAATTTTGAGTTAGATACTGATATCAAATCTTCAGTAAACCATAGCAGCAAATTGTCTAAGTTCCTATTGAGAAACATAGCCACATCTATCAGCGCATAATCATTCAATGTTAAAAAGGACTTATGTCTCCTTAGTTCTGTATGGTTCCACCGCAGATGACGTCACACCAACAGGGTGATGATAACACCATCATCCTGCCCTTGCCACAGCATCTCCCCCTTGAACGCCACCTTCCCATGCCTCCTGGCTCTCAGAAGAATCCCCACCACCTTGTCAGAGATGCGTACGTATCTATCAAACAGTTCTCTGAAAGTGACGCGGGTCTTCCCGTCCGGATCTGGGTCATTCATAGTTCTGATCACATAGCACATGTCGGCTATCTCACCGTGGATGTGTTGCTCGGCTCGCCTGGCCCGTTCGGCTGTTTTTGTGCCTTCTTTGGGACGTCCGTAACCCTCCTCGCCCTTGCGGAGGCGTAGGGACATGGAGTATTCATAGTCAAAGTCCTCACTGAAGGGGTTGAGCTTCTGGTTGACGGTGTGCGTCGAGGACCAGTTCTGCCAGCGGCTCTTCAGATCGCCCACGGCACTGTACTTCCTTGAGAGAGCGTTGATCCTGTTGGCGTCATCCAACTCCTTTCTGCCCCTGTGAAGGACAATCACAAAAGATATTTACAAAAAAACAAAAAAACAATCATCAACCATGGCCACATCCATTTCCGCTGTAAAGCTCAGAACGGGTTTTGCACTATACCGTTTTATTTGAGCAGAAATGTGCTGTATAGAAATCATATACCGCATGTGTGTTAGCATTATCCTTGACATATTTGGGGGCAATGTTCAATGACGGGCCGTCACGCACCATCACTTGTACACGAAGAAAGAACATTGAACTCACACTGAGATGGAGGGTATTTTGACCCTCACCCATGACTCAATTTTCCCTTTCGGTGAGACGCTGTCATTGTCCCTCTGCTTGGCCTCCCTGGATGACTCAGTGCTATCTGTCTTTACAGGTTTAGAGGTGTCTGTCTGTCCAGGTTTAGAGCTGTCTGTCTGTCCAGGTTTAGAGCTGTCTGTCTGTCCAGCTTCAGTGCTGTTTGTCTGTCCAGCTTCAGTGCTGTCTATCTGTCCAGGGTTACCTTGGCCGCTCTCCGCCTCAAGGGCCCTTTCCTCTGCCTCAGAGTACCGACTATCCTCTGTGTCCACGCTGCAGGTGCGCCCATCTCCAAATTCTCCCTCTGACGGTACATTCCGCTCCTTCTCCTTCCAGCTGCAGGTCAGCTCCAACGCATTGGAGCACTTTCTGCGGAGTGATGGCGACCCTCTCTTGCTCAGCATCCTGTCTATCTCCTCCCCTGGTGGTGGAGCCTCCTTACAGATCTGCTCGGTCAGAAATGTATTGCCCACACTCCTCTCCTGAATGCCGCTGGTCACAGTCTTCACCACCTGCTTGGTCTTGATCCGGGACTCCCCTTGAAGCACTAGCAGAGTCTTCCTTTTACCCACCAATTGGGAAGGAGGAGAACTGCCTTGGGACTCCTGCTGGTCAGCTGAAGGATTGTTCTGATCGGCAGGTATGTTGGTGCCAGTGGTGAGATCCTGACCGGGGCAAACCTTCTCCCAAGTTCCTAATTTAGTGGTGCTTGGCGTCTTTGGTGGTTCGTCTCAAAGCTCTCTGAGGGCGTCAGGAGCCCAGGCGAAAGGCTCCTTGGCCTGCTTGTCGTTGACCTCGGACACCCAGTGTTGCCAGCTGTATGTCAGGGTGGACACCATGCAGATGGTGCGCAGCTTCTTGATGTTCTTGTTGGTGGAAGACTTCCTCTGGCCAGCCTGTGCAGTCAGTGTCAGGTTACGCTTAAAAAAAAAAAAAAAATCTACTAATCTTGCTTATGTTCATGAAGCTTCACTCTCTTTCTCTGTGGGACTGTCTCTCTGACCCCAATTGCCTGCCCTGTTGCCTTCTACCCTTACTCTGGCTTAAAATGGGAGGTGTGAACTCTACATGACGTTGGAAAGTATTTGAGACAACCCCGCCTCCCCGCTGATCGTCTTTCCCTGACACTTGCCAACCTAGAGGGATTGGTGTGCTCACATTTCCTCACAGACCATGGGCCATATCTGGAGGTAAACAGGGCAACAGAGCAAAGGTGCGCTGAGCTCTTAAAAGACCGGCGCAAGCGTGTATCTAACTGCCCAGACAACTGCAAAGACTAGCTGATCTTTGTTTGATGTGAGGAATACATGGGGATGCATCACTGCCTGCTCTCACGACTTGCACTATGTTCTCAAGGAAACCATGCTTGTGTTCTGCTCCCAGACCGTAATCTACGCCGTGTTCATGAGCATTTTCCAATTTGACATGACAACCGCAAAGTCCATACAGTTACTGTATATGGAGGCCCAAGAATATCCTTTTGTACATGATATTGCAAAAATAACATACCATCAGTATATTACACAGTGAGAGCAAACATGAATGAGATCCACATTTGCATTTTCAATGATGGTACTACTTACAAATGTCACTACATGACACTGGTGGTGATTGCTAATCACTACTCCAAAGCCAAACTGCCTGTACAGTATATCATATGACAGATGACAATGCAGCAGCTGCTGTCTAGAAAAGTGCTATCAAAATACTGCCAGTGGTTCAGATGACCTTGTAGACGATAATGAGCAAATCCCATAGAAGCAATCCTGTTTAACGGTCACAATCCAGTTGGGGTGGCCTGTCTGGCCGCATGTGTCACCAATATTTGTGTTGGCGAAGGCATGACATGTAATGTATTCAAAATCACAATGACTTTTGCAGGAAAAGGGAATCTAAGAAAGGGGACATTAGCGCTCAAGAACAAGACTGCATCTAAAATGAGGGGGGCTGATAGAAGGAAAAAAAACCTTATAAACACTCCCTGTAATTCAGAAACCTGACAACTAAAATAAATGAGGGCAAGTCACAAAAACTGGTTGAATCAACGTGGTTTCCACGTCATTTCAATAAAATAAAACAATCTATGTGATGACGTTGAATCAACGTGTAAAACTGATTAGACTGGCAAAAAGTCATCAACGTCAGGGAATTTAGTCTTTTTTTCACCCAACGTTTAACCTAAAAAAAAAAAACGAATGACATGGGAAATTCCTGTTAGTTGACAACTCAACCAAATGTAAATCAAAACTAGACGTTGAAATGACATCGGTGCCCAGTGGACAATCAATCAAGTCAAGCTCAGGCTCAAAACGGGTCAGAGACAGACAGAAAGACAGTGAGGGTTGGTGCGATACAGAAAAATACAATTGGATTCGACAGCATCGGTAAAAGAGATCCCCTAGCAGAAACACACACGAGAACGTTAGCTTACAGCACAGCTCAAATTCTGCTCTAGCTTGCACGTTTGCTGCCAGCGCCAGGTTCTATTTCCATAAGCATAAACACTTACTGCATTGTCACCAGAACAGATAGATTGATGATATATATCCACACCGTGCATGCCATGCAAATATACTGTGTGGAGTGTGCTTAGGCAAGAAGCTGAGAGCAGCTACACCTGCACTGGCAGTTTGTTGTGTGTCACAGGGACCAGAGGGGGTGTCAAAGACCGGAGGAGACATTTGACCCAAGGACCAAAGGCACACAGACTCTAACCAGGAAAGAATGTGATACCTGTAGATGACGAGGAGCTACTGCTTACGCATGTAGGGTTTAGTCTTGCAATGCACCTGGTAGAGAGATCAAAGTTTAGAAACAGGGAGGGTCGGGGGAGCACTGCCTCTGGCATTGCACCCAGTGCTTCAAGACTCTACATTTCATGTTAGAAAATGGGCATGTGTGTTTTAGATGTATACATGTGTATGACAGCTCTCTAGACGTAACCTAATGTGAAGGTGTACATGTGTGGATGTTTATGTTAATCTGGGTGTGTGTGTTAGTCTTGATATTTGTATGGGTCAATGAGAGGAAAGGGACATATTAATAGAATCTGTCCGAAGCATACACAGGCCAGCAAGCTGGCGAGAAGCAGCTGTTGGCAGTCAGTCACACGGTGTGGAAGTGTGTCAGTGAGCATGAACAGAGGGCTCCTGTATACCTCTTCAGGTCATTCCGAATACCAGATAACCTCATAAGCAGGTTAGAGTGCCACCTTATGGACAAATATGTGGATTACCTCTCAATTGCATTTATGGGGATGTCACATTGTTCATTTTTGAAGAGGATTTCTAAATATAATTCATATTCAAATCACATGAAATCATGATAATTTTATTTTTGCTATAAAAAAATCTGTAAAATTATAAGAATTTAGCAGTGTGATATTTTTGGGCGGTTATTGGTACTTTAGGCCTGGGTCTTGTTTTAGGGAAATGCCTATAGAAAATATATCTGGGTACTCAGATTAAGTTGTAGATAGAAGTCTGTGAAAGTTTAGCAAATGTCATTGTAAAGTCTACACCTTAAAGAACCCATATCAAGACAGTTTAGAGTTTTGAATTCAATTATATTTTTGGAAAAATTGATTGTTTGTCTAAAACATACATCTCATTACAGTTTTTCTCAATTTTTAAAACACTAAAAGCCATTGGCTGAACAAAGTTCTCAGTTGCCTGGACTCATTTAGCGAATTATGCAGTCTGTTGTCAATACCTTAAACCATTTCACATGGTAAAACACAATTTGCAGATCTCACTCTCATTCTTAAAACAAATTCTGCACTCTAATGCACATGTCATCCATACTGGTAAACACAAGTGGCAACAATCAAATACAAATAGAGAACACATGTCATTGATTGAACACAACCACTCAAAATTGATTTAACCTGTTTCAAATGATGCGACACAACCAATATAAGCCAGTTCAGAGAGCAAACAAGTTGTTGAAGGTGGGAAGGAGAAAGTCTGAGAATGGATAGAAGAAACAATGTGAGAGGACGAGGATGAGTGCGTATGCGGGGTGGGCGACGAGGAGAAAGAGGAGGAGGAGGGAAAGAAAGAGGAAGAGGAGGACGAAGAGGAAGAGGAAGACAAAGAGTGGAAATATCTGATGAAATTCGAGCCACAGTTATAGACCATGTTCTTGTCCATGGACTGACAATGAGGGAAGCAGGACTTAGAGTGCAACCCAATTTGAGCCGATTTTCTGTGTCCACCATAGTGAGGACATTCAGAGAAGAGAACAGGTACAGTATACTACTGTATTTTTGTAATTGCAAATTTACTGTACTACACTATATGCAGCTGTTTCAATAGACATTTGTAAAGTTAATCACTGTATGTATTGTACTGCAGGAATATGTTTTGTAACTGCACAACTACTTTTTGTAGAATTGCAAGGCTGCCACATGCAGGTGGAAGGACAGCTATATTCACTCGGGAGCAAGAGGCCGTTATAGTTAGCATGGTCCTTCAAGATAATGCAATACGACTCAGAGAAATCCAGGAACGAGTGATACAAGACAACACACACTTCCAGGGAATCGACAGTGTGAGCATTTCCACAATTGACCGTGTCCTCCATCGTAACGGGATGCGAATGAAACAAGTATACAGAGTACCTTTTGAGAGCAACTCACCAAGGGTGAAAGAACTGCGAGCTCAGTATGTGCAAGTAAGTGTACATTCAGAAACATTTACTGTAATCCAGATTGTCTACAGTACTAAAACATACTATGTGAATGACATTACTCTTCAGTACATACAATGTATGTGAATCAGAAGCCTAATTGTACTCTACAGTATAGCACTGTCTTTGTACGACTTGCAAAATCCTACATACAGTATATTGTATTTCTACACAGATCATATTTGACTTGGGATCCTTGGACAGACCCCATGAGTTCATCTTTGTCGATGAAGCAGCCTTCAATCTAACAAAGAGGAGAAGGAGAGGCCGAAACATGATTGGACAGCGGGCCATTGTTGAAGTCCCTGGTCAACGAGGTGGCAATGTCACAATCTGTGCTGCTATCAGCAACCATGGTGTTCTACATCACCATGTTACACTCGGGCCATATAACACCCAGCACCTTCTAAGATTTATTGCCAATCTAAGAGAGATTTTATTTGAGCAGCAGGTTCAAGAGCAGCAGGGTCAAGAGCTAAATGAGAATCCCATTCCCACCTATGTGATAGTGTGGGACAATGTCAGTTTCCACCGAGCTGCTCAGGTAAGGGAATGGTTTAACATCAATGGCCAGTTTATGAACTTGTACCTCTCTCCATACTCGCCTTTCCTGAATCCGATTGAGGAGCTTTTATCCTCTTGGAGATGGAAAGTGTATGATAGACAACCCTACATCAGAGTAAATCTGCTGCAAGCCATGGATTTAGCCTGTGGTGATATAGGTGAGGAATCATGTCAGGGCTGGATACGGCACACAAGAGGCTTCTTCCCCTGTTGCCTCAGGAGGGACAATATCGCTTGTGATGTCGACAAAGTGCTCTGGCCTGACCCAGCCCAAAGACAAGAAGAAGCACATTGATCACATGTTTACTCCTTTGATTTTTGTCCCTTTCAGTATTGTATACTGTAGTACAGTGCATTGTAGGCTGTATACTGTACAATGGACTAATTGTATGGCCCTGAACATTGTGCTTTCCATTTATTAACAGTACTGACTGCTCAATAGATTTTGACTGGTTGCAGGTTCATATCAACAAAGAACAAGAATTACAGTATCACAGAGACAAAGGACAAGTTTGTGAGATGCAGGGTACAGCACTGTAAAAATAGGGGTACAAAGAGGAGGAAGAACAAAAAACAAAATTGCAAAGCGCAAAGCAGAGTAGTAATTTCTGATCAATTTTGAGCTACTATGATAGAACATGCTTTCGTTCATCAAAAGACAATGACGGAAAAATATTTTTTTAGATTAATAATGTACTTCTCCCTGAGAATTGTATGTTTTGAACAATGTGTTTCCTATTTTTCGGTGTATTGTTTACTGACTGCTTGAGAGTGTTTATCATTTTGATCACTTTGTTTATGATTTGAGAGCAGTGTTTGATTTTGAACACAGGTAAAACAGTTTCGAGGCGAATGCTTCATTTTGCGAGAGGAGTCAGAGGTTATGTAGATAGTGCTTGAAGATGAGGTTTTGTGTTGAATGTTTTCAGGGAATGGAGCAAGGTTTCAGAAATGGTGTTTTAGCAATTGAGGAAAAACTGTAAAGAAAATCATCCAACAGTATTTCTGCTGACATCTAGTGACAAAAGTAGGAACTTCACCTGGTCAAGGTATTGTTGCAAATACACGTTCACCAACTATATTCATCACACCAGAACTGCAGAGCAGCAGTTGTTGAGAACGGTGAGCTCAGTAAAACACCAGCAGAGGTCCCCACAAGGTCAGTGTTGAGTCTGTAAAGCTCTGTAGTGCTAGAGAAAGATGCTGGAGAAAAATGTTCTGTCTCCAGTGGTCAAATAACCTACAGGGGATTGAGTGGGTGAGTGAGTCAGAGATGGAAAAATTAGGTATATGGTTTATGAGGAGTTAGAGAAACAGACAGAAAGACAGAGAAAGGCATGTTGAACTAGAGCTGTTGTTACCTAGCCTGATCCACCATCCTGATTTCTCGCAAGCTTACATTGTTTCAGGATGGTGGATCAGGCTAGTGGTTACCATGTACTCAGACCGGACACAACCCTTCATGCTGCTTGTGCTGTATATCACAGACTAATAAATATCACCTCGCCCACTGCTGCCCCAGCTTGCCATCCATCAGCGTGTGGTAGCCCATACCCAGAGTGGACCAGGCAAATCAGATGGTTTTCATTCTGGCTCCGCTCATAAACTGATTAATCACATTCGCTATTCAAAGAGATGGTTGCTTCAGTTGGAATTCCAGGTGTAAACACTACACATTTCTTTTTGAAAGTCCATTCCGGTCTGGTCTTTTAGGCCACCTGGACTGGTGGTTCAGACACTGCATCCAGGCCAGAGGGAAGGGCCAGAACAGTGAGCGCGCCTGCGTTTCCTAGTGTGTATCAAAAGGATTGCTGCTAGTCCTCTGTCTTCTTTGCCTTTTATTCTTTAGAGTCGGCAGCTCTTCAGCGGGTTTTGTTTTGGTTGACCATCGAGATTAACTGTGCAGGATTAGGATCGAAGGTGGTGGAGAAGCGACCTCTCGGGCACTCTGTGACCCCGGCGGGTGATGCTGATTCGTGGGGTGCCCTTAGTGGGCTGAGTATGCAGAATAAAATGTTCTGTTCTAATCTGCCTGTGATTAACATGCCTTATTAACTAAGAGCACTGGTAAAAGATAGATGCTTTTAGCCATGATATTTTGATTGCCTCGGAATCTTGTATGCTGTCCTTAGGATTGGAACAAAGTGGAACAAAGCCAAAATCATAGGATATTAACAGTATTTATTTCTCTTGGACGGTACTTTTTTTCTGCTCAGAATTTGATGAAAGAGGTGTCGTTTCCAATGCAGACTGCAACACCAACAGCGGTCAAACATTTGCGGTTGACAAAGTGTCTTTGTAAGTAAACTTGACAAGTACAGACATCCATTTCTCCTCTTTTCTCCGACACAACCACAACAACATCTTCTCCTATCTCGTCAGTGACTCCGAAGACAGAGCCAGTCAGCTCTACGCATCTGCCTTAGCCCAGAGACGTAAACTGAGTCAGCCAGTCCCTTTAAAAAAAAAAAAACACTGTAATTCACTAATACTTCCCGAAGTCGAAGGCGAAGTGTGTTGTTAATTCTGTTTGGCCGTCTCAAACAGCCCTCATAAATAGACGGACGGGACGTTAAATTGGCTGTAAGTGCAGGCCTGTGGTCAGCTTGTGCCATCCAGATAGAGGAGGACATCACATCGTCTCCTGCACGGAGACTGACAGGATGAATGACTGGGCTTGTGTAGCCATATGATCTCATTAAGGGTCCAGAGCAGAGCTAAGGCGACTTCATTTTGAATTTATTGGACATGTTTTAGAGGAGATGAATAAAGAAAAGGAGCAAGAATAAATAAAGTTTAAAGAAACATGCGGGTTCAGTGTTTTTGAGAGGCTAGCTGATGTTAGGAGGGCCTTCCTTCTCAGTATGTAGCCTAGCGGCTATAAAAACATGATAGCATTTAGCCATAATTAGTATTGTATCCTGTGCTGTGCATTTGTATTTTATGTAACCTTTGTTTATACAGGTTTTTCTCATTGAGATAAAAATCTATTTTTCAAGAGAGACCTGGCCTAAGCATCGGCTTCAGTTATTGCAAATTCCCTGATATACTTGATACTCTAGGGGCAGCAGGTAGCCTGGAGATTAAGAGCGTTTGGGCCAGTAACCAAAAGGTTCCTGATTCAAATGACTGAACCGGCAAGGTAGAAAAATCTGCCGTTCTGCCCTTGAGCAAGGAGTTAACCCACAACAACTGCTCCCGGGCGCTGATTAAGACAGCCCCCCGCACCTCTCTGATTCAGAGGGTTTGTGTTAAATGCGGAAGACACATTTTGGTTGAATGGATTCAGTTGTGCAACTGACTAGGTATCCCTCTTTCCCTAGATATACAGTGCCTTCGGAAAGTATTCAGAATCCTTTACTTTTTCCACATTTTGTTAGGTGTCACGAATACCACCGAAGGTGGCCCCCCTTCCTGCTCGGGTGGCGCTCGGCGCTCGTCGTCGCCGGTCTATTAGCTGCCACCGATCCCTTTTTCCTTTTCGTTTGTTTTTGTCTAATTGTTTTCACCTGTTTCTTGTTGGGGTTTTGGGATGGGTGTTATTTAAGTTCGTTTTGCCCGCTGGTGTTTGTGCGGGCTTGTTGGTTGTTACGTTTGGTGATGTATCGTGTTTTGGTTTTGGGTTTTCGCTGTCCAGTGTGTGTCTAGGTTTTGGGTTGGTTTAGCGCCAGTTTTTTTGGGCATTCACCCATGTTTTGGACCTGTTACCATTTGAAGGACATTAAAGCGTTTTCCCCTTCATTTTGCTCTCTGCATCTGACTCCTCACTCATTTCACTCACCCGTCATTACATTAGGTTACAGCTTTATTATTTTTTCCCCCCTCATCAAACTACACACAATACCCCATAATACCCCATAATGACAAAGCAGCCTTGAGTCTTCTTGGGTATGAAGCTACAAACTTGGCATATCTTTATTTGGGGAGTTTCTTCCATTCTTCTCTGCAGATCCTCTCGAGTTCTGTCAGATTGGATGGGGAACATTGCTGCATGGCTATTTTCAGGTCTTTCCAGAAATGTTTGATCAGGTTCAAGTCCGGGCTCTGGCTGGGCCACTCAAGGACATTCAGAGACTTATCCCGAAGCCATTCCTGCGTTGTCTTGGCTGTGTGCTTAGGGTCGTTGTCCTGTTGGAAGGTGAACCTTCACCCCAGTCTGAGGTGCTGAGCGCTCTGGAGCAGGTTTTCATCAAGGATCTCGCTGTACTTTGCTCAATTCATCTTTGCCTCGATCCTGACTAGTCTCCTAGTTCCTGCCGCTGAAAAACATCCCCACAGCATGATGCTGCCACAACCATTCTTCACCGTAGGGATGGTGCCAGGTTTCCTCCATACGTTACGGTTGGCATTCAGGCCAAAGAGTTCCATCATGGTTTCATCAGACCAGAGAATCTTGTTTCTCGTGGTCTGAGAGTCTTTAGGTGCCTTTTGGCAAACTCCAAGCAGGCTGTCATGTGCCTTTTACTGAGGAGTGGCTTCCGTTTGGCCACTCTACCATAAAATCCTGATTGGTGGAGTGCTGCAGAAATGGTTATCCTTCTGGAAGGTTCTCCCATCTCCACAGAGGAACCATTGGGTTCTTGGTCACCTCCCTGACCAAGACCCTTCTCCCCCGATTTCTCAATTTGGCCGGGTGGCCAGCTCTAGGAAGATTCTTGGTGGTTCCAAACTTTTTCCATTTAAGAATGATGGAGGCCACTGAGTTATTGGGGACCTCCAATGCTGCAGACATTTTTGGGTTATTTTCCCCAGATTTGTGCCTCGACACAATCCTGTCTCGGAGCTCTGTGGACAATTCCTTCGACCTCCTGGCGTGATTTTTGCTCTGACATGTGCTGTCAACTGTGGGACCTTATATAGACAGGTGTGTGCCTTTCAAATCATGTCCAATCAATTGAATTTAGCACAGTTGGACTCCAATCAAGCTGCAGAAACATTTCAAGGCTGATCAATGGAAACAGGATGCACCTGAGCTCAATATCGAGTCACATAGCAAAGGGTCTGAATACTTATGTAAATAAGGGATTTCTGTTTCCCATGCTTGTTCAATGAACCATCAACAATTAATGAACATGCACCTGTGGAACAGTCGTTAAGACACTAACAGCTTACAGACGGTAGGTAATTAAGGTCACAGTCATGAATACTTAGGACACTAAAGAGGACTTTCTACTGACTTTGAAAAACACCAAAAGAAAGATGCCCAGGGTCCCTGCTCATCTGTGTGAACGTGCCTTAGGCATGCTGCAAGGATGCATGAGGACTGCAGATGTGGCCAGGGCAATAAATTGCAATGTCTGTACTGTGAGATGCCTAAGACAGCACTACAGGGAGACAGGATGGACAACTGATTGTCCTCGCAGTGGCAGACCACATGTAGCAACACCTGCACAGGATTGGTACAATTGAATATCACACCAGCGGGACAGGTACAGGATGGCAACAACAACTGCCCGAGCTACACCAGGAATGCACAATCCCTCCATCAGTGCTCAGACTGTCCACAATAGGCTGAGAGAGGCTGGACTGAGGGCTTGTAGGCCTGTTGTAAAGGCAGGTCCACACCAGACATCACCGGCAACAACGCCTATGGGCACAAACCCACCGTCGTTGGTCCAGACAGGACTGGCAATCTTTTCACTGAGTGGCGGTTTTGTCTGGGAACTTGCAGGTTGAAGAGTGGGGTAACATCTCACAGCAAGAACTAGCAAATCTGGTGCAGTCCATGAGGAAGAGGTGCACTGCAGTACTTAATGCAGCTGGTGGCCACACCAGATACTGACGGTTACTTTTCATTTTGAACCCCCCTTTGTTCTGGGACACGTTATTCCATTTCTGTTGGTCACATGTCTGTGGAACTTGTTCAGTTTTTTGTCTCAGTTTTTGAATCTTGTTATGTTCATATATTATGTTCATAGTTATGTTCAAATATTTACACATTAAGTTTGCTGAAAATAAACGCAGTTGACAGTGAGAGGACGTTTCTTTTTTTGCTGAGTTTAGTTAGATCATGGCTAGCCCTACTCTGCAGTAAGTAACTTAGCTAGCTATAATTTCTTACACCTTTACGATAGCAAACAGGCTATCTGCAAAATGTGGTAATCTTTTCAATAATGTTAACAGATTGATAATAACAATTGTTCGTTTTGAGTTCAAGCACGAAAATCTAACTGAGTTAAGGGATTTCAAATGGCCAAATGTTAACTTGCTGAACACTGACAGCTGTAGCCTACTAGTTACCCCACATTCGCTAAACATTTGTATACTGTGACTTACGACACTGCACTGTATATGTGTGTATTACTAGCACAGATAAACATAATGTTAGGCTAAATTGGGAACCGATCTCTCTTATCTGATTAACTGTCTCAATGTAGTCAAAGGTCTAAAGTTAACTTACACTTTCGTAAAAGTTGTTCAGGATACCCAAACCCGCTGCTAAACCTTAAAACTTACTTCAAATATGATGCTTTCACCAATTGCGAAAAGAGCTCGTGGAGCTGTGGAAATATTCTCTCTTCTTCTGTGTGTTCTTCTTATTCTTATTATTCTGTGTCTCGCAACCAACGTTAATATTCTCTCTTCCTCGTCCTCGATTTGAAAAAATGCGCCACCGAACGTCAAAATAAATGCTTCTTTCAACAAGAGGTGAAATGAGATGTCAATCAGCATCAAACTGCCCTCTGGCTCCGCCCCTGCCCACAAGTGTTTCTGTGTGTGTAGGGTGTGTATCTTACCTGAGGATGTAGAGGAGCGGATGTGGCTCAGTAGACTGACCAGCATGTACTTGGATCCACCCTGAAAACAACAACAGAAATACAGCTATACACATACATACACAACACATTTACTCATTAAACACAATATTTTAGAAAAATTCAGACTTATTTCTCTGAAACTTGCACTATGACATTTTCCTGATTATTCTTTAATTATTCTATGGATCTTGTCCTCCATCTTGATTAAGGTTTACCTAGTTGAACCGCTTCAAGTGGAGGACCAGGACCCTGCAACACACAGAGGTGGAGAGAGAGCGGGACAGAGCAGAGAAGGTTAAAGAGAAGGAGAGAGAAGCCACCTCAGCTGTGACTACAATGCCAGGACAACTGTAAAGTAAAGTGGAACATTTTGGAGATGAACAACTTCATAGCTGAGTATTTTGACAATAAACAATATCAAATCGAGTGTATTGTACATGCAGACAGGTACTGTATCTCAAGATGACAGACAACAGTGCAGAGCTCACTCACTGTTAATGGGACTGTAAAGACCAGCGCTGACCAGAAGCCTTCCCCCCACAGTCACACCTAAACTACAGCTCTTCCTCCTACAGCAGAGGAGGTAGGTAGAGATGAAACACGAATCTGACACATTTCACATTACACTGTAAATGACCAAATGGAAGCGCAATTCTTTCGAAAACAATGTCATTAAGGGTTGGCCCAAACTATCAAAATAGATTAAGCACTAGACATAACCTGTATCCTACTATCTTAACACTATTTAATGTATTGGAGTGCCACTGATTTCTTTGGTAGAGCTGGAGGCTGGCTTTCACTGAGCCACCAGGCACCACTTCCGTAGACAGCTGGGTGTCGTCTGCTTTCCACAGCCTGAATACAAAAAACAGGAGAAACACACAGTTACAGACACATAGAGACCAAAACAAGAGATCTACAGTGCATATGCGTTAGTGTGTTTATGTGCATTTTGTCCCCTCTGTTTGTGAGTGTAGATTTAACCTGCTGCAGATCCTGGTGCTGAGCATTTGGAACCCGAAGTGGGTCTCCACCGGGCAGGTGTAGGTCCCATCCATCGCTGCCACCACCGTCTGCAGAACCGGGGCTAGAGATGCCATCTGAGCCAGCAAGGTGCTCATGAACTCGTGGGTGTCCTAGACATTTACATTTTGGTCATTTAGCATACATTCAGCTAAGGTAGGGCGGGGCAATATGGCCAAAATATCATATCATATCTTTATTATAATTTATTTTTAACTAGGCAAGTCAATTTCATTGTATTTAAAAAAAAAAGAAAAACATTGACGGTATGACGGTATCTGATGTTTTTAAATAATAAAAATGAGAAATTTGCTTTATTGAGTAGAGAGTGACCCTAGGGTGGCAACACATACATTCTATGTGATTTCAATGGGTCTTTCTCCATTGTGATTGTTCTATACTGTTCAATTAAACTTGAACCGAAAATGTATTTCTGCATTCATCAATTTCTGCATTTTCTGCACTCATTTGAGTTCCTTTCCGCACTGCTACATAGGCTGCACGACATGGGAAAACAAATTGAGGCCTTGCTTTTTACCAAATGTTGCAATTGCAATTTCACTGTTTTGGAATCATGGAAACATAATGATTATTATAATTCTATAGTTAGAATATAATAGTGGGCAATTTGAATACAGTGTTGTTTGACATGACAAGGAATGAAAATGCCCGGCAGAAGTTATTGTAACAGGGTAGGAACCAAAGTGTTGGTCAGTGTTTTTTAGGGAACTTAGCTACTTCATGTAGCAAACATATTCATGCTTCGAGTAATCATTTTTGATTTCGAAGATACTGCTGCACAAACAGCATGCTGATTTAGGCCTACACCATCACTGGTATCAGGCTGTATAGCTAGCAATGTCTGCTCTGACTTAATACATTTAGCTAGCTAGCTAACTAGCAATTAGCATTAGCGGCTAACATGATTTAGCCAAAACTTGCTAAGGAAACACAAACTAACTCTTTGCAGATGTAAGAAACACAACCTAATAGTGTAATTATAGAACCCTTGTTGATTTATATTAAGACGCAAAGTGGAAACAGCATCGTTGTCATCAACATTGTTGCAGGTGTTGCATTGACTATGCAGACTGAACGCAAGTGTCTTGTGGTCGAGCAACAACACATGCGCTCCTTGAGTGACAGGTTGCGGGGCTAGGTCTGTGTGGAAAGCGGCATGGAGAGAGAGAGAGAGACGAAAGACAACTCAAGTAGCAGAGTAAATGATACAAATGGGTGTTACGCACGGCATATCACATTTAACAAACCAAACATTCAAATACTGTTGTAGAAGGTAAAGTAAAACCCCAAACCGGTCCGTGTATACGGCCCAGCCCTAAGCTAAGGTAGGTAAAACAACCATATATCATTGCAAGTAACACTTTTCTCGACAAAGGTTGAGGTTTCCATCCAATTGGTGATAGATTGTCATGCGAATATTCAAAAATCTGCATAAAGAAAATCTGCATATTTTACCACCAGTGGTGTTTCCACTAAACTGACGTTGCAGATAAAAATCAGTGCGTGATGACATTAGTGCACGCTTAAGTTGTCAAGTACCGAATACAAATCTAAAGGTCAATGTGTTGCCTTCGCGTTTCAACTCTACTGATAGTTTTTGTCACAAAAACTGTTGGTTAAATAATGTGTGTGCGTAAGGAGAGCGTGTGGCAATAAGCAGAATTGCAAAGTCGCAAGAGGCAAGACATCCAAGTGTGTGGTGTGTGTGTGTGTGAGGGCACCTGAAGAGAATGCAAGCTTGCAGAAGTCCTGGAAGAAGGCTTTCAAGGCCAACAGACACTGCAGGGTGGAGTTCATGTACAGTAGCAGCTGTTGCTGAGGTTTGGTCGCCTGGGACGGAGAGACGGATCAAGGGAGCATGAGTGAGTGCTCATGTCTGGCATATACACACACAAAACACATTCTCCAGTTTACCCACAATCTCACACCTGCCGTCTTCACGTGTTTTCACTTTGCAGTTTCTCTGTGTCCTTGAGAGGTTTTACTTACAGCGTGTGTGTGATGTCACACTGCTTACCTCAGGCAGAGGAGCTGCTGGCGGGTGAGGATGGGGCTGGAGCCGAGGTGAGGGTCTCTCTCCCTCGTCTGCTCCACTTGGTCTGCTCCACTTGCTACTGGACACCGGGGCAGTGTCACCCCATGATGACCTCTAGTCATTGCCCTGAGGAAATTTATACATTCACAAACACAGGAAGGGGCCGTGATCAATTACCTTAGATTACCATAGATGTATTTGTTTGCATTTCACTTCATACTATTTTATTTGGCCATTTACATTGGTCATTTCCAGAATCTCTCTATCCATAAACCTATTTTTAATCCATCTGTACTCACTCCAATGAATGAGCCTGGTGCTGGGAACACAGCATTTTAATTTTGAGCGCTATGCTTGACACGGATAACCGTTTTTAAAGTAAGTGCAGCAAAAGTATTCACAGAGGTAGCTTGATCCAAAAGGAATCAGTTTATGCAATGCGATGTCAAATAATCCCGGAAATTCTCCTGCAATTGAACGGCAGAATAAATCCAGTGGGGTTGAGGCAAAGCCTGTGTGAAGGGTCCTGTCACTGGATAGGTCCAGGAGGGAGTCCTCTAGCTCCGATGACATGTTGCTGCCAGCGGTGGTGGCAATGAACGCTTGTTTAATCCAGAAGTGTTTTTTTTGTGTCTCTCCTCTTTAAAGTGACTCCTGAAATGTCCAATAAATCCTCGAATGTGATGAATGATCATTGCTTTTGTGCTCAGATGCCATTACCCTGCACAGAACAGCAAACAGTCTCGTATTCATGAGGTGTGCCTTTTTAAGAAGTTCACAATTTGTATTGCTATTTGAAGCACGCTACTAAGCTCATTATCAAGAGCCTTGGAAGCAAGAGCTTCACTGTGTATAACACAATGAGTGACTATTACGTGTGGTGCAACGGCTTGTACCTTTGCCTTCAGACCCTTATGTTCCCCATCACAGTACCAGGCCCATCTGTGCCCACGCCCACCTGTGCCCACGCCCACCTGTGCCCATGCCCACCTGTGCCCACGCCCACCTGTGCCCACGTCCACACACGGGAGTTAAAGTAAAAAGTGAATTTAAAAAGTGAAAATCACAACCATCATTTATTTAACTTGGCAAGTCAGCTAAGAACAAATTCTGATTTACAATGATGGCCTACAGGGGAACAGCCTTGTTCAGGGGCAGAACGACAGATTTTTACCTTGGAGATTTAATTCAGTAACCTTTAGGTTACTGGCCGAACACTCTAACCCCTAGGCCACCTGCCGCTTTTAGTGAAAGAGGAGCATTTTGCGCATGTATTTAACTGTGTGGTTAACTGGCCTATTCCAGTCCTTTTCAATATTGGAAATAAAACCAAAAAGCCATCATTGTTTTATATTAACAGTATTTCTTCCTTTATATTTGATGTAAAATGACTCTTGTATGAAAATGAACTGGGCTTATATATGCATTAAGGCAAAGATTTTTCAATCAACTACCATTTACGCTCTGTTACAACCAAATACATTCTGATATGCATAATAATAGTAAGTAATGTGAATATCCATGTTATTCAACACCACTAGATTAGTGGCACTAATGACTACACTACATATATGACTACACTACATATATCTCTCTGGTCACCCCCAAAGCCAATTCCTCCTTTGGCCGCCTCTCCTTCCACTTCTCTGCTGCCAATTACTGGAACGAACTACAAAAATCTCTGAAACTGGAAACACTTATCTCCCTCACTAGCTTTAAGCAACAGCTGTCAAAGCAGCTCACAGATTACTGAACTTGTACATAGCCCATTATAATTTAGCCCAAACAACTACCCCCTACTGTATTTATTTATTTTGCTCCTTCGCACCCCATTATTTCTACTTTGCACATTCTTCCACTGCAAATCTACCATTCCAGTGTTTTACTTGCTATATTGTCTTTACTTCGCTACCATGGCATTTTTTTCCCCTTTATCTCCCTTATCTCACCTCATTTGCTCACATTGTATATAGACTTATTTTTCTACTGTATTATTAACTGTGTGTTTGTTTTACTCCATGTGTAACTCTGTGTTGTTGTATGTGTCGAACTGCTTTGCTTTCTCTTGGCCAGGTCGCAATTGTAGGTGAGAACTTGTTCTCAACTTGCCAACCTGGTTAAATAAAGGTGAAAAAAATCTAATAAAATAAACATTGAATGTACAAAACTTTAGAAACACCTTCCTAATATTGAGTTGCACCCACTTTTGCCCTCAGAACAGCCTCAAGTCATCGGATATGGCTACAATGTGTCGAAAGCGTTCCAAAGTGTTGCTGGTCCATGTTGACTCCGAATGTTTACCACAGTTGTGTCAAGTTGGCTGGATGTCCTTTGGGTGGTGGACCATTCTTGATACACACAGGAAACTGTTGAGCGTGAAAAGCCCAGCAGCATTGCAGTTCTTGACACACAAACCCGGGGCACCTGGCACCTACATTACTTCCATAGCCCATTCAAAGGCACTTAAATATTGAATATTTTGTCATTGAAAATAAGAATTTGTTCTGGCCTGACTTGCCTACTTAAAAAAAAAATACACCATCCATGTCTCAATTGTCTCAAGGCTTAAAAATCCTTCTTTCTAACCTGTGTCCTGTCCATGTCATGGAAAGAGCAGGTGTCCCTAAGTTTTTGTGCACTCAGTGACTACCATATTCCAGTGACTACCATATTCCAGCAAAACACAGGTTAGCTTGTTGTTAATCCTCCTGGTGTGTCAGATTTTAATAAAGCTTTTCGGCGAAAGCATACCAAGCGTTTATGTAAGCACATCTCTCTCAGTAGACAATATTACAAACAGCTAGCAGCCAAGTAGATTGGTCACGAAAGTCAGAAAAGCAATTAATTTAATCGCTTACCTTTGATGATCTTCGGATGTTTGCACTCACGAGACTCCCAGTTACACAATAAATGTTCCTTTTGTTCCATAAAGATTATTTTTATATCCAAAATACCTCCATTTGGTGGCGCGTTATGTTCAGAAATCCACATCCTCGAGCGGTAACGACATCGCAGACAAAAATTCCAAATAGTATCCGTAATGTTCGTAGAAACATTTCAAACGTTTTTTATAATCAATCCTCAGGTTGTTTTTACAATATATAATCGCTAATATATCAACCGGGGAAAGTAGCTTCTTCAATAGTAGAGAGAGAGAAAATGGCTGCACCAAGCTGTTGCGCATACAAAACGCTGTTGGCACCCAGCCACACAATGACGCGATGTGATCTTTCTCGCTCATTTTTCAAAATAAAAGCCTGAAACTATGTCTAAAGACTGTTCACACCATGGGGAAGCCATAGGAAAAGGAATCTGGTTGATATCCCTTTAAATGGAGCGAAGGGAGGCTATGGAACATGGAGCTTTCATAATAGAGGCCACTTCCTGGTTTGATTTTCCTCAGGTTTTCGCCTGCAATATCAGTTCTGTTATATTCACAGACAATATTTTGACAGTGTTTTCTATCATAATCTGACAAT
Source organism: Oncorhynchus mykiss (assembly GCF_013265735.2). Classification (NCBI taxonomy): domain Eukaryota; kingdom Metazoa; phylum Chordata; class Actinopteri; order Salmoniformes; family Salmonidae; genus Oncorhynchus; species Oncorhynchus mykiss. Next base: position 36,909,607 of record NC_050572.1, on the reverse strand, counting down.
TATATGCATATTCTAGATTCTGGGCCTGAGAAATAGGCAGTTTAATATGGGTACGTTTTTCATCCAAACATCAAAATACTGTCCCCTACACTCAAGAGGTTAAAACCTCTCTGGGATAGGCGGGACGCTTGCATCCCACTTGGCCAATAGCCAGGGAAAATACAGAGCGCCAAATTCAAATAAAATACTATAAAAATCAAACTTTCATTAAATCACACATGTAAGATACCAAATTAAAGCTACACTTGTTGTGAATCGAGCCAACATGTCAGATTTCAAAAAGGCTTTTCGGTGAAAGCATAAGATGGTATTATCTGATGATAGCACAACAGTAAACAAAGAGAGAGTAGCATATTTCAACCCTGCAGGCGTGACACAAAACGCAGAAATAAAATATAAATCATGCCTTAAGTTTGACGAGCTTCTTTTGTTGGCACTCCAATATGTCCCATAAACATCACAAATGGTCCTTTTGTTCGATTAATTCCGTCGATATATATCCAAAATGTCCATTTATTTGGCACGTTTGATCCAGAAAAACACAGCTTCCAATTTGCACAACGTCACTACAAAAGTTACCTGTAAACTTTGCCCAAAAATGTCAAACTACTTTTGTAATACAACTTTAGGTATTTTTAAACGTTAATAATCGATCAAATTGAAGACGGGACTATCTGTGTTCAATACAGGAAGACCACAAACTGACGCTACTTTTCGAGTCATGCCCCTCTCTCAAAAAGTACTCATACCTTGACACTCATTCAGATGGCCGTACTTCTTCATTACACAAAGAAATAACCTCAACCAATTTCTAAAGACTGGTGACATCCAGTGGAAGCGGTAGGAACTGCAAACAAGTCCCTTAGAAATCTGGTTTCCCAATGAAACCTCATTGAATAGACAGTGACCTCTGGGTTTTGCCTGCTACATAAGTTCTGTTATACTCACAGACATGATTCAAACAGTTTTAGAAACTTCAGAGTGTTTTCCATCCAAATCTACTAATAATATGCATATCTTTTATTCTGGGGATGAGTAGCAGGAAGTTGAATTTGGGAACGCTATTTATCCAAAAGTGAAAATGCTGCCCCCTATCCCGAAGAAGTTTTAAGAACAAATTCTTAATTTCAATGACATCCTAGGAACAGTGGGTTAACTGCCTTGTTCAGGGAAAGAACAACAGATGTTTTACCTTGCCAGCTCAGGGATTTAATCTTGCAACCTTTCTGTTACAAGTCCAACACTCTAACCACTAGGCTACCTGCCGCCAAAATAAATCTCAATGCGCCATGGTAAAGGGTGTCAATTGATCTCAAACACTGAGCGGAGGCATTCATATATAAAATATCCCCATAGTCTAGTAAAGACATAAATGTACCTGATACTAGCCTCCTTCTGGCTTCAAAAGAAAAACAGGCCTTAAAAAAAAAAATAAAGCCTAATCAGTTTTTAAGTGAAGCATGAGGTTGTCTTTGGATGAGGGGCTTCTCCTTTGTAATATGTGGTCTTGTAAAGAGGTGTTGCTCTGGGCGTGTGTCTTTGTCAGCCATCACACTTCGTTATCTGCGGCCACGCCAGGGTCTCTGTCAGGTCCAGATCATTTCATAATCAGCCGCACGCTTTTCATCCTTCGTGTCCACGCGCAGCACATATACACTGCTCAAAAAAATAAAGGGAACACTAAAATAACAGATCCTAGATCTGAATGAATGAAATATTCTTATTAAATACTTGTTTCTTTACATAGTTGAATGTGCTGACAACAAAATCACACAAAAATTATCAATGGAAATCAAATTTATCAACCCATGGAGGTCTGGATTTGGAGTCACACTCAAAATTAAAGTGGAAAACCACACTACAGGCTGATCCAACTTTGATGTAATGTCCTTAAAACAAGTCAAAATGAGGCGCAGTAGTGTGTGTGGCCTCCACGTGCCTGTATGACCTCCCTACAACACCTGGGCATGCTCCTGATGAGGTGGCGGATGGTCTCCTGAGGGATCTCCTCCCAGACCTGGACTAAAGCATCCTAAAACTCCTGGACATTCTGTGGTGCAATGGAGCGAGACATGATGTCCCAGATGTGCTCAATTGGATTCAGGTCTGGGGAACGGGCGGGCCAGTCCATAGCATCAATGCCTTCCTCTTGCAGGAACTGCTGACACACTCCAGCCACATGAGGTCTAGCATTGTCTTGCTTTAGGAGGAACCCAGGGCCAACCGCACCAGCATATGGTCTCACAAGGGGTCTGAGGATCTCATCTCGGTACCTAATGGCAGTCAGGCTACCTCTGGCGAGCACATGGAGGGCTGCTTTCATCTGTGAAGAGCACAGGGCGCCAGTGACGAATTTGCCAATCTTGGTGTTCTCTGGCAAATGCCAAAAGTCCTGCACGGTGTTGGGCTGTAAGCACAACCCCCACCTGTGGACGTCGGGCCCTCATACCACCCTCATGGAGTCTGTTTCTGACCGTTTGAGCAGACACATGCACATTTGTGACCTGCTGGAGGTCATTATGCAGGGCTCTGGCAGTGCTCCTCCTGCTCCTCCTTGCACAAAGGCGGAGGTAGCGGTCCTGCTGCTGGGTTGTTGCCCTCCTACGGCCTCCTCTATGTCTCCTGATGTACTGGCCTGTCTCCTGGTAGCGCCTCCATGCTCTGGACACTACGCTGACAGACACAGCAAACCTTCTTGACTCCGTCTCATGCTACCACTAGAGTGAAAGCACCGCCAGCATTCAAAAATGACCAAAACATCAGCCAGGAAGCATAGGAACTGAGAAGTGGTCTGTAGTCACCTCCTGCAGAACCACTCCTTTATTGGGGGTATCTTGCTAATTGCCTATAATTTCCACCTGTTTTCTATTCCATTTGTCAATCAGTGTTGCTTCCTAAGTGGGCAGTTTGATTTCACAGAAGTGTGATTGACTTGGAGTTACATTGTGTTGTTTAAGTGTTCCCTTTATTTTTTTGAGCAGTGTATTATTTTTATTGAGTTGGAGGGAGCCGTATAGTTCAACACATAATCCATTATTTTTGTATCAACATTGATGTGTAATAGATTTTTAAATGTACAGTCACTTGAACGTTTCCACCTAACAACACGCTTTCATTGTTTCATGCTTCATGTATCGTATTCAGTGAAAAGCAAAGAAAACAGACAACACCCCCCCCCCATACCAGTCAATTCATGCTTTGTAATGTAAAGAATATCTTGGATATAATAAGTCATAATTAGATTAAACAAACAAAGGAAGGCCCTTCCCAGCTAAAATCCAGCAATGTGTCACAGCGGAGCCCTAAAACTTGACTCAAGGTCATTATAGAGGGGCAGCCCAGGGTCTGATTTGGACTTCGCTAGCATTGGAAAGAGTAGCCACGCCTCACCTCGCTCACGCACCATTCTAAAACAGCTGTCATTTCCACTACCACAAACCATCTGTCATGATGAACATATATTGAGTTCTTCAAGATGGAGGGGGGTATTTTGGGTCCCTAACCTCACCTCTGTTTATACGTGAGTTCCTTTCCATTTATTTTGCTTAAACCAAACAGGAGTTTTTTTACTCCTAGCTGATGCAACCCAACATTACTCTAGTGCAACATTCTTGTGGGTTTTCTCCCCATAGCCAGACAGGAATATATATTACTCTTAAAAACCAATAGCAACCAATAGCAACCACTTTCTTTGCAAAAGTAAAGAATGTAAGATTGAGGATCGTTGACCTTTTGGTGTTTTCAGACCAGTTCACAGGCAGTCATCGGTGTCGCAATAGCATCTTGGATTTTTAAAATAACATTGTTTATTTCATGAGGGCTGCAGATTTATTTTACAAATGGTACAGGTCCAACACAAGTGTAACAAATCTCTGAAGTACATAAAGTTGATATGGATCATGCCCCCCCCCCCCCTTAAAAAAAATGGCTTTGCACATTTGGAGGAAAACAATGATTCCTTCATTTTCGAAGAAAGAGCCATTAACCAAAAATGCATGACCTAACACCTAATCTTGACAATTCTACAGAGACCACCAGGAAGGTTTTGGATTTCAGAGTCTGCTACAATGAACAAGGGAATGACTTGGAATTGTGTGCGTCGATGTCAATACTTGATGTAGCGATTTTCAGTAGACTTGCATGTTATGAATTTTATGACCAGAGTTAGTTTCCCGGGCTCGATTAACACTTGTCAAACCTGTAACTGATTCATTTTGGAACATCTGTTTTGATAGTCCCGGTGAAGAACCGTGGAGAAGGAGATGAAGGAATGTGTCTGGTCATGGAAAACTGTGCCCAAAAAGACTGAAGACCGGTAGCAATGGCGCTCTTGGTAAAATCCATCAAAAAGTAAGGACCAAGGCTCTTTTCATATAATTAATTAAAATGCCTTTATTTGTCTGACATGTTCAATGAAACAAAGATTTACCTTTGAATGTATATTATTGTTTACTGGGTGATGTCCAATGACTATTGACTATTAACTATTCTGTAACCACACCCTCTTCAATCAGGGTTGATGGGAAAATGCTTTGTTCAAAAGAAGACCGTGTATTATCATATCTTTGTACTCCCTGATGAAGGCCATGTAGCCGAAATGCGACAGAGTTGTAACATTTTTGTTCCATTCAATACACCATACAAAGAAAAGCATTGTAATTAATCATATGAAGAGTGCCTAGGTCCTTTCTTTTTGAGGATTAAATATGTTTTATTGTCGGTTGAACTGTATCAGCTGCATAGTCTGCTACTCTGTCCCAGATGCTAATATATGCATATTATTAGTAGTATTGGATAGAAAGCACTCTGAAGTTTCTAAAACTGTTTGAATGATGTCTGTGAGTACAACAGAACTCATATGTCAGGCAAAAACCTGAGAAGAATCCAACCAGGAAGTGCGAAATCTGAGGTTTGTAGTTTTTCAACTCTTTGCCATTCCAATATACAGTGTAAATGGGGTCATATTGCACTTCCTAAGTCTTCCACTAGATGTCAACAGTCTTTAGAACTTTGTTTGAGGATTCTACTGTGAAGTGGGGCAAATGAGAGGGGATTGAGCCAGGTGTCTGGCAGAGTGCCACAGGCTCGTGACGCGCGGTCACGAGAGAGTTAGCTCTCGTTCCATTGCTTTTCTACAGACATAGGAATTATCCGGTTGAAACATAATTGATGTGGCACTCTGTAATATCACCGCATGTTTTAGAACTACTGAACGTAACGCGTCAATGTAAAATGAATTTTTTGATATAAATATGCACTTTAGCGAACAAAACATACATGTATCGTGTAACATGAAGTCCTATGAGTGTCATCTGATGAAGATCATCAAAGGTTAGTGATTAATTTTATCTCTATTTGTGCTTCTTTGTGACTCCTCTCTTTGGCTGGAAAAATAGCTGCTTTTTTCTGTGACTTGGTGGTGACCTAAGATAATCATTTGTGGAGCTTTCGCTGTGAAGCATTTTTGAAATCAGACACTGTGGCTGGATTAATGAGAATGTTATCTTTAAAATGGTGTAAAATACTTGTATGCTTGAGGAATTTCAATTATAAGATTTTTGTTGTTTTGAATTTGGCGCTCTGCATTTTCACTGGCTGTTGTTGAGGTGGGACGCTACCGTCCCACATATCCCAGAGAGTTAAGGACCCCTTGGGGTCGATCCTAGACATTGTTATGCAGTAGTTGTTATTGAATTGGAATTTTATGGACACACGTTGGATGCACACGACGCTGAACAAGCTGGTTTTTATCGTTTACAAATAATGTGGATTAATATTTGACAGATGACCATTTCCCTCTGTTTTTTTTTAGTGGTAAATCAGCTGCCATTGGTTAAGTAAATGTAGTCTTCTGATGTAACCATATTAACCAACTTCGGTCATTCAGATAACACAGCAACAATGCAAATGCGTCTGCATGTTAGCATGTAAATACAAGGCCCCCTTTCATTGTTGTCACTACTTCCTGCGAAATCGTCCCTCTCCTTGTTCGGGCGACGTTCGACGGTCGATGTCACCAGTCTTCTAGCCATCTTCGATCCACCTTTCATTTTTCCATTTGTTTTGTCTTGTCTTCCCACACACCTGGTTTCAATCCCATCAATTACGCGTTGTGTATTTAACCCTCTGTTCCCCACATGTCCTTGTCCGGTATTGATTATTGTAAGTGCTTGTGCACTTTATGTCTGTTTTTTTTGTCCCATTGTAAATATGGGTTTTGTTCACAGTGATTTTCATCATTAAACTGCGCCGTTGTAACACAGTCTTTGCTGTCTTGCGCCTGACTACTCTATCCCCATTAAACACACTGCTGGGAGAGACAGGACTGCTGGGAGAGACAGGGAGTTCTCCCAGCGCCTCCACCAGCACCACCGGGGTATCCACTACACGCCCCTCCTTCTCCTGGTCCTAGTGGGATTTGTCTCTCCCTTCCCCAGGAATATGATGCGAAGGCTGCGAACTGGGGTTCCTATTACAGCTGGACCTACCCCTGTTAACCGTCCACCCGGCTCCTTCAGGCCGTGAGAGGGTGTCCGCCTTCGTCTTGTGCCTCACCGGGAAAGCCCTGGAGTGGGCTAACGCCATGTGGAGAGAAGGAGATGCGGCGTTGGACCAATTTGAGAAGTTCAGTGAGCGCCTCTTCCATTTGAGGCAGGGGACGAGGAGCGCCCAGGAGTTCGCCCTGGAGTTTCGGACCCTGGCTGCCGGCGCGGGATGTAACAGCAGGGCCTTGATCGACCATTATCATTGCAGTCTGCGCGAGGACGTCCGTCGGGAGTTGACCTACAGAGACACCACCCTTACGTTCGACCAGTTGGTGGACCTGTCCATCCAGTTGGATAACCTGCTGGCTACTCGCCGACGTTCAGATCAGGGTCTGTTGGTTCCATCCCCTCACACCTCTTCTCCGATACCCATGGAGCTGGGAGGGGCGGTGCGCAGGGAGACCGGAGGGGGTTCCAGCTCGTGCACCATCTGTGGCCGTAGAGGTCACAATGCCGGTTGGTGCCAGGTTTGTTCCTCTGGGTATTGAGGCAGCAGGCAGGGCACTCTAGCGTCGCCCCAGGTGAGCCGGCACCATTCTCACCCGGAGCCCTCTGTCGCACATATGTTTGTGTATGTCACGTTTTACCCGCATTCCCAGCATAAGGCGCTCGTCGATTCGTTGGCTGGGACATTTATAGATAGATCGTTCGCCCTTATTTTAGGGATCCCCATTGTTCCCGTGTGTCAGATATATGTGTATAGGTGGCAGGGAAGTCAGGCGCAGGAGAGTCAAACGGAGTGTAAAATGGAGTCTTTTAATAAATGTCCAAGTAACATGCTCCACAAATATGAGGGTTAAATACACAACAGGTAATGAATGGGATTGAAAACAGGTGTGGGAAGACAAGACAAAACCAATGGAAAATGAAAATGGATCAATGATGGCTAGAAGACCGGTGATGTCGAACGCCGAGCACCGCCCGAACAAGGAGAGGCAACGACTTCGGCAGAAGTCGTGACACCGTGGCTGTGCCTTTCCGCATTCACGCCTTAGATAGTCGACCATTAGGGTCAGGGTTGATCAGGGAGCCCACCGCTCCTCTGGGCATGGTGACGCAGGGGTGTCACAAGGAGAGAATTAGTCTCTTCCTTATTGACTCTCCTGCGTTTTCCGTGGTGCTAGGCTTACCCTAGTTAGTTTGTCATGACCCCACTGTTTCTTGACCACAGAGGGCTCTCACGGGCTGGTCGCGAGAGTGCTCGGGGAGGTGTTTAGGGGTTTCCGTTGGTGCTACTATGGTGGAAAGTCCAGACCAGGTCTCCACCGTGCGCATTCCCCCTGAAGATGCTGATTTGGCTCTCGCTTTCTCCAAAAAGAATGCGACTCAATTACCACCCATCAGACGGGGCGATTGCGCGATAAATCTCCTGGTAGACGCTGCACTTCCCAGGAGTCACGTGTATCCCCTCTCACAGGCGGAGACGGAGGCTATGGAATCAGGTTGATGAATATGCCATCAGTCTTCCAGGCCTTTGTAGATTAGATTTTCAGGGACCTGCATGGACAGGGTGGGGTAGTGTAGTGGTGTATATTGATGACATTCTGATATAGTCTGCTACACGCGCCGAGCATGTGTCCCTGGTGAGCAGGGTGCTTGGTCGCCTGTTGGAGCATGACCTGTACGTCAAGACTGAGAAGTGCCTGTTCTTCCAGCAGTCCGTCTCTTTCCTAGGGTACCGCATTTCCACCTCAGGGGGGAGATGGAGAGTGACCGCATTTCAGCCGTGCGTAATTGGCTGACTCCCACCACGGTAAAGGAGGTGCAGCGGTTCTTAGGGTTTGCCAACTACTACCGGAGATTTATCTGGGGTTTTGGTCAGGTAGTGGCTCTCATTACCTCACTGCTGAAGGGGGGCCCGGTGTGTTTGCAGTGGTCAGCTGAGGCGGACAGGGCTTTTGGTCGCCTGAGGGCTCTGTTTACCTCGGCTCCCGTGCTGGCCCATCCAGATCCCTTTTTGGCGTTCATAGTGAAGGTGGACGCTTCCGAGACTGGGATAGGAGCTGTGCTCTCAGCACTCGGGTACACCACCGAAGCTCCAACCTGTGCCTTCAAGGTGGGCTATGTTTTTCACCCGTTTTGTGTTTACCCTTTCCTACAGACCAGACTCCCAGAACGTGAAGGCAGACGCATTGTCCCGGCTGTATGACACAGAGGAGCGGCCCATGGATCCCACGCCCATACTCCCCGCCTCCTGCATGGTGGTGCCGGTAGTGTGGGAGCTGGACGCGGACATTGAGCAGGCGTTACGTGCAGAGCCCTCTCCTGTCCATTGTCCCGCTGGGCGTCTGTACGTCCCGTCTGCTGTTCGTGACCTGTTGATCTATTGGGCCCACACGTCACCCTCCTCTGGTCATCCTGGGATCGGTCGGACAGTGCGCTGTTTGAGCGGGAGGTACTGGTGGCCTACCTTGGCTAAAGACGTGAGGGTTTATGTTTCCTCCTGCTCAGTGTGCTCCCAGTGTAAGGTTCCTAGGCACCTGCCCAGAGGGAAGCTACCTTTGTCGCACCTATCTGTGGATTTTCTAACCGATCTCCCCCTTCACAGGGTAACACCGCGATCCTCGTCGTTGTGGATCGGTTTTCGAAGTACTGTCGTCTACTCCCTCTGCCCGGCCTTGTTTATGCACATCTTACGGCACTACGGGGTGCCTGAGGAAATACTGTCTGATGAAGGTCCCCAATTCATGTCTAGGGTCTGGAAGGCATTCATGGAACGTCTGGGGGTCTTGATCAGCCTTACTTCAGTGTTTCACCCCGAGAGTAATGGGCAGAAGGAGAGAGTAAACCAGGATGTGGGCAGGTTTCTGCGGTCCTATTGCCAGGACCGGCCGGGGGAGTGGGCGGGGTTCATGTCCTCAGCCGAGATGGCACAGAACTCGCTTCGCCACTCCACCACTAACCTCTCTCCCTTCCAGTGCATACTGGGGTACCTGCCGGTTCTGGCACCTTGGCATCAGAGTCAGACCGAGGCTCCTGCGGTGGACGACTGGTTCAGGTGCGCGGAGGAGACATGGGAAGCTGTCGGGTTCACCATTCAGCGGGCCGTGCTGCGCCAAAAGGAGAACGCAGAACGCCACCGCAGTGAGGCCCCAGTGATCGCACCGGGGGACCGGGTCTGGCTCTCGACCAGTAACCTGCCCCTCCGCCTGCCCTGCCGGAAGCTGGGTTCATGGTTTGTGGGGCCATTTAAAGTCCCAAGGAGAGTGAACGATGTTTGTTATAGGTTCCAGCTTCCCCCCGCTTACCATATTAACCCCTCGTTCCATGTGTCTCTCCTCAGGCCAGTGGTGGCTGTCCCGCTCTAGGAGTCTGAGGTGCACGAGGTTCCTCTGCCAGTTCTGGACATCGGGGGGGCCCTGGCGTACTCCGTTCGCTCCATACTGGATTTGAGGCGTCGGGCGAGGGGCCTTCAGTATCTCGTGGAGTGGGAGGGGTACGGTCCGGAGGAGAGGTGCTGGGTTCCGGTCGAGGACGTGTTGGACCCTTTAATGCTGCAGGAGTTCCACCGTCTTCGTCCGGCTTGCCCTGCGCCTCGCCCTCCGGGTCGTCCCCGAGGTCGGTGTCGTCGCGCTTCTGGAGCTGCGCACCAAGAGGTGGGTACTGTCATGACTTCCTCCGAAGTCGGTTCCTCTCCTTGTTCGGGCGACGTTCTACGGTCGACGTCACCGATCTTCTAGCCATCGCGATCCACCTTTCATTTTTCCATTTGTTTTGTCTTGTCTTCCCACACACCTGGTTTCAATTCCATAAATGACATGTTGTGTATTTAACCCTCTGTTCCCCACATGTCCTTGTCCGGTATTGTTTATTGTAAGTGCTTGTGCACGTTCTGTCTGTTTTTTGTTGTTGTCCCATTGTATATATGGGTTTTGTTCACTGTGATTTTTATAATTAAACTGCGCTGTTGTAACACAACCTTTGATCTCCTGCGCCTGACTTCTCTACCGTCAGTACGCACACCTTACAATTGTTTAAAGCAAAATGTGATTTCCCCCAAGAAAGTAAACAGCTGTTATTCACACCCTTCATCCACGAAGGAACCCAACTGTTGTATCCAACTGGCTAGCATGCCAGACCTGGTTCAAGTTCTCCAAGGTTATTCAGACTGATTCATCTTACCATTAGTCAGGGTGCTAGAGCTCCATACATCCTTTGTCTATCTTTGATTTTGTTTTTATGTATGCACAGAGGAACACACAACATTTCCCCATTTGGATAAGGAAGTCATCATCTTAACTTCATTTCACCAGATGATTGATTCAACAGTAATGAATTTAACTGTTACACCAAAGGTATACTCTTAGAAAAAAGGGTTATCGGGCTGACCCTGTAGTAGAAACCTTTTTTGTTTCCAGGTAGAACCCTTTTTGGAAACCTTAAAGTACCAAAAAGGGTTTGAACCTGGAACCGATAAGGGTTCTTCAGGGAAAACCGTAGAACGTACTGGTGAACACATAATTTATGTAGGCCTAGGCTATTCCTAAGCAGGTAACAACAGCCAGTGGCTACATTTGTTTTGACAGTTATGACAGCAAAGTACTCTAAACTTCTGTAACCATCTCAAAATAAATTTGCTTTCCAAACCCCAGTGGCTCTTAGTATTCTGAACATCATAACTTTTCCGTTTTTTTTTTCCTTCAAGGAAATATCCATTCTAATACTCTTCTAAATCTAAGTCGGAAGTTAGCAGGACTTTTTACATCTAAAAAGTTAATGAGGGGGCCAAAGGACACATTCTGTTTTCATAAAGACACAAGCATGTCCGCTTTCCCCTTAGTTTTCATATTCTCCGTGTGAGTAGGTGGTCTCAGGGGGTTGAGATGGCTCTTTTGTGTTGACACTGCAGGTACTGTCTTTCCTCTTATCAGATTTGGCCTGCACCCAGCACCGTCTGCAGCCCAGGCCCCCCTTCAGCAAACAGGAAATGATCTGTCTTCAGCACAGCCAACAGGCCATGGAGGCAGGAGGTGGGGAGGGCTTAGGAGGGGCCTAGAGTCAGACTTAACTTCCACTAACATCCTGAACATGTGAGCCCCTAGTTGGACTTCTGTCTACTTCTGAAGACATCAACATCCTACTTTTGCAATGGAAAAGCGGAACGAAGAAAATATCCATGCCTCCTGCACAGTGGAATGAGTCCCCATCATTCATCTCCCATCCTATAGTGGAGGGAGTCACTCACAAGACACTATTGGTGTGAAGTACGCCACCGGCGCTGCCGACCCTAATGCTCCTGTTCATTGTATTTCTGGAACCCTTCTCCCCCTCCACCCTAGCCCCTGTGTTGTGGACATTCCAGTAAGGGCTGTCAGGTCAGCGCAGGAGCTGAGGGATAAGCAGCAGTTTGCAGGCAGACGTAATTTGTTTAACCTCTGATTAGGCCCCAGGAATGTCTACTATGAAGATACACCAGAGGGCCCGACAGCATCGTTTGACACCTCTGCCATCTGTCATTGCAGACAGCAGCGCATAGAGGGGCCGAGTTGAGGTGAAGACAAAGGCAGCTGCCCCGCACCTATGGGTCCTCATAATCTCAGCACCATTTGCCTAAACGTCCTGTAGGAGGACTCGCTCATGTCTCTCTCCTCCGTGTTTCTCCTCTATTTGACTTGGTGTGGAAGACCAAGGTACTGTCATAAGAGAGAATGGCAAATTGCCTCTTTTTGTAGAAATGTAGGACCCTACTGCGCAAACACTGGTTTAAACAAAAGTTGTTTCAATGTAATTTGTCAACGTATTGTGCCATGGAATCAACGTGAAAATTACATTGGATTTGAAAAAAGTAATCAACCTGTACTGTTTCCATCTCATTTCAACCAACGTTGTAAATATTCAAATTAGGGTAAAACTTTAATTTAAATACTTTGACTTAATCTGACTAACACATTGTTACATCAATCAAATTTCAACATAATCCTCAGAACTATGTATACATTTAAATTGTGTTGAAAATTCTGCGTAAAAACATAATTATGTTGAACTTCATATTTGATTAAACATATTTTATTTGACCTTGTTTCAATGTTGATAGGAAAATGGTACGCTTGAATCAACATCATCGTTTCAACTATAATTTATCCATGGTTCATAGGATCTTTGGACGTTTAGAAGTAACCATTAGCCCTATAAATATGCCAAATTCATGATACTAATAACACACTTTTGCCTTTGGATATTGACTTATATATTATATATTATTCACATTGTACAGTATACAGTTGAAGTCGGAAGTTTCACACCTTAACCAAATACATTTAAACTCAGTTTTTCACAAATCCTGACATTTAATCCGAGTAAAAATTCCCTGTCTTAGGTCAGTTAGGATCACCATTTTATTTTGAGAATGTGAAATGTCAGAATAATAGTAGAGAGAATTATTTATTTCAGCCTTTATTTCTTTCATCACATTCCCAGTGGGTCAGAAGTTTACATACACTCAATTAGTATTTGGTAGCATTGCCTTTAAATTGTTTAACTTGGGTCAAATGTTTTGGGTAGCCTTCAACAGGCTTCCCACAATACGTTGGGTGAGTTTTAGCCCATTCCTCCTGACAGAGTTGGTGTAACTGAGTCAGGTTTGTAGGCCTCCTTGCTCGCACATGCTTTTTCAGTTCAGCCCACAAATTCTTTATGGGATTGAGGTCAGGGTTTGTGATGGCCACTCCAATACCTTAATTGTGTTGTCCTTAACTTCACTGGGGGCAGCATTCGGAATTTTGGATGAAAAGCGTGCCCAAAGTAAACTTCCTGCTACTCAGGCCCAGAAGCTAGGATATGCATATCATTGGTAGATTTTGATAGAAAACACTCGTTTCCAAAACTGTTAAAATAATGTCTGTGAGTATAACAGAACTGATATGGCAGGCGAAAACCTGAGGAAAATCCATCCAGGGAGTGCTTTTATTTTGAAATGACTGTTTTTCCATTGAAAGCCTATCCACCATACAAACACTTAGGATCCAGTTCACAATCTCTATGGCTTCCCTTACATGTGGCCAGTCTTTAGGCATTGTTTCAGACTTTTACTCTGAAAAATGAGGGAGATACAGCACTTTCAATGAGGGGACAGTGGAAATTTACAGACATGAGTCCAGCGCGTGACCGGGAGCACACCTTTCTTGTTTCTCCTTTTCTATTGAAGAAGCTTTTGTCTGGTTGAAATATTATTGATTATTTATGAAACAAACTACCTGAGGATTGATTTTAAACATTGTTTGACATGTTTCGAACCTTTATGGTACTCTTTTGATTTTTCGTCTGTCCTTTGTGACCACGCTTTATTCCAATGGATTGCTAAACAAAACGCACCAACAAAACGGAGGTTATCGGACATAAAGAGGGACATTATAGAACAAAACATTGTCATTGTCCATTTCTAAGACCTATTTGCGACCAAGCTTTAACTTTCTGACTGATGTCTTGAGATGTTGCTTCAATATATCTACATAATTTTCCACCCTCATGATGCCATCTATTTTGTGAAATGCACCAGTCCCTCCTGCAGCAAAACACCCCCACAACATGATGCTGCCACCCCCGTGCTTCACGGTTGGGATGGTGTTCTTCGGCTTGCCAAGCATCCCCCTTCTTCCTCCAAACATAACGATGGTCATTGTAGCCTAACAGTTCTATTTTGTTTCATCAGACCAGAGGACATTTCTCCAAAAAGTACGATCCTTGTCCCCATGTGCAGTTGCAAAACCATAGACTGGCTTTTTTATGGCGGTTTTGGAGCAGTGGCTTCTTCCTTGCTAAGCTGCCTTTCAGGTTATGTCTATATATGACTCGTTTAACGGTGATTATAGATACTTTTGTACCTGTTTCCTCCAGCATCTTCACAAGGTCCTTTGCTGTTGATCTGGGATTGATTTGCACTTTTTGCACCAAAGTATGTTCATCTCTAGGAGAAAGAAAGCGTCTCCTTCCTGAGCGGTGTGATGGCCGCGTGGTCCCATTGTGTTTATACTTGCGTACTATTGTTTGTACAGATGAACGCGGTAACTTCAGGTGTTTGGAAATTGCTTCCAAGGATGATCCAGACTTGTGGAGGCATACCATTTTTTTCCTGAGGACTTGGCTGATTTCTTTGGATCTTCCCATGATGTCAAGCAAAGAGGCACTGAGTTAGAAGGTAGGCCTTGAAATACATCCACAGGTACACCTCCGATTGACTCAAATGATGTCAATTAGCTTATCAGAAGCTTCTAAAGCCATGACATCATTATCTGGAATTGTTCAAGCTGTTTAAAGGCACAGTCAACTTAGTGTATGTAAACTTCTGACCCACTGGAATTGTGATACAGTGAATTATAAGTGAAATAATCTGTCTGTTAACAATTGTTGGAAAAAGCACTTGTGGCTTGCACAAAGTAGATGTCCAAACCGACTTGCCAAAACTATAGTTTGTTAGCAAGAAATTTGCAGAGTGGTTGAAAAACAAGTTTTCATTACTCCAACCTAAGTGTATGTAAACTTTCGGCCTCAACTGTGTATATTATCTAAACAGAAGATACAGCTCCTTCAAATGTTGATATTTGGTTGCGTTCACAATTCAATATTCAGTTTGTCTTCAAATTGATGACTGATATGTTGGTTTCACTGTCACGCCCTTATCTGTTTCACCTGTCTTTGTGTCTCCACCCACCTCCAGGTGTCACCCATTTTCCCCATTAGTCCCTGGGTATTTATTATGGTGTTCCCTGTTTGCTTGTTGCCAGTTCAGCTTGTCTTGTCAAGTCAACCAGTGTGGATTTCTCATATATTGTTTTTGATAGTCCTCCTGGTTTTGACCCTTGCCTGCCTTGACTCAACCCGCCTGCCTGGTCATACTGCCTGCCCTGACCTCGAGACTGCCCGCCACTCTTTACCTCCTGAAAATGTTTATGATCTTTTGCCTGTCCATGACCATTCTCTTGCCTGCCCCTTGGATTATAATAAATATCAGAGACTCGAACCATCTGCCTCCCGTGTCTGCCTCTGGGCCTGTGCCTTTATATACAGTACACATCTCCATCTCAACCAAAAACCTAAGTTGAAGAAAAGTACAATCAAATTAAACTTCAAATAAAGTTTGATATGATTTAGTCCTATTCTTCAAAGTAGATTTTTGGTTGAAATGGAGGTGTGACTTGAACATATTAATAACTTGTAGATTACATTTGAAATGACCAACCATCCTTCATATACAAGACAATTTCCAAAGGTAAAGTATATTTATAATACCCTACATGACAAAAAGTATCTCAAATCATGGGCATTAATATGGAGTTGGTCCCCCCTTTGCGTGATTCATCACTCCAGAGAACATGTTTCCACTGCTCCAGAGTCCAATGGCCACAAGCTTTTCACCACTCCAGCCAACGCTTGGCATTGCACATGGTGATCTGAGGCTTGTGTGTAGCTGCTCGGCCATGGAAACACATTTCATGATGCTCCCGATGAACCACTCTTGCGCTGACGTTGCTTCTAGAGGCAGTGCTTCAACATTTTGAAGGGTTGTCCACATACTTTAGGGCATCATGAATTTGGCATCCTATTTATAGAGATAATTGTAACTACTTCTAATCTTCCAAAGACCCAACCAACCGTGGATGAGTTAAAGTATACCTAGCTACACGTTGAGATGATGGTATCATTTGTTGGGCAAATCAGATGTTAATGTAGCCTACATAAACATAGCTTCATTACGAATTTACTTTCACATACAGCTTGTGTAAGAAAAGTTAGGAGTCTACACAAATGATCGTGGAAGCTGATCAAAGTCTAAATGTGTTTACGTGATAGCTCAGCTGAAACAAACACAGCTTGTTTCCAAAGCTAAGCAGGGTACGTACGGTGCCTTCCGAAAGTATTCATACCCCTTATTCTACCTTTTTATTATAGCCTGAAGTCAAAATAGATTAAGTAAATACAAATTGTCAACCATCTGCACACAATACCCCATAATGACAAAGTGAAAACATGTTTTTAGAAATGTTTGCACATTTACTCAAAATTGAAATGCAGAAGGATCTCATTTTCGCAATTATTCACACCTCTGAGTCAATACTGTGTAGTAGAACCTTTAGCGGTGGTTACAGAGTCATCTTGGGAATGTCTGTATCAGCTTTGCACATCTGGATTTGTGGATTTAAAAAAAAAAACATTCTTCCTTGCAGATTTGATCAAGCTCTTAAGTTAGATGTGGAGCGATGGTGTACAGCAGTCTTTCCACAGATTTTAAATGTGATTCAGATCTGGGCTTTGGCTTGGCCACTCAACGATTTTCTTGTTCTGAAGCCATTGCAGCCTTGCTTTGGCTGTATGCTTGGGGTCATTGTGTCCTGTTGGAACGTAAATCTTCATCCCAGTATAAGGTTGTGTGCACTCTGAAGCAGGATCTCATCAAGGATTTGCCTGTATTTTGCGCCATTCATTTCCCCCTCTCTCCTTACCAGTCTCCCAGACCCCGCTGCTGAAAAGCATCCCCATAGCATGATGCTGTCACCACTGTGCTTCATGGTAGGGAGGATGTTAGACAGATGATGACCTGTGCCTGGTTTTCTCCCTACATAGCGCTTTGCATTCAGGCCAAAGAGTCAGACCACATAATATTTTGCCTATGCTCTCAGTCTTTCACATGCCTTTTTGCAAATTGGTGTGCTCTCATGTGCCTTTTTCTCAGGAGTGGCTTCTGTCTGTCCACTCTCCCATGAAGCCCAGATTGGTGAAGTGCCATGGAACTATGTAGTTTTGTCAGAGTGGTCATTGGCTTCTTGGTCACCTCCCTGAGCAAGGTCCTTCTTGCCCGGTTGCACAGTTTGGTTGGACGGCCAACTCTAGGCAGAGGCTGGATAGTTAAATCTTTTTTTTTTAAACATTTCCCAATGATGGAGAACACTGTGCTCTTTAAATCTTTCAACACTCTAGAAATGGTTTATTATCCTTCCCCAGATATATGCCTCATCACAATTCTATCTCGGAGATCTACGGACGGTTCCTTGAACTTCATGGTATAGTTTCTGCTCTAACGTGCACTGTCAACTGTAGGATATTATATCAAACAGGTGTGTTTCTTTCTAAATCATGTTCAAACAATGTAATTGACAACAGTTGGACTCTAATTAAGTTGTATCTCAAGGATGATCAAAGGAAATTGAATGCATCTGACCTCAATTTAGAGCATCATAGCAAGGAGGTGTGAATACTTTTGTAAATTATATATTTCTGTATTTAATTTTCCATAAGTTTGCTAAAATGTCTAAAAACATTTTTTCACTTTGGGATTATGGGGTATTGTGTGTAGTCGTAGTGAAGAGAATATGCACTGCAGAGCTTACTTACTTAATCCTCTTCATGCCTTGAGGCACATAAGGCTTCCACAAGAAAGTGCCTCTTTATCTGGTCTGCAGCCTTCTTGGTGAATGTTCCCCAGGTCAGGCCATCTCCTTCTCTATGTCGCTTTCTAGCATCCTAGCTTCCTCTTTCCATCAGGTTCCCAGCGTAGGGCAATATCAGAGGGGTGTTTCTGGTCGTAGTCTGGCAGAGAAAATGGGTTGCTAAAGTAGATAAAGTAGAAGACAGGGGTCTAGGGCCCTTTATCAGGTGTAGAGTAGAGTTGAATGGTGGGAACCCACTCCACTTTCTCTGGATAAATAACTGCCAGAAACCAGTAAGTTATAATAAATGATTTATATGATCAGCATGGTGTGAAATGGAACTGTTGGGCCTCCTGAGTGGTGCAGTGGTCTAAGGCACTGCAACTAAGTGCTAGCTGTGCCACTAGAGATCCTGGTTTGACTCCATGCTCTGTCGCAGCTGGCCACGACCGGGAGACCCAAGGGGTGGTGCACAATTGGCCCAGCGTCATCCGGGCCAATTGTGTCTCATCGCCCACAAGCAACTCATGTTTCTCTTTCTTGCCCTGCAGTATTGGGAAAGAAATCCCTTTGTCTACAGAAGACCTTTCCCGCCAAGAACTCTAACGGCCAAAGAATGAAATTTGGCACAATATTCATAAGATAGGAATATTAAGAATGGTCTGTGGGGATCTAAAGAATAATCCTGTCATATGATTTATTATTTTGTGATGTCATTAAGGGTGGTATAATGAAGTAACTGTAACTCTGAAAGTGTACGCATCTTACAGGACTTTTGTGGTTTAGTATGTTAACCTGCGTCACTGCTTCATTGCTCTAGACCACTCCAAGGGGGAGTTAGAGAACTGATTTTGCTTTTGGGTCCTAAGACCTAATGTGTCTCTCTCTACCTGACAATGAATGGGCGATATAAACCAAATAGAAACTGATAATTGTGCACAACTTCAACATTTCAATGAACTGAATGATGAGGACGAAGAATGTGATTGAATTTATAATAATAGTGTAAGAATTGCTATTCCTCTGTCCTGCAGTCACACCCGAAAAAATACACTTATTTTTTGGTTTCTGCTTGGTCAGAAGAAGCTGTAACTGGACTGTAGCATATTACTTACTAAAACTGTTGTTACACTAAGGTTTTCATTCTAAGAGAAACGAAAATGTTCAATTATATTCCATGATATTCTTAAGATATATGTGTTGACTGAATATAAGCAAGTCTGCTAAATAATCAAGTTGATGGCGCACTCATATAGCCTCGGCACCTACATAAAGCTGAGTGACTCACTCATTCATAACTTTGGATCAAAATAAATAAGTACCAACATTCTTTCTGATAGTCTTTAATGAATAAAGAAATGTTTTAGTTATCTTTACCTGGATGCCATGTATTATAGTCTATAAAATGAAAAATATTACCACCATCTCATGTGCATGTCATTTTCCTTTCATAATGCATCCTTATTTACAAAGCTATTATTATTATTATTATTATTAGATATACTCACAGAGCAGATTTGCCCTACTGTATGTATTCGGAGGGCAGAAATTATTAAATATGAAAACTTCTTAGGGATAGCCCCCTTTTTTTTCAATTTTTACCTCAAATGACATACCAAATCTAACTGCCTGTAGCTCAGGCCCTGAAGCAAGGATATGCATATTCTTGGTACCATTTGAAAGGAAAAAACTTTGAAGTTTGTTGAAATGTGAATTGAATGTAGAAGAATATAACACAATAGATCTGTTAGAAGAAAATACAAAGAAAAAAACACAGTTTTTTTTCTACCACAATCTTTGAAATGCAAGAGAAAGGTCCCAGTTCTAGCCATCACTCTGGTTGTAATTACGATGATGTCCACAAGATGGCAGCAGTGGACGTGCAAAGTTTCAGACGGATAACTTGAAGTATGAGCGAACTACATGACATTTAGTGTGAAGTCACCCAGGTACATTTGAAGGAGACATTTGCATTCATATTACATTTTTCTGCAAGAATATCGTCAAATCTGTATACTTGGATTTAGCTTTTCCAGTATTAGTAGCTATAATGTAAGTTCAACATTTGCAAAAACAACCCGTTTTCATAACTTCATAACTCTGAATATTCGTATCATTTTTGTCCAAAAGAAAAAAAAGGCATGCTGTCGTAAAAGGTTAGCACCTACATTAGCACCTACATCACCTGCGACATATACAGGGGTATACTCCCATAAAGCCCAGCTCATTGGCTATCTAGGTAGCTTTGTTTGACCCCGATTGGTGTTTATTTGACAAAGATACAGTCGATCAAATGAAGACCGGCCGCATCATCGGCATGCCATGAAGGCGTCACTCTCTGACCAAATTTGGTGTCCTCTAGGATATACTACACTCCTAATGATATAGGGAAGTCTGGTTACGTTCTAGGATCTCTGAGGAATACATACGGATGTGATTTGACAGGTTGAAACAATGTTTAGGGTTAGATTTTCACAGATTCCTTTCTTTGCAAATTGAACAAGTGGAAGTACAAAATCGATTGTACATGCTATATGGACCTTTTTAGCATATGAACAATTATTTTATCTAACCAAACCACACTTCATGTTATCTCTGAGACCCTTTGGATGATAAACCAGAGCAAGATTTCAGAATGTAAGTACACATTTGACCTTCAGAGGTGAATTTATCAAACCTATCGCGGTGAAAAAAGTATTTTGTTGTTAGGAGCTTTCCTCGAACAATAGCATGGCATTTTTCCGCAGTAATAGCTACTGTAAATTGGGCAGTGCAGTTATATTAACAAGAATTGAAGATTTCAGCCAATATAAGACACATATATGTACCGACATTTGTTGTTTCTACCTCGACGACATCCTCGTTTTTCCCACTCCGCCCAAGAACACGTGCTCAACGTCCGACAGGTTCTCCAACGCCTCCTGGAGAACCAGCTTTTTGTGAAAGCAGAGAAGTGTGAATTCCATCGCTCCACCTGCCGTTCTGTACCTGTCTGACACTGCCCTGGATTACTGACCTCTGACTGCCCTGACCCCGAGCCTGCCTGCCGTTCTGTACCTTACTGACTCTGCCCTGGATTACAGACCTCTGCCTGCCCTTGACCTGTCTTTTGCCTGCCCCCTGTTTGGTCAATAAACATCTGTGAAACATTCAAACTGACTGTATCTGGGTCTTATCCTGAGTCGTGATGCGTATACATAGTTCTTATGGTTATGTTGAAATTAGATTGACGTAACGACGTAACAAGTTAATGTATTTAAATTGACGATTACCCTAATCTCAACTTTTACAATGCTGGTTGAATATAGATGAAAACAGTGCTGGTTGATAATTTTTTTCAAATCCAATGTATTTTCCACGTTGATTACATGTCACAATACATTGAAAAATTACTTTGAAACAACAGTGATTCAACCAGTGTGTGCCCAGTGGGAACTGAGAGTGTATGTGTCAAAGGAACTTGCGGTGAGAGAGACTTGTGACTCCAAAAGCGGTCAGTTTCAAAATCAACACATTGTACATAAAAAAAACACCCAATGCATAACCAGATTGAAAACATTAGTGCATCACATGCTTTTTTTATTTCGTCCAAAAACATGGCATTTTGACAACTTGTTACAAAAAAAATGTAGTTTAAATAAAATAGCAAATCGACAGTTTAATGAGGTAAAAGCAGAATCATTTAAGGCACGTTTCTCAACTGTTATTATTATTACTTGTATATTTTATGTTCAACTTCAAACACCACAGCGATTCTGGAGGAACAAAAACGAAAAGGAGTAGCTTTCCTCAGGAAAGTAATTTTACATATGCACTCATTAAATTATACAATTTGAGTATGTTAATAAACATGGAATTTCATAGTAGTGAGTTCCAGATACCATTTGTCCTTCTTCAACATGTATATGCAGCCTACCCTTAGTAATACCGTATATTAAACCGTATATTCTTTCTTGTTGTTTCATGCTGGCAGAAATGCAATACAAGTACACACACTACACTTCAATGAATCATCCATTTTATGCCTCAGCTAAGCGTTATTAAAACGACAGTTTCTAAGCTGCATTGATGAAAGAGACAGATCTGTCTGGATATTGGGTTCAGTGCGGTCGTCTGTCTGAGCAAAGAAACATTCGAGGGACGTTGTGGGGGCGTTTCCTATAAAACGGGACGTGTCTTTTGGTCAGTGGATAGAGCTCAAAATATGGACATGCCACATTTCTGTCAAGGCCCCTACAGCACCTCCGAAGTCATAAAAAGGCGATCACTCCATAACATAACCTCTTCCTCTTTTTAAAGCCATGGGATTGCAAAAGCAAAGCAAACTGAGGAGTACCATTTGAAGGGAACATGTATGAGATTGTGGATCGAGTCATTGTAGACAGCATAACATCAATTAGGCCAACATTTAAATTGGTAACACATTTGTTGAGTAGATTATTATATTTCACTCTAATAGCGCCGATCCAAGCACTCACCATTTCTCGGTAGGGCTTTATATGTGGTCGGAATGGTCCAAATCATCTAGACTTTGCTATTGCCCAATACTATAGTGTTTTCAAATGTAAAATCCAAATCTGATGTCCAAAGGATTTCAAATCTCTCAGGAAAGTTAGAATTACACCATCCATGTCCATATACATTTTAGGGGGCTAGATGTATGACAATACTTGAGATGGGAAACTGACCATTATCATACAGATAATATAAGATAAAGATAAGTATGATATAATATACACTACCTTCAATTGGTTTGGTATAACAAATAATGTTGTCCTTCTCATACACAGTTATACCAGTTGACTTAATATTACATGCAACCTGACTTCATTACAGTATGTTCTTTTTCGTACTTAAATGAGGAATCAACAAATACATCAACAAATATTGAGCCTTGGCAACCATTGGTTGTTTGTCAGCCAATAGCAAATGCAGATAAATCCCCATCCGTGGCCAAATCCAATAATAACATGGCATCTTGAACTTTGAAGATAATCATTTCACTCTGTCAGGACAACAACTATATAACTGGCAGCAAAACCGTATACTGAGCCATACTTTTTTTATTAGACCAACATGTTATATGGAAGGTGACCTTGTAAGCTGTGAGCTTGTGGTTTTTCCTCTCCAGAAACGATCCAGAGAGGCTTATGTAAAAAAAACACAAAAAAAACATCACGTCATTCCAAATGTATTAGGGTATATAGGAATAAAAAGCATGAAATACAAAACATTGTTCACTGTCCCAATGTCTTTGTGCCACACCTCTATAAAAATGTATATATCTCCCGTATGGTTGTGAGGACATTCCAGATGCACAGAGTTCATAGGGAGTCATGTAGTCTGAAAGAGTCTATGCAGTCTCTCATGTAGTCTACGGGTAGTCTACCCATACAGACAAAGCTGCCATGTTGCAGTTAGTTCCCAAAAAGGACAGGAGTCCAGTAGTCCACAGGCCTGGGGTGAGAGCTGAGAGCTGAACTCTACTTGAGTTGATGCCTCAAATATAAAAAAGAGCAAAGCTAAAGTATGTCCTCCAACCGCAGCAAGTTCACCAGTCGCAGTTCAGCTACGTGATAGGACGGGACCCCTCTCGTTCCACAAGCCCTCTTCTCTCCAACCACACTTCCAGGCCGACACCTGGAGTATAGTTACCGAGCAACAGCCAGGTGGTGTAGAGTTCACCTCCGTAACAAACTCCAAAGTCGTTATGGTGAGACGATAGTAACAGGGTAAAGCAGGACGCGTTCCTCCCAATATAGTTGTCCCAGTGGTCTAACAGAGAGCGTGGGCAGAAGGTCTAACACTGCATCTGAAATGGCACCCTATTCCCTATATAGTGCACTAATTTGAACCAGGTATTGCACTACATAGAGAATAGGGGTGCCATTTCAGATGCACTTGATGTCTATGAGAAGTCCAGTGGTCGAATCATCATGGTTGTTGCTCGTAGCGAGTAGCTGGGACCCTTAAAGTAGTGCCACTTGATGCCATTTAGCTTCCCGACGTGTTGCCCTTTGGTGAAGTACATTCCGTTGAGGTTGGACGGGCCGCAGGCGTCGAACCACCAACCTGGGCAGATCAAGAACGGAGGGGGGAGGGGGGAGAGAATGCGATTGTTTTTAAACCCCTATGACAAAAACAGACATTAGTGTGTATGAAACGCTAAAAGAAAGACCGTAAACTTCACATTGAATTTCTCTGTTCTGGTTCTGTAATGTTGAACCTTGACAGTGTGCCTACGTGAACTCCAACACTAGCTATAGCAGCGGTTCAGACATAATCACAAAGGTATCTGGTCACGGTGGTGTAGGTACACAGGGGTTGCCGATACCTGTTGTTAACCACTTTTGGGACCTGTTTACACCCAATGGTATTTCGAGAAAGGGTAAAGGTGAATGGGCTCAAATAGGCTCTGTTGTGCATGGCATTTGTAAGAATTGCATTCCCTGCATATGACGCTGTTGCACCCCTTTCTTCTTCTCGCTTAACCTTTGCATATACTTTTTTATCCAAATACATTACTAGCACCAAAGAGCACATGAAAATGAGCAACACAAATCTTTCCATTTCATCGTGTGGCTAGTGTGACGTGTCAATCGGAGGTTGGGGCATAGCCTTTCCCCTCAGGCCTAAATACCAGTGCCAGTTTGGGCTGTGGCATTTCACAGAAGACCTACCAGTGAGTCCCACAGTTAGTACCGCTGTCCTTGCCTTTAGCATGGGTGTCACGTTAATAAAGGTTTCCCATTGGTTCCCTGTGACTTGTGTTTCCAGGGCCAAGCTTTTACTATCTTGTAAAAACAACTGCCCCTGCTAGAAACAGTTGGTGATCTGTTTCCAGAACCGGATAGTCTTTTGTCATTGTCACCTCAGATACACTAGTGAACATACAGTAGGCCTGAGTTAAGTCTGTTCAGTATGACTGAGCTTGTACTGTATGTATGTACGGTGCATTCGGCAAGTATTCAGACCCCTTGACTCTTTCCACATTTTGTTACAGCCTTATTCTAAAATGGATTAAATACAAAAAAAATCCTCATCAATCTACACACAATACCCCATAACGCCAAATGGAAAACAGGTTTTTCGAAATTTTTGCAAATGTATTTAAAATTAAAAACTGAAATACCTTATTTACATAAGTATTCAGACCCTTTGCTATGAGACTCAGAATTGAGCTCAGGTGCATCCAGTTTCCATTGATCATCCTTGTGATGTTTCTACAACATGATTACAGTCCATCTGTGGTAAACTCAATTGATTGGACATGATTTGGAAAGGCACACACCTGTCTATATAAGATCCCATAGTTGACAGTGCATGTCAGAGCAAAAACCAAGCCACGAGGTCGAAGGAACTGTCCTTCGGGGAGAAGAGCCTTGATCAGGGAGGTGAATACTTATGTAAATGCAATATTTACGTTTAAAAAAAATAATGTGTAAAAGCCTTTTTTTGCTTCATTTGCGTCATTATGGGGTATTGTGTGTAGATTGATGAGTAAATCGATTTTAGAATAAGGCTGTTCCAAAGGGTCTGAATACTTTCCGAATGCACTGTATGTAGGTCAGTGGAGGCTGGAGGTCAGTGGAGTTATAGGAGGACGGGCTAATTTCAGTGGCTGAAATGGAATTAATGGAACGGAGTCAAACATGTGGTTTCCATTTGGTGTATGTGTTTGATACTATTCAATTTATTCCATTCCAGTCATACAATGAGCCCGTCCTCCTATAGCTCCTCCCACCAACCTCCTCTGATGTAAGTAATTGCCATACTGACTTTACTTTCTTAATCTTTTTCTCCTCTTTGGCTACTAATGTTTTTCTCAATGCATCTATTTCCCCCACCGCTTACTACTGCACTGATAATATGTAAATATTATTACAGTGAATATGGTTTAAAAAAAAATTGAAGTCAGTGCCCTGTTAAGCACACTGCTGGATTGTGAGACTGGATGGTTGAATGAGGAAAATATGCGGTCCTTAGATCGGAGTGGATACAATTGCCCGAGAATTAGAGTCATTTTGAATCTCCCTGACACTTGGTGCCCGGCTCATGGACATTTGTGGTGCTCATTTGAAACCCCTAATGTGCTGTTGTGTTGAGTGGTGGGTGCAGAAGTTAGAGGATGCAGTAAGCTCCACACATGCCTCATTACTCTGTACTGTGGTACAATGCCACATGCACAGGTCCGTGCCAAAATAACCCAAACAAGTGTCAGGGTTTGAGCTAGGCCAAGTAGAACCAAGTTCTCTACACAATTGACCAGGATGCATTACTATACTAAGAAAAATATAAATGCAACATGCAAAGTGTTGGTCCCATGTTTCATGAGCTGAAATAAAAGATCCAGGAAATTTGTTTACATTCCTGTTAGTGAGCATTTCTCCTTTGCCAAGTTAATCTATCCACCAGACAGGTGTGGCATATCAAGAAGCTGATTAAACAGCATGATCTTTACACAGATGCACCCTGTGCTGGGGACAGTAAAAAGCCACTCTAAAATGTGCAGTTTTGTCACACAGCACAATGCCACAGATGTCTCAAGCTGTGAGGGAGCATGCAATTGGCATGCTGATTGCAGGAATGTCCACCAGAGCTGTTGCCAGAGAATTTAATGTTAATATCTCTACTATAAGCCACTTTCAACGTCCTATTCGAAAATTTGGCAGTACGTCCAACTGCCTGGACAATGACAACTGGCCTCACAACCGCAGATCACGGGTAACCACCCAAGCCCAGGACCTCCACATCCGGCTTCTTCACATGTGGGATCGTCTAACACCAGCCACCTGGACAGCTGATGAAACTGAGTCTTTCTGTCTGCAATAAAGCCGTTTTGTGGGGAAAAACTCACCCACTCACTCACTGCCCAGTCATGTAAAATCCATAGATTAGGGCGTAATGATTTAATTTCAATTGACTGATCTCCTTATATGAACTAACTTAGTAAAATCGTTGAAATTGTTGCATGTTGCATTTATGATGTTGTTCAGTATAAGATGAATCTTCCTTTCTGCCATGAGGTGGTGGTTTGTGGGGACTCTTCTTGTACCATCTCTCAGTGTGGTGCATTATGGGGTCTCCCTTGCCAGATCACTAAATAGCACAGGAGGTTGGTGGCACCTTAATTGGGGAGAACGGGCTCCTGGTAATGGCTGGAGCGGAATCGGTGGAATGGTGTTTGATGCCACATGGTGTTTGATGCCATTCCATTCGCACCGTTCCAGCCATTATAATGAACCGTCCTCCTCTCAGCAGCCTCTACTGCTAAATAGAGCATTATGGGTGAAGTAGGCAAGAATTGTCTTTCTTTTTCGGCATCAGACGTGCCTAATTCTCACTTGAAACATCATTTTTTTGTGTTTAATAGGCTAAATTACACATTATCTTAACATATGACCCCAGAGTGACCTGTTCTTTCAATTTGTAGTCTATGACATTTCAGATTTAGATATTATTATTTATCCCTAAGTCATTTGGATGTAGTAAACTACTTTTTCAAAGTAACTTTAAGGGGTAGCTTAACGCCTTCCATTGTGACGTAATTGGTAGCTTGGTAAACTATATTTTCAACACTGCAGTGTGGTGCATTATGGGGACACTGGTACTTACCCCCTGTGAGCATGAGGGCACACTTGCACATGCAGTTGTCATTGTCCATGTCCTTGGTGCTGAAGTCTGCCCCGTGGATCACCATACTGCTCTGCCTGCCCGCTGTCCCACTGTGACTCTTCAGGAACAGTCTGAGAGGAGGAGGAGGACAGAATAAGGGGATTGGAGGGAGAGTGGAGAAGAATACAGGAAGAGGAGGACGGAATAGAAGAGGGGGTTTAGAGGGAGAGAAGACATAACAAACTGTAAGAGACCTCCTGAGAGAGTTATATTTTCAGCAGTGACTGACTGTGTGCATGTGCTCTGCAAACAGTCTCTCCACCTGAGTCAACATAAACGCATTAGAGAAAAGAGGGAGAAGGGTAGACAGAGTTGTCTGGAACATACGTTTTTCACCTGCAGGGCTCAGAGCAGCCATTTACAGTATAACAGGAGCAGAGAGACCAAAGACCAAGTCATTAAGGGCTGACCCAGGTACAGCCCACTGAGGTACCATCAAGTAGGCTACATACTGTTACTCTCCTACTGGTCCTAGTCCTGTATGTCTCAGATGCACAATGTCCCTCCTTGTGTGTATGCACTATGCCCACTGTCTTCCCTCCTGTGTTCATACAGTACATATTGATACAGTATTCTCTGTCAGAATGATCACAGAGGCCTCCTGCGCTTACTATGACAGGCCTATTACTATTACCGTATAGTAGGTTATTTTTGTGGAGAGAAAGCATATTAACCCTAAGACACTGCATGTTACAGTATGGCAGGCCTGCTGTCTGCAGGGCGGCTCAGTCTAACCTGCACATGTGGAACCTGTAAATCAACCAGGGCTCCAGATGTACTGGTGAGAGACGCAGTTAACCAGTGGGCAACATACAGGATGGGGAGGGCGGGACCAGCATGACGGAGCCCCAGTCTGGAGGCACCGTGGCCGGGGTTGGGCTGTTGTCTCATGCTGATCTACGGACATCTGCCATGTCCCCGGAACAATGCGTTTTGTGGTGTTCTATTTTTAGGTTGAGTGACTGGCATTGGAAGGAGACAAGACCGTGTTGATTGAGGAGGTGATTGAAAAACGTACTCTTGCATCTCAAATGCAGATTTGTGCTACGACGTCATTAGGATACTTGACATCGACTAACGTTGGAAGCTTGCTGACGATTGATTCAATGATCCAATAGAGTCAATGACTCCAATCCATACACCTCAGAGTTTTCCTCATCGATCCACCCACTCCGTGACTACCATTATCAGATCCGACTCGATCTTTCTCGCCACTCAGCCCCTGACAGTTCACCTTAACTGGAAACGAATAGGAACTATATGTGTCTAAACACACTTGAGGGTTTGTCATTGCGAATTGTAAAATCACTCTTGGTATGAGAGCAGAAATGCTGTATTGTGGGTCTTCTCTATCCTGCTGTGACCTGCATCATTAGGAGCTCATTCTGTGGCCTGCCCTTCTCTAACCCACATTATCACATGCCTAAGAGCTTTCTCTCCCCAAAGATGGACTCTCAGAGCCAATAAACACTGTTAGAGGACATTGCCAATGTGTCTGCTCTGCACTCTGAAACATATTCTGTTGAGCAAAATCATTTCCTGAGATCCATTGGCGTCAATTGGAATGGACAGGGGAGTAGGCGGGTAACAAGTCTTGGTCAAGTTGTGTTTTTTCCTATGAGAAATGTTGGATAGGCTGTGCTTTTTTTTGGGGGGGGGGGGGGGGGGGGGGGGTATTCACCTGCAATACTGGTGGCAGTGTTGTGGATAAGAAAAGTGTGTAGCCAGAGACATCATGCCCAATGAAACTGAAGGGCGGTAAAATATATCTTACAAAATCTATGTGCAACAAATTAATGCAAAGATCAATTCCGTTGCCCCTCAAAATGTGGTTGACTGACTGACAATATAGCTTATGTGGTTTCTGGTTAGATTCATGAAGTGGAGGCAACGGGCAGTGATGTGTATTCTTGGAGCAAGTCTTTAGACAGGTGTGTAGATGGATGATTTGTACAGAGAGAGGTGAAAGAAGTGACTATGTCACTGTTCGGTATGCAACTAAGCCACTAAACCAATACTGTACTATGTAGTGGAAAGTCATGGCTCTAATCAGTGGTTATATCGAAATCAAAGAAAGGTCGTATGAATTGAACATGTTGAAATTAGACA
The DNA here is from genome assembly GCF_013265735.2 of Oncorhynchus mykiss. Taxonomy (NCBI): domain Eukaryota; kingdom Metazoa; phylum Chordata; class Actinopteri; order Salmoniformes; family Salmonidae; genus Oncorhynchus; species Oncorhynchus mykiss. The sequence continues at coordinate 36,879,918 of NC_050572.1, read as the reverse complement.
TGGTAGTGGGGTGATGAAATAGTGTGCATTTTATGGGGGTCGGAGTTGAGTGTGTGTGTGCGTGTGTGTGGTGGAAGTAGTGAGTCTTCATCTGTGACACGTGCCGAAGCACGACTCTGACCCTTCAAGACAACAGAAGTCCTTGCAGATACTCTACCGTAGGGCCTATACCTCTCATATCCCAAAACGCAGCTTGATTTTCTGGCAGTGTAACTTATGCTAATTCTTGGCCCACACAGTCCAGGATGCAGCCTGCTACTGCTCCGATAAAGAACAGACACAGGCTGTGTATTTAGAAGACATTTACACAGCCTTATGACCGCACACAGAAACATCGCCAAGACACGCCATGAAGAGGGATTCTCCGCATGACACTCGTCTGACCTTTAAATCATTTTGGTCTGTATTGAATGGGTGAGTTGTGTATTTACCAGACAGTTTACCAGCTAATCCAACTCCAATTGACATCTGCGTCCTGTCATGTCGTGTCTATTATGTGCTCAACTGATAAGTAGGGCGATCCGAGGCAGCAGTAACAAATTTGCTCAAGAGGAAGAGACGGTTTTCCTGTGTGAGTGCAGTTGTTCTGCCGTCTCTGTTTCTCGGCAGAAACGTTTAGCGTGTCATGTCACAGGCTGTATTTCATCTCTTGTGTCAAACATCTGCGCAACCGATGCGGGACCCTTAAAGCCTCTGAGGACCAACCGAGCCGATCTGATTGGCTCTTGAGCAAATTAGATTGGCCAAGGCTCATTAATAAACACAATGTTGGATTGTGGGAGATTGATTTGGGCTTTCTCAATGACAGCCTGAGGGAAGAAGTGTTGGTGTCCTGCCATCTCATTCTGCTAATGTCTAAAGGGGATGCTGGTTTGTTAGTGCTCTTTCATCGCCGGATGTTGGATATTAGGATATATTCAAAAGGAATACAAATGGTAATATTATTAATACTACACATCATTATTACCACTTTGTTGCAGATTTTGATTTCAATCGCAATAAGGAAAGGACTCTGGAGTATTGCAAAGGGAAAGGGGGATACCTAGTCAGTTGACCAACTGAATGTACTCAACTGAAATGTGTCCCGCATTTAACCCAACCCCTCTGAATCAGAGAGGCGCGGGGGGGCTACCTTAATCGACATCCACGTCCTCGGCGCCCGGGGAACAGTGGGTTAACTGCCGTGCTCAGGGGCAGAATTACAGATTTTTTACCTTGTGACCAAAATTGGGGTCAGTTGAGGATGGTTGTTTTATGAAACTAAGTGATCATTTGAAACTTGAAGGGACAACAATAACCAAGCTTTCACAAAATATAGTCAATACATCCTTGCCGAACCATATAGAGTATTCTATTGCGCCAAATGGCACGATATGCATCGACTCGTCCACGGAACCAACCTGCCCGCAGTCTTTAACAATGCTTTTAAAGCCCACTCCAAGATGCATGATGAAATGCATTAGGACAACACTCTATCATTAGTGTAAAGTCAAAACTACAACACCATGTTTAGAAGCACAGAACAACACTTCACAGCTAGGCCATATTGGTCCTACAAAGTACGTAGAGTTTGCTCATTCTAGGCTGAATTACATCATGCTGCATCAAGATAGAACTGCTGCAATCTATCTCACTTCTCTTCTGTTTCAACCACTTGCATTAGGCTTACCTAAAACCTGCATTCATGCAGCATATTTCACAGAGACGTTTGGATTGAATTCACCCTTCTGCCTGCAATGAAGCTAGCAGTAATTGAGTTCCTGTATCTGTAAGGCTCTATCAAACCACCAAGGCTCAACCAGCGACAGTTACATTTAACAGAGACTTCCACTATAGCTGGGGGAAAAAACACAGCCCCAAAGTGCTATAAGTCACGCGTGCCATAGAGGTCCATACATCAGGGGTGCTCAGAGGAGGCGGCATTCCTCCCCAAACACTGCAAAATAAAGAACATCATAAATATGTCTTTCCCCTCCACACGGGCGAGACATGTCAGACTGCGGCTAAACAACCTGTGGATAGGCCAGGGCCACAGCCCATTTCCAAGACTTCACAGATGTGTTCCAAGATGGCGTAGCAGTGTGTTTAACTGCTGGCTCTAGAGACAAAACTTCTCTCATCATCACTCAATGCCTAGGTTTACCTCCACTGTACTCACATCCTACCATACCCTTGTCTGTACATTATGCCTTGAATCTATTCTTCAACGCCCAGAAATCTGCTCCTTATACTCTTTGTCCCGAACGCACTAGATGACCAGTTCTTATAGCCTTTAGCCGTACCCTTATCCTCCTCCTCTGTTCTTCTGGTGATGTAGAAGTTAACCCAGGCCCTGTAGCCCCCAGCACCACTCCCATTCCCCAGGCGCTCTCATTTGTTGACTTCTGTAACCGTAAAAGCCTTAGTTTCATGCATGTTAACATCAGAAGCCTCCTCCCTAAGTTTGTTTTATTCACTGCTTTAGCACACTCCGCGAACCCTGATGTCCTAGCCATGTCTGAATCATGGCTTAGGAAGGACACCAAAAATCCTGAAATTTCCATCCCCAACTACAACATTTTCTGAGAAGATAGAACTGCCAAAGGGAGTGGAGTTGCAATCTACTGCAGAGATAGCCTGCAGAGTTCTGTCATACAATCCAGGTCTGTGCCGAAACAATTCAAGCTTCTACTTTTAAAAATCCACCTTTCCAGAAACAAGCCTCTCACCCGTGCCGCTTGTTATAGATCCCCCTCAGCCCCAGCTGTGCCCTGGACACCATATGTGAATTGATTGCCCCCCCATCTATCTTCAGAGTTCGTACTGTTAGGTGACCTAAACTGGGATATGCTTAACACCCCGGCCGTCCTACAATCTAAGCTAGAAGCCCTCAATATCACACAAATTATCAAGGAACCTACCAGGTACAACCCTAAATCCGTAACCATGGGTACCCTCTTAGATATCATCCTGACAAACTTGCCCTCCAAATACACCTCTGCTGTCTTCAACCAGGATCTCAGTGATCACTGCCTCATTGCCTGCTTCTGTAATGGGTCCGCGGTCAAACGACTACCCCTCATCACTGTCAAACTCTTCCTAAAACACTTCAGCGAGCAGGCCTTTCTATTCAACCTTGCCCGGGTATCCTGGAAGGATATTGACCTCATCCCGTCAGTAGAGGATGCCTGGTTGCTCTTTAAAAGTGCTTTCCTCAACATCTTAAATAAGCATGCCCCATTCAAAAAATGTATCCCAGACTTAGTTTCACCTTTTTTTCAGCTTTTGTCATCAGTTTTAGTACAGGGACACAGTCTTGGAAATTCGTGTTTGGGCGCGCCATGAAGACAAGACGCACCTGCTAAAATCGGTTTCCTAATGAACATACTTCTTTCCGTAGGAAACATTATAGTTTGATTACATTTTAGGCTATCGGAGGAGTAAATAGAAACGTATTTTGACTTGTTGAAACAAAGTTTAGGGGTAGATTTTCGAATTAATTTCTCTGCACGTTGAACGAGTGGATTACTCAAATCAATGGCGCCAACTAAACTGACTTTGTGATATAAAAAATGATTTTATCTAACAAAACGACACTACATGTTATAGCTGGGACCCTTTGGATGACAAATCAGAGGAAGATTTTCAAAAAATAAGTTAATATTTAATTGCTATTTGTGAATTTATGAAACCTGTGCCGGTGGAAAAATATTTTGATGTGGGGTGCCGTCCTCAAACAATCACATGGCATGCTTTCGCTGTAATAGCTACTATAAATTGAATAGTACAGTTAGATTAACAATAATTTTAGCTTTCAACCGATACAAGACACTTGTATGTACCGAAATGTTTAATATCCATAATTTTAATGATTATTTATATGAATTGCGCACCCTCCAGTTTCACAGGAAGTTGTCCCGCCTAGCCCTAATACTGGAGTGATAGATGTGCAGATGACGATATGCAAGTAGAGATACTGGGAGGGTAAATAATAATATGGGGATGAGGTAGTTGGTTGTATGTGCTATTTTCAGATTGGCTGTGTACAGGTACAGTAATTGGTAAGCTGCTCTGACAATTGAGGCTTAAAGATGGAGAGGGAGATACAGCTTCAGAGATTTTTGTAATTCGTTCCAGTCATTGGCAGCAGAGAACTGGAAGGAAAGGCGGCCAAAGGAAGTGTTGCCTTTGGGGATGACCAGTACAATATACCTGCTGGAGCACGTGCTACGGGTGGGTGTTGCTATGGTGACCAGTGAGCTGAGATAAGGCGGGGCTTTACCTAGCAAAGACTTATAGATGACCTGGTGCCAGTGGGTTTGGTGATGGATATGTAGTGAAGGCCAGCCAATGAGAGCATACAGTATGTGTCATATTTTATTATGCAGTACTGACATTCTGAAGGGATTTTTCCAGAGAAGCACATCATAACATAACATATTTTTTACCCCTTTTTCTCCCCAATTAGTAGTTACCATCTTGTCCCATTGCTGCAACTCCCTTTCGGGACCACCCAGAAGCACCAGTGTGTCAGAGGACACACTGCACAACTGGCGACCGAAGTCAGCATGCATGCACCCGGCCCGCCACAAGGAGTCACTAGAACGCGATGGGACAAGAACATCCTGGCAGGCCAAACCATCCCCTAACCTGACATCGCTGGGTCAATTGTGCACCACCTCATGGGTCTTCCGGTTGCAGCCGGCTGGGACACAGCCTGGGATCGAACCCGGGTCTGTAGTGACGCCCCTAGCACTGCAATGTGCAGTGCATTAGACTGCTGCGACACTCGGGAGACCACGTGTACTATTGTTATATACAGTATGTATGCCTGTACAAAAGATGGCGTCAACTTGGGAAAATATGTTAAATATTTGGAGGGAAAAAATAACATGTTCTGGCTGACTACAACTGATACATTTTGATGACTCTAAAGCCCATTATCCTACACTACATACTGGTTTAGGTGTATTTTTCTCTCTCCTTTTATGTGTGTAACATAACACTAATCGTGGCAGTCTTTCAAATTGACGTCTTTCAACTCTTGACTGACACAGTTCAACCTAGCCTGCTGGCTTCCTTCCTTTTATCTGTCTGAGAAGGAGGTTGGAGACAACCAAACCTGCTGAGGTCCAGGCAGTGCGTGTTGATGCACACCTGGCAGTCATTAGCCTGCTAAACCGCAGCCTGATTGGCTCATAGCAGAGGTTAATCACCATGCTCAATGGATCACTTTCGACCCAGAGGTGTCTGGCTGTAGCCCATTCGCTCGCCTGCCGCTGGGTGTCAAATAACACCATGGAGACAGACGGATATATGGACACACACGTATGTGCACACACACTCACCATTTTTTACTTTCCAAGTTGACACCGACTGTAATCACTGAGGTAGATAATACTGTATGCATGCCCTGTTAATGTCTTTCAAGTAGAACATTAAACCGCAACCCAACGGAAGGGCAATAAAATATCAGAATAGTACTACAGCCTCTCACCTAAATGATCTTTGAATTTTATATTTACAACATAACGTTTAACACAGCTACCTTAGCATTTGATTTACAGACAGACAGCATTCAGCGTTGCTGCCTCAGGCAGACTGCAGTGCGGATGAGTGTTGGATGAGTAAACTGAGCTCTAGGAGTTAAGGGTATCAGTGATCCCATCTCAGTGCGAGGCTAGGACAGAGGGGTCACAGCCGAGCTAGAGAATCCCCCTGTTGCCAAGTCCTCCTCCAAATCCCTACATCAAATACATCTGAGGGATTTTCTGATTCCACCAGGGATCTTACCATTATCATATGGAGAAATCACGGGATTTAGGGAACTTGGCTGGTTGGAGAGGAAGGATATTGAATAAAGATGTAATAGTCAGTTGAAGAGTAAACATATAGTGCTTTTCTCCAACGGAGAGGATTTCGGCGTACAGCGTTTAGCTGTAAACCTCACTTGTGTCCGTGCATACGTTTAGCAACTCCCATACAGCTTTTTTAACATAGTTTTATTTTTTTTAAATCCAGAATTGATTGTTTTATTTAATGCCTAGGGTGCTGCATTAAATCTTCACATGCAACATTAAAGCATAAATGCAGTAAAATATACTCAGACACACATTTCCTGACCCAAATACGATATGGTACATTCATACAAGCACAAAATAACATGTGTATCCTTGCAAAGATTCTGTTTACAGGCCTCTCGAGTGGCGCAGTGATCTAAGGTATTACATCGCAGTGTCACTACAGCCTGGGGTTCGATCCCAGCTGTGTAACAACTAGCCGTGATTGGGAGTCCGAGTCAATTGGCACAGCATTGCCCAGGTTCGGGAAGGTTTTGGCCGGGGAGGGCTTTACTTGGATCATTGCACTCTAGCGACTCCTTGTGGCGGGCCAGATGCCTACAAGCTGACTTCGGTCGTCAGCTGAACGGTGTTTCCTCCGACACATTGGTGCAGCTGGCTTCCTGGTTAAGCCAGTGGGTGTAAAGAAGTACGGCTTGGCTGGTCATGTTTTGGAGGACGCATGACTCGACCTTCACCTCTCCCGAGCCCGTTGGGAAGTTGCAGCGTTGAGACAAGATCGCAATTTGATATCATGAAAAAGGGGGAAAAAATATAAAAATAGCAAGAAATGTATAATGTAGAAAAATGTATCATCCTAAAGTACTCCTACTGTAGTTAGTATTTTATATTTATTGAAACTCTAAATAGCCTATAAAGGATTAACGAGTAGCCTAAACAGTTCCATAATTCAGTACTTCAATATGCATTGTTAATATGTCAAATGTTTCCCTTGGACCACTGTGGTACAGGGCCCCTACTCAGACTTATGTTGAAAAGGATGTTAGACATGGGTCAGAGCCCTTCTGTAGCGTGTGTCATGTTATCAACTCTGACCCCTGACTGATGGCTGTCTACTTGACCCCGTCCCATGAGGAATAACATGTATGTGGAGCTATCTCATGCCTGGCCGACCCCCGGAAATACTCTCCCTGACCTCCCAGTCCACACACACACACACAAAATATCCTGGAAACGAAAAAACTTAATGTGAGGCCCCATCCATTTGTAAGCAACAACATTGATGTTTTAGTTCACAGCACACCTTCGAAACAATTTACAACCATCATTTTCTTAGAATATCATTATACAAAACTTAGTAAAACAAGATTAGACACAAATGATTAGAAATAAGATCTGTCCACAGATTGGCAGTGTGAATGGTTGATGAGTCCAACAACAGTAAGTAATGCTGTTGTTGGACAGTATTGATCCTCTTAGGTAAATTACAATTTGAACCCAAATCCATTGAGCTGATTGTTACATTCTTAGAAATTATAGACATCAACATCGATAACGTGTAAACAGATGAGCAACTAAATTCATGTATTCTGTCATTTGAATGATGGTCCCACAAATGTTGGCTGTGTTATGGACATCTAACATCTATTTCCCCTCCCTGCCCCTCTGCAGTAAGAATTTCTTTCTTCCGATCTTCCCATTTTCCCATAGCCCTATTCTCTCTCTCTCTCTCTCTCTCTCTCTCTCTCTCTCTCTCTCTCTCTCTCTCTCTCTCTCTCTCTCTCTCTCTCTCTCTCTCTCTCTCTCTCTCTCTCTCTCTCTCTCTCTCTCTCTCTCTCTCTCTCTCTCTCTCTCTCTCTCTCTCTCTCTCTCTCTCTCTCTCTCTCTCTCTCTCTCTCTCTCTCTCTCTCTCTCTCTCTCTCTCTCTCTCTCTCTCTCTCTCTCTCTCTCTCTCTCTCTCTCTCTCTCTCTCTCTCTCTCTCTCTCTCTTTTCCTGCTCTTTCCTCCCTCCATCTATCTCTAATAAGACACCTAACAGGGTCTAAGACCTAATTTTGAGGCCCATTCTGTAAATGTTGATAAATGGGTGTTATCAAACTAATGTGTTGTTACAATGGAGTTAACTACAATGCTATTTGCGGGTCATGACTAAATTACTGTACAACACACTATTTCAATTGCAACCCACTATTTCATCAAGCTAACAATTTCAGTCCATTATATAGACTGCTCCCTTGTATGGTTTACAGAGAGACATAACATTCAGCAATTATGGTAACCTGATTGACAATGGAGCGAAAACCAAAAAGAACATTTCTCAAGCCTGTGTGGTCATGGTTCAGTGGGAGCTGTGTAGTTCTGATCTACAAGGTCAGCCCGTAAATACTCTTTCAACAATGTCAACAGTGTTTGTACAGCAGTATCGTTGACGCCAGTTTACAGTATATTGTAATACGGGCATGGTAGGCATTGTCCTTTTTGGGGTAAAATAAGTAATTTACATCATGGGAAAATATGAGGGAGAAAAGCAATTGCGAAGACGAAAAGTAGCTGCACACACCGCTTCATATTTAAAAGTCAGAACGAGTGATAATAGTTTCACAAACACTGTATTCCCTTGCTGTAATATTGACGAGACACTGATACTGTTTCATCAGATGATTTCATGTTTATATGGACGCAAGCTATTGCCAGCACAAGCATCATTAAGCAAAGCTTCAACACAATGAAAAGGGAAGAGTTGCATAGACTCTCCAAGACGTCTGCATCAATCCCACAATGCACTGCTACCGTGTCATCTGGAAATGACTATGTCACACCCCGAGAAGAGACCCAGGCCAAATGACTCACTTCTCCTACTACCTACTCACAGATATGCTTTGAATAACCAAGATCTACATTACGATGTATTGATTTAATATCTTTATTATATTTGATTTACTACGCTGGCTGGATACTGAACAAAACAGTGTTGGCGAGTCTTACTCAGCCTTTGTGCTTTGGAAATCCTTAAAATAGGGAGAACAGTAAGACATGTGACAGTTATCCCTTGCTGTATGTGATTTAGATTAAGGATAAGAATCTTATATTTCTCTGGGCAATAATTTCACTTCTTTCTAACCAAGATCGATTTGTCTGGCTTGATATTTAGACACAAGCAAGGAGCTGGCAGTAAAAGCAAACATTTCCTGGCAAAGCTTCACATTGTTTATGACAAATGGGCAACACTCGAACATCGGTGGACTACATATTTAAATTGCCCTCTACGGTTTCCAACGGCTGCGTGTGGGTTTGTGGGCCGGTATGTGTTTGTTTGTGTGTGTGAGTGTGCATAACCGTACTATTTTTGTTTATGTGTCTCAACAAATGTGTCTGTCTGCGTCAGTGTAGATTGTGCTGTTCCAGTAAAGCCCCCACCACCGATGCCCAAAAGAATCCAAAAACAAAACAAAATGTCATGGTATCTCTCGCTACAATCTCGTACTTCTCAGCACAACAAATGCTAATTGAACAACTTGTCGCAGATTGTTTGGGATTCCAAAGGGGAGGTGCCAGAGCCGAGGAGAACCCGAACATAGATGGCAGCCCTCTCCAACCAGTTTGTTTGAGGCCTGGACCTCTGGTTTGTTTTGGCCAATGTTCCTGAGAAGCAATGAGTGATTATCATACCACAACTAGTTGCGAGAACAAATCTATTTATAGTGATCAGCAGGCCGATTAGATTGCTCCACTCAATCCTGAACAGTCCGACTTCAGACGGGCCGTCCTTCCCTAAAACTAAAGTGTCGGCCCAAAGACGCCTCTTGCTGCCCTGAAGACACAAACAACCACAGTTTCCCCCATCAAAATAGAAAGAGGTTACAGTATGTGTGCGGCTCTTTGCTTATTTTTTGTGTGTGAGGGAGAGAGAAAGAGAGAGAGAGAAAGGGAGCGAGAAACGGAATGAGTGAGAGAGAGAGGGAGGGAGAGAGAGAGAAACAGAGAGAGAGAGAGAGAGAGCGGGAGGAAGGGAGACCACATAGTCCAAAATAATGTACTTTGAGTGGAAATAAATCACTATCCCTGTTCAAGTGTCTTTTTACAGAGATAAGCATACCTGAATTATCACCCCTTGTCCTCCTCTGCACTTAACAAATCTCCCTTTGCCAAACACAGTCAGTGCCTGTGCGGTCAGTACCAAACGCTGAGAGGTAAAAAGGGAGTTATCCAATCCTCACAATGGGACAAATAAACCCAAATTTAGTCTCAGAGCAAATCAAAACAACTTGGTTGACCTTTCCCATTAGCGTTATTCGTAACATTTCCATAGCTCACAGAGAAAACCCAGAGAGTGTGCGCACCAGGTCCTAACCCTTTAAGAGGCGGACTTCTTAAAGTAAATCCTGTCGTCATATAATCCAAGACATTGCCACAAATTAGATATGACCGTCGCCTCGCTCTCTACCCGACGTTGCAAAACACCATTGAAGTATAGGTTTTTCAGCCATGCTGCAAGTGTCTCCCTTCCCGGCAACATAAATGGCTATAATATCTTTGGAAAACAAACAGAAGTCCATCTAAAGTTGAAAATAGGACATTTAGAAACTGAAGTAGCTTCTTATCAGAAAGGACTACAAATCCGGTGAATCACCTCAATTGGAATTGTCAGACCATCTCCTCTCAGAGACATTTGATTGCTCGGAACCTTCTGTAACATTCCGGTAGTTTTCCACATCTAACGAATCCAAGCATCTGCCACAGTTTGAAGCATATTTAACCCTCTAAAAGAAGCAAAAAAGTTGTACCCCTTATTCAAGAACCAAGTATCAAGTATATAAATATCTGTTGTGACATATGATACCATTAAATGAGAAGGAATTTGGACTAGAGAATGTCAGCAATGTCTCCATTTTGGATATCAGTCAGTAGTGGCAGGATGAATTTGAGACGTATCAATATGTGTGTCACTGGCCTACACACAATACCCCATAATGTCAAAGTGGAATTATGTTTTTAGATATTTTTTACAAATGAATAAATAATGCAAAGCTGGAATGTCTTGAGTCAATAGATATTCAATCATTTTGTTATGGCAAGCCTAAATAAGTTCAGGGGTAAATATTTGCTTAACAAGTCACATAATAAGTTGCATGGATTCACTCTTTGTGCAATACTAGTGTTTTACATGATTTTTGAATGACTACCTCATCTCTGTACCCCACACATGCAATTATATGTATGGTTCCTCACTCGAGCAGTGGATTTCAAACACAGATTCAACCACAAAGGCCAGGGAGGTTTTCCAATTCCTCCCAAATAAGGGCATCTATTGGTAGATGGGTAAAAAAAAGCAGACACAGAATATCCTTTTGATCATGGTGAAGTTATTAATTACACTTTGGATAGTGTATCAATACACCAAGTTACTACAAAGATACAGGTGTCCTTCCTAACTCAGTTGCCGGAGAGGAAGGAAACCGTCTCAGGGATTTCACCATGAGGGCAATGGTGACTTTAAAACAGTTACAGAGTTTAATGGCTGTGATAGGAGAAAACTGAGGATGGATCAACAACATTGTAGTTACTCCACAATACTAACCTAATTGACAGAGTGAAAAGAAGGAAGCATGTATAGAATAAAAAATATTCCAATACATGCACCCTGTTTGCATCAAGGCACTAAAGTAATACTGCAAAAAATGTGGCAAAGTAATTCACTTTCTGTCCTGAATACAAAGTGTTATGTTTGGGGCAAATCCACTACAACACTTTACTGAGTACCACGCTCCATATTTTCAAGCATAGTGGTGGCTGCATCATGTTATGGGTATGCTTGTAATCGCTAAGGACTGGGTCGTTTTTCAGGATAAAAAATAAATGGAATTGGAGCTAAGCACAGGCAAAATCCAAGAGGAAAACATGGTTCAGAATAATAGGCAAATGTTGCACAATCCAGGTGTGGAAAGCTCTTACAGACTTACCCATAAAGACTCACAGCTGTAATCACTGCCAAATGTGCTTCTTCAAGGTTTTTACTCAGGGGTGTAAATTAGATATTTGTGTATTTCATGTTCATACATTTGCATAAATGACTAAAAACATGTTTTCACGTTGTAATTGTGTATCGATGGGTGAGAGAAGAAAATCTATTGAATCCATTTAGATTCAGGCTGTAAACACAACAACATGTGGAATAAGTCAAGGAGTATGAATACTTTCTGAAGGCACCGTAGATACAGCTCGTAGTACCTGTAGTTGCGTTTCTCACTGTCGATGTGAAAGCGGTCGTATAGGGAGAAGGCCTGGTGTCCGTCCCAGTCGGTCAGCTCCACACGGAGGGCATACTGCCTCTGGCTGGTCAGCAGGTATACAAACTCATTCCCCAGCCAGTGCTCTGCAGAAACCGTCCCGAAGCCCTGCAACAGAGGAAGAAGAGGAAGAGGAGGCCAGAGTCATCACTCAGGCCTATAAGGAATCTTACTGTCAAATCCGGGATACAGGATATAAGTAATTCCCGATCTCTTCCAAGGTCTTCCTGGAAAAGATGCAATCTCTCCACCATTTTCTATAAACATTTTTGTCAGTTATTATTTCAGACCTTTTTTTGATGTCATCATCAATGACTGCTTCAGGGTTGACGCCAAAGCAAATTAAATGTTGACTTCAGACTGGGCTATCGTGTCTACCATTGATAATGTCCCTTATTACCGTATAAATACTCATGCGCACTCTTCTGTTCATGCACATTGGCTTGGTCTCACTTAATAGTGACTGCCATGAGAGAGACTCACTCAACCCAGCGAAACAATGTGAAACCAGGTAGACATTACAACACATAACATGGATTATTTCATACAGTGGAACACACAGTGGAACACCTGTTTATGACAGCGTAAACTGGGTCCGGCTGATAAAAGGCACACAAAGCACCTTTTCCACCCTTTAACCCACACCAAACCAAATGTAATAAACCCTCTATATTACACAGTCCAGAAGAACGACAACAGACACACGCAATGCCATGCATGCCTTCTCATATCATTTCAACAATTACCACGTTTATGTGTGATCACAAACGACTCCCATCGTAGACAAAGGGCCTTTGACAGCAGCAGCAGTAACTAACCTGCAATGGGGAGTATTAGAGACGGGTCTGGAGCTCTGGACTGTTCCATTAATGATTGGTGGGAAGGGTTGGGGGTGGTTTGAAGGCGGAGATGTCTGTGTTTGTGCCGAGAGCATGTGGTGATTAGGAGAGTGGAAGGGGGAAAGTAAATATGGGGCATTCCTCCAGCCTGAGACACGTCCTGCTGTGTGGGTGGAATTAGAAAGTGGCTGGGCCACGACCTCAACTCAATCCGACTCCCTCCTCTGAAAGATCTGCCTTTTAAGCGCTGGACAATGCCACCCCTTGTGACTCCCGTTTCATCTCTGGAAACCTGGCTGAAGACAGGGATGGTTGGAGTCAAACACTAGTGCTTCCCTCCTATTGTTCCACACTAGAGTGTTCATACACACCTGGCTGAATGCACCTGCCGGTTTTCAGGGAGGAGGTTTGAAGTATTGTTGGGTAGAGAAGTACATTTTTTTGTAAAATGATCAAGACCGATAGAAAGTTTGATTTCATAAAGTGTGCCATACCACCCTGACAAACGCTTGTACAGACAAACACGTATTTAATAAGGTATGCAAATTGTCAAATCGATTTGTGTCTCATACTAGTTGGAGAATGCCTCCACCATTTATTATCCTGCTACACATACTCTATCTAGCACTTGTAATTATAAACGTTACGGTCATAAGATCACATACTAATAGTAGGGGACGCTACCCGATTGCTTTCCATCCTCCCACAAAATGGGAATAGCCCATTGAAGTTTGACTGTAATATTGATGAATCCTTCAAGTGTGTTGAATTTATTCGCACGAGCCCACAGTGACCAACAGCAGTTCATTTCATCACACAATAAAACACCATCAATCACCTTCAGGACCACACCGATGGTGTGCCGGGTATTTGGTGGCAGTACCAGGGTCCGTGCTGATTCCATTGTCACATATATTCCACGCTCTCCATTCTTGGCTCCCTCGCTTCTTCTAACCAGCTGGACTCTCTGTCCGTACCTCTTTACCCTCCAAACGAGCCCAACCCTTTTCACCCTTGCTAAATCTATGTTTTCCCTCTGCAGATCATCTATTACCATCTGCCCAGATCGGTCATTAAAACACCCTCCATATTGAATCTGGTGTCCAGCTGCTATTCTAACTACGTTGTGGTAGCATACATTACAGCTAATAGGAACGGCAATGGGGTCACTCATCGTGCCTAAAGCTAAACAGAGCCTCTGTTAGCCCCCCAGTCGCTATCCATTCCCTATTCAATAGGTGATGATGATCACAACACCTGGCGCGGTTACATAAGACTAAACAAATGTATTGTTTTCGGACTAATGCTTCCCTGTTTAAAAAGAAGAACAACAGTGTGTCAGGCCCAGGGTTGGGTTGGGCTTCACGCCAGCCTCCGACACGTAAGTCTCTAATCTGAGGGGTTGGGGAATCCCTCTCAGTGTGCAGATGTTCTAGAGGTACAGCCGGTGTTGCCGGTTAGGTCACATCTGGATGGAGTTTTCCACATGGGCCTGGCCACCCTTGAGAATACAAGAGAATCCTACCTCAATTTCAACATGTTAAATCAAGACAGAGAGGCGAGAGTACACCCATTTTGTCATCGTTTACTGTGACGGAGGATGTGTGTTGGAAACAGACTCCACATCAATTTCCTGGCTTTATCTTGTGGGTGTGTCGCTGTAGATTTGGGTTGTGTGTTCTTCTTCTCGTCTTACCGTCTTGTATTCCTTCCACGTTTTCTGGAAGTCCAGGCTGCCGTCCTCTCTTCGCTGGATGATCGTCCATCCGCCGCCAGCGGTCTCCATGTTACAATGCACCTTTAAACACACACAGACACAGACACAGACACAGACACAGACACACACACACACACACACACACACATTCATTAAGTTCTCAGACCGCCTACAAACACATTCTACGTGCTCCTAACTTACGTTTTAGAGCCCAAATATAGACATGGTAGGTGAAACTTGCTGTTGTGAACCATCATTCTGAAATACAGCGGGCCTAACTAGTGATTCCTTCTCATGAATCATCAGAGGGAATTTAAGCTTAATAAATGTTTCCTGATCCTCCTACAACTCCCGGGAGGTGATCCCAATCCCAGGCCTGGTTCAGATTAAAGTGGAGGGGGCCAGTGGAGTGGAGTCGGACACATACCAGCGGACACCTGGGTGGAACATGGCCCTTAACCCTGGCCTCTGTCCTGTGTAAGCTGATAACAGGGGTATCTATCTGCTGTGGTGCTCTTTGTTTGAGGAGTGGAGAAGGTCTGGAGGAGGTCTCTCACCCCGGCCAAGACCCCAGCTGAACACACATCGCCCAGTCTGGGTATAATTAAGAGATGTACCCCCCCTGACAGAATTATTCTCAGAAACCAGACGCGATGCTTTCTCCTTAATCTCCGCCTCATCGCTCACTCCTCCACCAACCGTCCCCCTCGAACCTCCCTGCCATCTGTCTGAGGTCTGGCAGCACCCTGTTGAGGTGGCGAACACCTGTTTCACCCCCCACCTTATCCCCCGCCAACCTCTTGTGTACCCTTGCTCTCATCAGGCTACCAAGTGTATATTTTGAGCCTTTGATTATTCCTGAAGCACTGAAGCAGCCAATAACTATCATAGCACCCCTCCATTGGCTTCTCTCCGGTCGGCCAATATCTTTGGCTTTCTTGGACAGAGTTGAAGCTTGCTCTAGTAACAAAAACACGCTAAACTCCATTAAACACCCATCAAAGAGTGTTGGTAGAATGCAATGGTAGCTTTTTTCACATGGCAGTCTCTATATTACATTCTGTCTGGCTGCCCACCTTTTTGGTCTCCTGGGCATTGATGTTTATGGTGTAGAGCCCGTTCTTGTGGAAGCCAGCTTGGTACAGATCGGCGCAGTCCCGAAACTTCTTCTCCTCGTCCACCCTCTTCGTGCTGTTTGGGACTACTGAGGAAACATGGGACACGTATTTGGCACCACAACGTCCGACTGTGGAACTTCAGACGGGCACTAGAAAGACTTCAGGACATAGACACTGTCGTCTATTGTACTTCCAAGCAAAACAAAACACCAGCCGTCTCAGACTTAGCATTTTTAAACTGTCACGGTTAAATGGAGTTCTACTTTCAAAGTGTCAACGAGCAAATTCCTTATGCCGCCATTTTCAAATGACATATTTAACTGACAGATGTCAATGAGGTCTTTTAAAAGCCCTGTGCTCAAGCACTTGGCCGCTGCTTTCTGTCCATTACCAGAATATACTGTATGACAGCCGAGCTGTCGCTTGACATTTCGTTTCTGTGCGTCCACCCATTCCACTTGTCAGGTAACCTACATAAGGTGTGAGTTAGAATGCATTGAAGAGAGCTCCATGTAGAAAGGTCATCCAACATACAGTAGCTATGCATTAAGCGATAAAAAGAGATTAAGTCATATGGGGGACGGGGGACGGGACGGGTGTATGCTGATGAGAGTATAACGACGTAAATAATCAACTGTTCTTGTCTCAATATCAGGACAGCATGCTGTGCACCGCTGAAATCAAAATGTAGCCTACAGTAACACCGTTTTCAAATTCATTTCAGGTACTGTGTATCTGTATCTGTAGAAATGTGAATGACCTTGACGCTGAGTTTACAGAGTAATATTAAATCTATACCCAGTGACTGACCCTTTGACGTTTTATACTGGTATGTCATTTATGATCACAGTATTTAAAGAAATAATGAACTACCTTTAGTTTCATGTCACATATGAGTCATCAAGCATGGGGGGGGGGTTGTAATATCAAATCTGACAGTGTCCATCTATCATGATTACCATCTTTACATTCCAGAAAACGAATATTTTAGAAACGTGACACAGAAGCCGAACTACAAGGTCTCTGTGTGGATATCCACATAGCTCGTGATAAAATCAGAGAGTGACTGAATGGCTTATTAGCAAGACAAAAGCAGTTTGTCAAGTGGATAGTCTCCCGCCCTGAGAGAGATGGTGTCTGCCTTTGACAGGCCTGTTCAAAGAGGCAGCTGTGTCTATTTCCATCTGTAGATAATTATGGCGGCAATATTTTGAAACCAAGCAAGGGGCTGAGGACAAAATACTACAAGCTATACATTTCAAGTTCCTGTTATAACAAGTGGCTTATATTTACCCTCCAAGCCCTTGTTATATCGATGGAAATTCCATTTTCCCCCCCTCCAAAATGAGGGGGAGCATCTCAGTTTTTACACCATTGTTTTTACTATTGGGATTGTTTAGGCAAAGGGGATGTCACTGGAAAGCGAAACGTGTCAGTGATCCTTAGACTCCACTTTGATCCTCCCCCTCAGCTGAAACAGTCAGGGGAGACACAGGCTGCCCGTTAGGCGTATGATTTCGGCCATTTTGACGAAGTATTGAGTGTCAGCGACAAGAATATCCTGCTGTGACAGATTGATGGAGTGGGACCTTGCACTGCGTAGTCTAACACAACAAAAGGCCGGCCCTGTCGTGCCTCAATTTACCTCACACTGGGAGATGGCAGGATGCATTAGAGAGGTGGGAGAGGTCGGTGTCAAAGGGGAACCTTCTGACTCACAGTCCGTCACAGGGAGGACACATTTCACAATCAACGGCGTGGTCGAACCCTACCAGAGACTGGGGACTCCCTGCTATAGGAGCGGCACCATTGAACAGCTTTCAGCCTGGCTCTGAAAATATTATTTATGTCCCAATATTTATTTACAGACAAATATTTTGTGGTTCAGTGGGGACTCGTATTCAGTGGGGGGTTCATGTGAAAAGAACAGCAGGGCTGGGGTGTTTGCATAAATCAGTACCCTTGCCAAATGAGCCCAAATGGACCCAGTGAGGCCGAGACGCAGAGCTAAAAGGACTCTCATGAACCTACATGGACGCAAGAAGACCCGAGAGGCCCCTCAAAGACCCCTGAGGATTGAAAAGGTCCCTTATGCATTTCTATGCGGACCCTGAAGGCACCCCATGGAGTCAAATGGACACACGTGGACACAAACACAAGGAAAGGGTACCAAAATGGACAGACTCAATTGAATTTGAACGGATGTTTAAAGTAAGGAAATTGACTCAAACCCACAAACAAAGATCTGAGTGAAAGACAAGCAAACCCAAATAGGGTCAATATAAGTCTGGGATAAGTCCATGATGGACGGTGCCATTACACACCTCATGGATATTCTCTCTATCTCCTCCAGAGTATCTTTGCAGCGTCAGGTGTCACATCAAGACAAATCATTATGCTTAAAACATGAGTAAAGTTCAATCCTAAAAAGCTTTAATAGAAGCCATCTGATGATTTACTCTCAGCGTAAATGCCATTTTGAAGCAATATGCATAGAGCTCTGAGCTAAATGCAGGGAATTAAAATAAGATCCTACTCCCTCCAGGCATGGCAATCCCGGCTTTAAAAATGATTGATGCCTTTCATTAGGTGGGATAATAGAATACTGTGAAAGAAAATCATATTTAGCAGGCCAGAGATTTTTAAGTGTGTTCCAACACTGAGGTCAATTACCATTAATAACGGTCCTTGGCTCATTGCACTATAATAAGGTTTCGGTAATAATCACGACCCAAACCTGAGCTCAGTGGCATCTGGCCTCATCAAAGATGATTGAACAAGTAAAAAAGTTGAAAAGGCATTGAAAATGTAAATAAGTATATTTAAGTACGTTTCTGGATAAACTTCAGTAACAATGTTTATGGCATTTTAGAATCTGAA
Organism: Oncorhynchus mykiss; assembly: GCF_013265735.2. Lineage (NCBI taxonomy): Eukaryota > Metazoa > Chordata > Actinopteri > Salmoniformes > Salmonidae > Oncorhynchus > Oncorhynchus mykiss. Next base: position 36,861,297 of record NC_050572.1, on the reverse strand, counting down.
CTCCCCTTTTTAAACTGTTCCACATAGTAAGTGTCAATGATGATTTGAATCCGAGCATTAAAATAAAATTCTAGGGCTCAGTTTTCAAAACAGAACCTAATTCGAGTAGACGCCATCCAATGGCACAAAAAGCTGACCCTCCCCGAACTAAAACACAAATCCGTTTGGTAAACAAACAAATCCTCCCCCGAAAATTCTCCCTTCTAACTGAGCTTCATCGCATCTAGATTTAGACACTGTTGGAGAACGGGAGTGTTGCAACAGGCAATCAGTTGAGATCTACCTACCCATTTACCTCCACTGGACAGGACCTCCCCTAGGAACCATTATAGGTTGAATTATTTGTCAGGGGTGAATCGGGTGACCCCAGTGCCTGGTTGGCCCTCAGGAACGGACCAACCACAGAGCCAGGACAACAATGTTCAATTTCATTCTCCTCTCGCTAAAGCAGCCACCAATCCCGGCGGAAGGCTGGATGCCCCTGTGACCCCAGAAACACCCTGAGCTGACAGGGAGATAACATGTCTGACTATATGACAAAGTGGAACATGGCAGACTACTTGCCAGGTCAGTTAGTGATTTATTTTTCAGTTAGTGACATGTTTTTCAGTTAGCGACTTGTTTTAGCTACCTAATAAACCCTAATGACATATTTGGGTCACAACATGGCACGTCACAGTGATTGGTTGATATGAGCCAATCAGTCGAGAGCTTTAATGACACTCAAAGGACCTCCTGCCATAAAGTGTTCCTACTGTCAGAGCTATGAAAAGAGGCCGCTGGTGATCCATTTGGCATGGAACATTAAAGCTATGAAGAACAACAGCATGATTAATACAAAGCACGCCTTAACCATGTCATGCACATATCCACTCACCATGGCTCAGATATCCATTCATGCCTGCTCATTTCCTGTTGGATGGGTGAACAGCCACAGGATACAGTGTGGCGTCTAGGCCGTCACAGCAGGAAGTAGCGAACATGAACAGAGTGCAAGGTTTCTCTCTACACAACTCCACCAATCCCAGAACACACTTTTACTTGAAATTTCCTGTGACTGAATGTGACGGAGGGCAGACTTGGATTGAAGTGGGGGTAATGAGTTGACTGCATTGACTAAACCTGAGGATTGTGTTGCTGACGGGGTCAAACGGTGGGCCGAAGGGAAATCCCTGCTCCTCCTAATTATCGCCACGGGGAGACACAAAGGAAGAAGATAGGTGATTACTCAAAACGGTGTCTGTTTGACATTTCACTCAAGCGGCAACCACAGCCTAGGCTGTTACGGTGCAGTATGATAAGCCATTACCGTAAAGAGAGCACCACGCTGAGTAACAAGCGTGACGGGGGCTTCTTGGAAAAGGATGACCCCCGTGGCTTTCTCCCTCAAGCAGAGTTTAAGGGACTAGGCATCCCTCTGCCTCCCTGTATGGAACCATGTTTATGGTAGTGGCATCATGATAGGACTGTACAGTCTGGACAAAACATGTATTGTTCTATCGCAATCCAATTTCCCCTTGGGGAGGCCAAAACAGTTTCCAAATCACCTTTTCCTTTTCATATTTTTATTTTTACATTCTTATCTTGCACGTGTAATAACAAATAAAGGAGTAAAGGGGGTGGTAGCCGGCAATCTCAATACATTTCTCGCATCAATTGCCTCAAATTTGGTATAGAAGCTACCTGGTTGTACTGGGGTGTACGGGGAGGGTCAGGTCCTAGGCTATTACTGCAAGATGGATGCACACGCTGATGTATTATCCTTTACAGCAGTGTCTCAGGCTGAAGTTGTCCAGAGACTGTCTGAACGAAACCGCTCCCAAGCTACAGGCCCTCTGCAATATCCCTGACAGGTTTTAAAGAGATGGTGCTGAGCTCATTGACCCCCTCTGTCACCCATTTAATCAACATCTCTGAGCAGGGTAGAGATCCCATGGATTTGAAACATGCTAAGAGTGACCCCTATCCACAAGAAGGGCAGCAAAACAGACAAGGGCATCTACAGACCTGTATCTATTTTGACTGTGCTGTCTTATGAACAGAGGAATATACTAGCAATAAAAAAATTTTTTATATACAAACCACAGTCTGGTTTTAGAAGGTCCCACTCCACTGACACACGCGTATTGCTCTTAACGGACTTTATCAGGAAAGAAGTTGACAAGGGACATTTCTGGGGAATGGTTATGCTGGATCTGCAGAAGGCGTTGGACACGGCTGATCATAGTATCATGCTCTACAAGTTAAAATGGTGGATGTGGTGGACGTTAATGGAAAACATTCTAGGCCGAAGGTGATTAGCTGTGGGGTCCTGCAGTGGAGCACCCATGGCTCACTTGTCTTCCTATGATATTATGAAATGAAATGAACATGCTCTCGTCATTTGTTTTTGTATGCGGATGACTCTTCTCTACTGGTGTCCCATAAGAACAAATTCTCAGTAGAAGAGATCCTTTGTGCAGAGATATCCAATATCAGTAAATGGCTTTCAGATAACAAACCTTCTCTGCATCTTGCAAAAACAGAATCCATCTTATTTGGTTCCAGAGTAAAGCTTGCAAGGTCCCCTGGTTTTAGTGTCAAAGTGGACAACTCAGTGGTTACACTATGAAACTCTGTCAGCTACCTTGGTTGTGAATTGGATAGTCACCTGACTGGTGAGACTATGGCCCTAAAGGTTTTAACAAAGATAAACCAAAAAATATCTTGATATTGACACCCGAAAGACTCTGGCAGGTGCACTAGTTCAGTGTTGGTTGTGCGTGCACATCATGGTTCACCAGCATCCCTAAACATGAATACGCTACAGACCAGCCAAAACAAGCCGGTGAGAGTTGTACTTAAACTCCCCCTCGTACTCATCTGGAGGTTGAGAATTTTAATCAGCTTGGCTGACTATCTGCAGAGAACAGGATCATGTTAATTCAACACGGTCTGGTCCATAGAATTATTACTGACTCAAATTATGTAACTTTTTTCAGTAATGTCTAACAATACAACACCAGAACCAGAGACTGATATTGCCTGTTTTAAATTTAAGAGTCTATCTGGTAAGAACACCTTTTTATATACCGGCGCGTTCGAGTGGAACAAACTACCGCAGCAACTCAACACCATGCCGACCATAACTTTATTTAAAAATAATGTCAAAATCTGGCTAACGATCGAGCAGTATAAAACATGACCTTCTTCATATCTGTATGTAACGCTCTAGGCCAGAGGTAATCTTACCCTACGAGGTCCGGAGCCTGCTGGTTTTCTGTTTCTACCTGATAACTAACTGCACCTACCTCAGTCCCTGATTAGAGGGGAACAATAAATAAACGCAGTGGAACTGGCCTCGAGGTCCAGAGTTGAGTTTGAGGGCAATGTTGTCCTGTCCTTTATTTTATTATGTGTTATCAAATTGTATTAGTCACATGCGCCGAATACAACAGGTATATATATAGACCTTACAGTGAAATGCTTACTTACGAGCCCCTAACCAACAGTGCAGTGTTGGGGGCACGTAAAACGTCTGCCATCTTCTCCCGGCGCCATGTTATATATGTAACCAAAGTATACCTAGTACTTTGTGTCATTTTTTTTGTGTTATCCACATGTGGGGTTGCATTGTGTTTTAAATTGTCAAATACATCTATCTACACCGCATATGCATGCGTTTCACTGTTGTCTTCAGGGTCGAGCCCCCAACTAGGGATCTTCTTGAAAGAGAATACAGCATGATGTCTGGCAACACTAGACCTTTAGCTCCTTACCTCCGTCTTTGTTGCAGAGGCTGATGAGGTTATGCACGGTGTCCATCATCTCCTGCTGCAGCCTCTGCATGGCGGTGCTGTTGCCCGTGGCCCTGGTCAGCTGGGTCTCCAGCTCACGGATCACTCCACTCTGCTTCGCCACCAGGGCCTGCAGGCTGCCCTTCTCCTCCCGCAGCATCTCCAACTCCTCCTGGTGACGAGACTCCATCTCCTGCATCTTCTGCTCCAGGAACCTTGGGGGTCAGAAAGTTAGTTATGCATATAGCTTTAGTTTATAGAGAACTGTAATCTAAAGCTATGACTAACTTTTCTTTGTCGGATTAGTCCCCTATTTGTAATCTGGTGCTTACATGGTTGTATGGAATTTACATAATAGTTCCCAAATAAATACTGGTATTTCTTTGTGATTGTCAAAAACAGTGGAATTCCATCACTTTCTATGTTATGTTCCACATGCCTCCTTTTGACAGATCAAGCAAGTGAATTGTCATTCTAAATCTGCTGCAGCATATCCCCTTCTCTCTACCCCAAAACATGTTCTGAACTGTAACTAGGGTAACATGTGGAATGGGAACCCAACTTTACATAAGTATTCAGACCCTTTACTAGGAGACTCATAATTAAGCTCAGGTGCATCCTGTTTCCATTGATCATCCTTGAGATGTTTCTACAACTTGATTGGAGTCCACCTGTGGTAAATTCATTTCATTGGACATGATTTGGAAAGGCACACACCTGTCTATGTAAGATCCCACATTTGACAATGCATTTCAGAGCAAAAACCAAGCCATGAGGTCGAAGGAATTGTCTGTAGAGCTCCGAGACAGGATTCTGTCGAGGCACAGAGCTGGGCCGCTCGGCCAAACTGAGCAATCGGGGGAGAAGGGCTTTGGTCAGGGAGGTGACCAAGAACCCGATGGTCACTCTGACAGAGCTCCAGAGTTCCTCTGTCGAAGATAGAAGAACCTACCAGAAGGACAACCATCTCTGCAGCATTCCACCAATCAGGCCTTTATGGTAGAGTGGCCTGACGGAAGCCCCTCCTCAGTAAAAGGCACATGACAGCCCGCTTGGAGTTTGCCAAAAGGCACCTAAAGGACTCTCAGACCATGAGAAACAAGATTCTCTGGTCTGATGAAACCAAGATTGAACTCTTTGGCATAAATGCCAAGTTTCACGTCTGGAGGAAACCTGACACCACTCATCACCTGGCCCTTTACCATCCCTACGGTGAAGCATGGTGGTGGCAGCATCATGCTGTGGGGATGTTTTTCAGCTGCAGGGACAGGCAGATTGTCAAGATCAAGGGAAAGATGAACGGAGCAAAGTACTGTGAGATCCTTGATGAAAACTTGCTCCAGAGCGCTCAGGACAGACTGTGGTGAATGTTTACCTTCCAACAGGACAACGGCCCTAAGCACACAGCCAAGACAACACAGGAGTGGCTTCGGGACAGACAGAGACCGGACTTGAACCCGATCTAATATCTCTGGAGAGACCTGAAAATAGCTGTGCAGCGACTCTTCACATCAAACCTGACAGAGCTTGAGAGGTTCTGCAGAGAAGAATGGGAGAAACTCCTCAAATACAGGTGTGCCAAGCTTGTAGCGTCATACCCAAAAAGACTAGAGGCGGTATCACTCCCAAAGGTGCTTCAACAAAGTACTGAGTAAAGGGTCTGATTACTTATGTAAATGTGATATTGCATATATATATATATTTTTATACATTTGTAAACATTTCTAAAAAAAAAAACAGTTTTTGCTTTGTCATTATGGGGTACTGTGTGTAGATTGATGAGCAGGGAAAACATATTTAATCCATTTTAGAATAAGGCTGTAACGTAACAAAATGTGGGAAAAGTGAAGGCCGAATGCATTGTATATATATTACGCCCAGACTGTAATAGAAGTACAAATGTTTATGTCAGTGGATTCAGTTACCATGAGTTGCACACGGACAATAAACATACATACATTTCATCACACACTTTGTAGATTAACGTAAACCTTAACTGTGTCCAATGGTCTTACATTTTATAATTATTATAATATAGTCTTACGTGGAATTGATTAACAGATTCAGAACTAAATGAGCGGTGATTTCATAATTGCACAAGCGTTTGCAAATTTCTCTCAGTAAAGGAATCCCTGTCTATGAACTTTGAGTGCAGCTCTCAAACATTGGGATCAGTTGAGGTCGCTTTTTTTTCAGAAAGCATATTAACTAAAGAATTCAGTACAGCTGTGTTACTGTATTTACAGTGAGCACTGGGGACGGGAGGGAGCTTTTAAACGGACAGTGAGAGACAGTCCCACTGGACCAATCAACAAACAGGACTCTGAAAAGTCATCCAAAAGCCACATTCGATTGCTCCCATTGCAACATCATTCAACTTTCAAGCAAAAGATGATGTAGGAAAATATAGCCTCATGCACTTCATACTGTTATACATCAGGGGATGGGGTGTCTTATTGCACATTTAGCCGATCTGTGTATGACTGAGTCTCCGGACAAAGGGCATGATGTCTTTAAACGCGTCACATTGTGTTGGATGGCGTGTGAGTTTACCCGTTCTTGTCGTGGAGCTTGCTGATCTCATTGGTCTGCACCATGAGCTGCTTCTCCAGCTTGTTGGTGGACAGGGAGTTCTCAAGCAGCTGAATCTCTAGTCTGGAGGTTTGATTCAGAACCTGTCCCAAGACAGAAATAGGTTAGTGGTATCCGGCCTCACAGAGGTGTTCCAGCGAATCTAAATGTAGGTACGCTATAAATCATCATGTCCTCTTTAGGAAGAGGTAATAAAGTATAGGTTTTGCATAAAGAGCGGTTGTTCTTCTGACACATGGTAATACTCAGTTGCATATATATGAAGGGAGTGATTTCCCTTAGCGCACCTTTCTTTTTTTTTTGCACATCAGCAAAAATCCACCCCCACAAGTGCTGCTCTTGTTCTCTTCCTTCTAAAGCCACCCCAGATATCAAGAGACGTTGAAAACTTAAACATACATACAGTATGCTTACTGTATCACATAAAGAGAGCGTAGCTATTTATATGTCATCCATATTTTCTTTGGCCAGTTCCCCCCCCGTTGCCTTTTTGGGGTGGTTTAATGTGGAATAGCTGAGTCAATGGTGCGTGAGATGGATCCCAGTGGGAGTGCGATAAGGTTGGGGGGGGGGGGGGGGGGGGGGATATATTACCTGCGTCTCCACATCCGTTAGCTTGCGCGTCTGCTCGGCCGTCTTGGATAGGAGGTTGGTGCCCATCTCCAACATGGCGGCCGTGTGGTTGTGAACGGCACTCTGCTGCAGCTGGGCCATCTCGGTCTTCATGCTCTCCTTTATGTAGTTCTCAATCTGAAACACCCAACGTACAGAGATCATTTATGAGAGGATGGATGAGACACAGCACATGAAACAGACTATAACAGATGGCCAGTGACCGGGGTATGTTGAAAAAAAACACAAGCAGCAGAGGATTAACGGACGCCGACAAATCATACAGACGCCGCAAATTAGAGATACGGTTGAAAACAGTGACAATTGAGACACAATGGTACGACACTTGAACAAGGGAGCTGTTCGACGTGGACACACTCAAGGCGTGAAAACAGGTAACACTCGTAAGAAATGCCGTAAATCAGCATTCAATTACTTTATAGTCGAAAGACAAGAACATCCGTGACAAATGGATACCCTCGACATTGATCAAGATAAAAATGTAAAAAAGTCATACGTTCTGTTATCATTGTAATATTCCCTCAGGCTTTCTTATCAGCATCTCTATGTCATACAGTAGATCAACTGAGTTGATTGTGTCTTTCCACCTCATAATGTGAACAAAAAAAAAAAACACCAGTGAAGAATGAGCTTCAGAATATAGGTGGATCCAGATGTAGGTCATTAGCTAAGGAAGGAAGAGACAGAGATGGCCCGATACTCACTGGTGCTTATCTTGAAAGCACTCTTTCATCCCTTATCTCGAAAAGTGAACGGATGACAAGGCCGAGGCAGTGCCTGAATAGGTTGTTCACGCAAACGAACCATCCGCATCAGTTCATGCACACGCTGTGATGTTCGGCCCGTCACATGAATCATCTATTCAAACAGCAATCTGACAGTAGCCCTTCTGAGCTCACTCTCTTACTAGGGCATTTTCAGGAACGCATCAACCAGTACCAAACATTAGTGTTGAATGCCCTTAGTCAGCAACTGTCCCTGGCGCGCAGGCACCTTGTTGAAGGAATAGAACAGCACACGCGGAGACGCCACCAGTCAAGCTCCACTACTCAGTGGACTGTGAAGGAAAACATTTTGCTGTGAGATGCTTCTGGAAACCATTTGTGACGTCACTCCATTTTTCCATCCCCCTGAAAGTACAGATCGCTCGTAATTGTCGCATTAGCAATGATACCCTATGACAACATGGTTGAAGGAGCCTTACACGTGGGGCCCCCGGGGACCTGGCTTGCACTATGACTGAGTGACTCACAGTCCGATCATAGATAGCACAGGCACTGGGACAGGCGAGTCTTTCATGCTCATGCCAGGACCTTATGTTGGATTTCAATGGAAGAATGATGGGGTTGTTGTTTATCATGCCCATTATAGCTAGTGTACGAGTGTTAGTTTAAACTTGAAAGACTCTGGAAGTTTGAACTTTAAAGACTGTAAAGTCTTAAAGTAGTAATCAGCGGTTGCTACATTCTGAACTCTGTAATGATATGTACCCATTCATTCTTGAAGATTATTGTCACGTTCGTTGGAATAAATGTCGAACCAAGACGCAGCGGATGTTGAGTTCCACATTATTTATCCGAAAGTGAAACTAAGCAAAGACAAAAAACAAATGTACAATAAACTAACAACGGACCGCGACTACAGAGATGCTACGTGCACTAACTCAAAACAATATCCCATAAACACAGGTGGGAAAAACAGCTACTTAAATATGATCCCCAATTAGAGACAACGATTACCAGCTGCCTCTAATTGGGAATCATACACAATCACCAACATAGAAAAACAAACCTAGAACCCCACATAGAAATAATAAGCTAGACTAACCCCCCCCCCCAGTCACGCCTTGATCTACTCTATCACAGAAAACAAGGACTCTCTATGGTCAGGACGTGACAATTAAAACTTGTAAAATGCCCCATCAGAACCGGAAAGCTTGTTTTACGCCAATGTTTGTCAACAAAGTAAATGTAGACAAACACTGTATAGCCTCATGACATGGTTAAAACTATCATTTTGATGTCATGAATGGCCAGTCCTTGCATCCATAGCTCTGTATATGAATTCTGCGAGTGGTTACATTTGTCCAGCCCCATCCCTCAGCTTTTAACTGAAACAGGGCTGGGGAAAACGCTTTGTTATTGTTTCAACTGCAGATTGCCACTTTAAAAGTGTATTATGTGTGTGTTCCATTACAGTTGTATTTAGGGTAATGTGCACAAAACCGACATCATTTGTAATCCCACGGTTGTAAAAAAAAACAAACGGTTTGCAGGGACAAAATAGAGACAAAACGGAGAAGATGTATTTGGTTTAGACACAATAACACACAATAAGAACATACATATATTTGGCTGAATCCTGCGTCAGTAGAGTTAGAAGACCAAGGTCATTAGAGCTGGGAGAGTGAAGTCACTTCAATGTGCATAGCATGTTCAAAAGATTGGCACAATACTCAACTGTCATACTGCTTGCCTATATAAAGGATGGATTTCAACATTTCCACCAACCCGAGAGTGAACAGACAATAATACAGACAGAGCACAGACAGTTCCTTTCAATTCTACAACTGTGACAGCGTTCTACCCAACAGCCATCGGCAAATCTCTGTCACTTGGAATCAGTGTTTTCGCTGTGATATCCCTGTCTTGGCAATGATAGAAAAGCGAAGCGTAGCATTGTTTCAGGCCCGCTTTAAGATACAATGGAGCTCCTTTGGTGGTGAAGTGCAGCAGACTGATATAAGTGTCGCCTCCCACAAAACCTCCAAACTCCCTTCTGGGAGTTTTGGAAGGAACACGAAGAGTCTGGCACCCACGCGGTTAGGAAACACGAATATCAGAACGGATTGAACTGGCTTATAAACAGTCTGAATCGATAACCTCAGGCTCAGTTGCTCAACTTAAGAGTTCAAGTATTTACCTTTGGAGACCTCTGCCTTTAATGGTGATACACTGTGGTACTATCCAATGCTTCAATGCTGCTCGTACTCTTTATATCAGTGTGCCAATCCGTTAATACCAGCCTGTGTAAATGTTGCCTGATAGGCTTTGCTTGCAGCCAGCGTAAGTCACCTTGGAAGGACCACGTTGGAAGTGACACCGGCGGCCCTTCAGAAACCTAAAACTCAAGAGCCCTGTCGCTCACGGCCAGTCTCCCAGGGAATGTGCTCGACTCACGAATCAATCTGGCGAGGGTCATAAACGGAAAGTACCAAGGAGAAACAAGATTACACAAACACGCCCCCATCATGTAAAAAAAAAAAATACCACTTAGGAAGCAGTAAAATATATGTGGGTGTCAAGTTATTTGGCTGTTCTTCACCAAACGCAAACTGACCAAACTTTTCCAGGCAGTGAACAGCACAGGATTAGAAAGCAGGATAAAGTAAATAGTATCTTTTATTGCCAGTGGTGGAAAGTGAGTAGAGAGGTACACACTTGTCGGGAATTGGGAAAGCGATGATGAAATAGCTAAAAGTGCATGATATGTATGCGGAGCTGGCCAAATACCAAAGTCTGGTTCTCCTTGACATCTGACCAGACAAGAAACACAAGTTAGCCTACGAAATGCACTCAAATTCAGATATGTAATTCAAATAGAAACTACTCAAAGAAACCCACCGTGCTCCATCTAAATGCAACATGCAAATAGCTGTTGGCCAATGAATCACTCTGATTCTTTAATAAGAAATTCACATTTGATAGAGAGGAATCTGGGCTATTATCCGAGTCAGGGGAACCATGTTTGGGACCATACCAACTTGGCTTAGCAGCAGCCGGAGCTCTTGGTTAAACTCCACACACAGCCCACCAGCTGGGGGTCAGTCCAAATAAGTTGAGGTCAGCCATAACTATGGTGTCAGGTTTAACCTCTTACCTAGACTGTGTATCATTATCAGAGCCACTGAGCATGAAGGTGATAGGGGTTGTGTGACTGATTTACGCATTGCTTATTGCTTACACATGCTATATTACGGTAACATGTTATAAATGTTAATGCGTCTATAATAAGGCAAAACAGAGCAGATTTACAAGCCTGTTTTCTTTATTTTGCAGTGTGCAATGTTTCGTTCCCCTGCAGACCAGTTTGAGCAATATATCATCGCAAGTTCTTGCCTCGATAGGGTTATCAAAAACCCATTCATCGTCGTGTCCGAATCGAAACAATCTGAAGCTTTGTCAAGTTCCTACAGCATCTACTTTTTGCTGTTTTTAACTATGTTTATTCTACAAGAAGTTTCATTTTTTTTGTGTGTGTGTCCTTGTCCAGAACACTGTCACTTCATAATCAACATGAAACACAAACATTTGACAGTTTGACACCGGAGAGAAATTCAAATGTAACACCACTTCCCATGAAAAATAACGACACGCCATATATTAAACTCTCTTTTTTTCCCCCCGTGGCTTTTCGAGGTGACGAAGTAAGATGTATTCTTTGTGACATTCCAGAAGGTGCAATAACAATAGCCTTGCTCTGAGAACCACTAAATCTTGCCCTCTTTTTACATAATCGCTGTGAGCTAAGTGAGAGCCACATAAACAGAACTTTATGTTTCCCAAACTGCTACTTTACAAAAAAAGGCATAAAGGTTTAAGGAGTTCTGGTCTGGAGGGCCTTGGGTACGTCTAGACCGCCCGTAGCTTCACTAACAACACTGCCTGACACGCTGACCCCCCTCGCCACGGCGTCCAAGGCTCCTTTGCGGCATTAAGTGGGTCGCAAAAGCCACTGTAGCTGCGTGTACAGGCCTGCCTTAGTCATTTAGCAGCTTTATGAGCTGTGGGAAATGAGTTGCGGCTCCCAGTTAATGATAAAACAATCTGTTTTCAGCTGTGTGGAACAAAATGAAGACGGTGCGAAAGCCAGGAACATGAGGCTCAGACCAGAGGGACAGTTTATCATTGAAAAAGGGCAAACATTTAGGAAACGATCCACTGTACTGGTTGTGTTGTGAAGTAGATCACTATCCTTTAGCAAGACAATACATGACTATACAAAAAAAAAATACAAAAGATCATCCATGGCTGTACGTGACCAAAAATAAAGTCCTTGATATCGTAGCAGAGGCTTCCAAGCTGTTCCTAGAAGCAAAATAACCTGATACTACCTTACATCATTGTAACGGATTGCTAAAATGTTTACCATTTTCCTGACAGTTGACATTTGTAGGCTTTCTAGCCAAGAGGAGGGATGGACATGGTTAGACTTGAGAGCTTGTTTTCTAAACAGCCGTGGTGCTGGGAGCCACTGCAGGCAGCGCTACAAGACAGACAGTAGGCCTGGACTGTTTTAATGCTTCGTGCTCTGTTGTAGCCTAGCTTATCTCTGGCTCTGTGGTGGTCTGGGGGAGTCTCTCCCACTGACGGGGCCCAACCATCGGAAAAGCCTTTATGGATATGGTAAAGGAGCTGTTACTGTCGATTAGCACCTCACTCTATAACACAGGGCACCTTGAGACCGATGCCAGCAAATGTGCTAACGCCTTCTTATCGCCAAAACAACAGTCGAATCAAATATTATTTGTCACATGCGCTGGTAAAATAGTAACACAAGAGGAATAAAATAAAATGCACAAGAATGGAACTAGGGAGTACCAGATCAATGTGCTAAGGTACGAGGTACAGTATTTGAGGTAGATATGTACATGAAGGCAGGGTAAAGTGTCTAGGCATCAGGATAGATAATAATAAGGTATTTGAGGTAGATATGTACATGAAGGCAGGGTAAAGTGTCTAGGCATCAGGATAGATAATAATAAGGTATTTGAGGTAGATATGTACATGAAGGCAGGGTAAAGTGTCTAGGCATCAGGATAGATAATAATAAGGTATTTGAGGGAGATATGTACATGAAGGCAGGGTAAAGTGACTAGGCATCAGGATAAATGATAATAAGGTATTTGAGGTAGATATGTACATGAAGGCAGGGTAAAGTGACTAGGCATCAGGATAGATAATAATAAGGTATTTGAGGTAGATATGTACATGAAGGCAGGGTAAAGTGTCTAGGCATCAGGATAGATAATAATAAGGTATTTGAGGGAGATACTGTATGTACATGAAGGCAGGGTAAAGTGACTAGGCATCAGGATAGATAATAATAAGGTATTTGAGGGAGATACTGTATGTACATGAAGGCAGGGTAAAGTGACTAGGCATCAGGATAGATACTAATAAGGTATTTGAGGGAGATACTGTATGTACATGAAGGCAGGGTAAAGTGACTAGGCATCAGGATAGATAATAATAAGGTATTTGAGGGAGATACTGTATGTACATGAAGGCAGGGTAAAGTGACTAGGCATCAGGATAGATAATAATAAGGTATTTGAGGGAGATACTGTATGTACATGAAGGCAGGGTAAAGTGACTAGGCATCAGGATAGATAATAATAAGGTATTTGAGGGAGATACTGTATGTACATGAAGGCAGGGTAAAGTGACTAGGCATCAGGATAGATAATAATAAGAGTAAAATAAAGAACAGAGTAGCAGCAGCAGATGATGAGTGTAAAAGTGTGTGAGTATGCGTGTGTAATGTGTATGTATGTGCATCTGTGTTGTCAGGATGTGTGTGCGTGTTGTGTGTGTGTGTGTGTGTGTGCGTTTGTAGTGTATTTGAATGTTGTGTGGGTTTCCTGTGGGAGTGTCAATGTAGTGTGTGTGAGTTCATGTGAACATGGTGTGTTTATACAGTCTAGTGAGTGTGTGTAGGGTCAGTGCAAGAGGGAGTCAGTGCAGATAGATCCATATTAATATGCTCTCTGAAACCTGGGGTATTAATTCACACAATGCCCAGGACTTTTATGGGTTGTGTAAATTGAGGTTGCATATAATTTTGAATAGACAGCATACATATGGAATATAACTCTGTCTCATTGCCCCAGCTTCAACCTAAATGTAGTGGGTTGTTTGTATGGTTCAGTGGCTTGAGAAAGTATTCACACCCCTAGACTTATCCCACATTTTGTTGTGCTACATAGTAGAATTAAAATAGATTTAACTGACATTTTCTTGTCGACGATCTACACAAACTGCTCTGTAATGTCCAAGTGGAAGAAAAATGTGAACGTTTGTAAAAAATTATGAAAAATAAAACACTAATATATCTTGATTAGATAAGTATTAAACCCCCTGATTCAATACATGTTCGAATCACCGTTGGCAGCGATCACAGCTGTGAGTCTTTCTGGGTAAGTCTTTAAGAGCTTTCCACATCTAGATTCTGCAACATTTGCCCATTATTCTTTTCAAAATTCTTCAAGCTCTGTCAAATTTGTTGTTGATCATTGCTAGACAACCATTTTCAGGTCTTGCCAGATTTAAGTCAAAACTGTAACTCGGTCACTCAGGAACATTCACTATCTTTTTGTTAACCAACTCTAGTGCTGATTTAGCCTTGTGTTTTAGGTTAATGTCCTGCTGAAAGGTGAATGAATCTCCCAGTGTCTGCTGGAAAGCAGACTGAACCATGTTTTCCACTAGGATTTTGCCTGTGCATAGCTCCATTCCGTTTCTTTTTTATCCTGAAAAATCCCCTGCCCTTAACGATTAATAGCATACCCATAACATGATGAAGCCACCATTCTAAGCTTGAAAATATGGGGTATGGTACTCAGTAATGTGCTGTAGTGGATTTCCCCCGAACAACGTAGGCCATTGACAAAAAAAGGCTGTAACACAACAAAATGTGGAAGAAGTCAAAGGGGTGTGAATACATTCTGAAGGCACAGTAAGTCCCTATGATACAATGAGTTAAAGCATTCTGTTAGCTAGCTAGCTAATGTTAGCTGGCTCGATAGCTAACGTTACATTTATAATCTGTGTAGTATTATTATTAGTTTCTCAGAGCCATTTGCATTGCTAGTTATAGCCTAATGTTAGCTAGCTAGCTAACATTGAACCTAGTTTTTTTAGCTATCTGCAGATTCATGCAGGGTAGTAACATTATGAGTTGGGATTATGGATCATTGTTTAGTTAGCTAGCTACATGTCTAAACAAAAGATTCCACTATGCAAGATACCTTTTCACTGTACCGTTTACACATTCTGTATCCTGTGCATGTGACAAATAAACTTTGATTTTATTTGGCAGTGTGTGTTTACCAGAGACGGTAATGTGAAGAACAACATGACCTACACCAAAGTCAAATTAGAATATAAAGTTAGGCCAATGAGACAGTGTTCAAGTTCTAAAATTCTCTGTGAGAATCCCCTGGTTTTATTTCGTTAAGCTATTTTTTGTAATTAGCTTGCCGTTAACTTGTAAAGAACGATCTTGTTGTGAGTTTATTTTCCTGTAATAATAAATACAAATTAGCGAAAGTTAAGATGTTTTCAGATATATGATGTGGACATTATTTGAACTGGCTAGCCAGCTAATTTAATGTTAACTAGCTAACAAGCTAGAAACAAACCAAAACATTGCTATATACAAAATGTATTTTTAAACGGATGGGTTTATTGGTGTTAAAATACACCAGTTATGCTATTTTGGACCACCAGGCTGCTGATGTCATGCATGTGAATCCTTAAAGAGATAGGTGGGGCTAAGGCTTAAGAGCATGGGAAGGACGCTGAATGGGTGACAAAGAAGAGCTCTCCAGTAAATGTACCAGAACATTCAAGGCCCATTTTCTCAAAAGTGGGGTTACAAGTTTAACATCTGTCAAAGCAGAATTACTTTGCCATTGTTCCTCAACTGCAATGTATAATATACCCTTTTCTAGCTCTGAGCCTCTACTTTTATACAATGTAAAACAACAAAAAAACACAATTTAAATTTTGCTACATAAGACTGAATCGCTTTTACAATTGGGGAGAGTTGGGGCTTTAGGAGTGACTGACAGATGGTGAGTAATGTCTCAGAGTAACGGATGGCTGGGGGGAGTTCCAGAGCCTAGGAGCAATCCTGAAGAAGGCCCTGTTGCCAAAGCTCTGGAGCTTGAACCTGTGAATGGAAAGGTGGCCTGCCATGGAGGAATGGGGTGTGCTTGTAGGTTTCACTTATTACTGTTATGTAACAACTCGAACCTGAATCATTGTACATGATTTCTGTGAAGGACAAGCACAAGGGAGCCAGTGCATATTGGAATGCCTGGAGAGATCCTACATAAAATCCGCTAGTACAATTATGTAAACAAAACGATCATGAGAAAAGTACAGACACTGTAGCACTGTTTATTAAAATCAAAATATCAATCAGACAATACTTTTTTCTCTCTTTGGACTGAAGGATTTTAGGGCAGATTTTAGGGCAGATTGTGAAATACTTAATACAAACTATTAAGTCAAAGCTATTTATTTATGTTTTAGTAAGTTTTAGTACCGCAAAATATAGATCATGTACATGGACAGTAACATTTAGCGTAACTTGAATCAGGTTAAAGATTCAAAGGTTTATAAAGCCTAGACAAAGGTGAAACATTTATAAATGGAAAAAAGCCTGAAAAAGTCCAACTAAATCTAAACATGTGACGGCCAAAATTGTTCTGTTCCTTTTGGGAAATATGGCCTTACATTCATTCTTATGTGATTGGAATAATTTATCCCAATCTATTTATAGAAATCTCAGACATCAATTCAAGGTCTTCAACAGTCTGCATCATGTACTAAACGAAACACATCCTCGGCAACAAGCTACTATCACTTCACAGGCAATGACAGATGGGTAAAACGTCAAAAATAAGAGCCAATTTCACAAGAAGAAGAAGTTAATATAACCAAGAAGCAATTAATTTTTGATATCCTGCCTTATAAACATGAACTTACTCAAAACATGAAAAGAGGGACGGAGAAAGTGTTTGCTTTGAATTTTAGCTCTCCTCTCCGAACAGCCGGAGGGATCTTGTCCAACAGAAATGTTGACTTTTCTCTTTTTGATTTGGGTACTGTGATGTGGAAGGTTTGTTTGTTATTACAATCAAGACTCTGAAAATGAATTTGTAGAGTTGGTCTAGACAAGGATTATTTGGCTATCTTATATGACCATATTCCAGTGGCAACACACTGATGAATATCAAAAATGGGAAACAATTGGTGTTTTTACCCGGTCCGAACACTAGATTAAGAACAGTAATAGTCTATTAATACATCCTATCATTTTCACTATGTATATTAATCAACGTATAATTGAATTATAGGCTATCATTGTAATAACCATATTTGACTGTTTTGCTTCCTTCTGTTGAGCTCAGGTTACTTAGCATCATTCATGTGAATTCATCGAGAGTGAAAATAAATATTTTGCAGCCGTGATTGTGTAGGGATGTATATTTTCACAAATCCTCGAGTTACAAGGAGCTCTCTTATGTCAAAGCAGGCCCTCAAATTACCCCAATTAATTATGTGTATCTGGACGTTTGGGAGAGGAAACACGCATTCATCCAAGACATGGGAATGCGGAAAGAGAACCAAACAACCAAACAAATTGAACTCTGCTCGGAGGAGTAGGACCCCCAGTACCAGGGCAGTTTTCCGAGGATTTGAGCTTGTGATTCTGTCAAACATGGGAAAGTTTCCACTGGGTTTCAATCCAAGTAGGAATGTGGCCGATAATGGCTGAGTAATCCTTCCAGCATTGCCGTTTCAATCTTCCTAGCCCTAGAACACAAAGGAATACCAACCCATGGGAGGTGGGTGGTTAAATCCAAACATTCGGGAGTATCTCTCTCTCTTCCAGCACATTTCAGACATAGGTGGAATTGGTTTGCCTCAAGATAGCCAAAAATAAATAATACATTTGGTATGTCTGCAATCTCAAAGTTTGAGAATATGGTAGGGGTTTCTCATGACATAATAATAACTACTATATACCCTCACTGCCAGAGGCAGCTAAACATCTATCAGAACTGCTGCCTCTTCTAATCAAATAAATGGCCATTTAATGACAGCGATTGTTACATTCAGTCCATGTTTATCTTCCCCCGCTAACATCCCGCTAAAGAGGCGAAAGTTTATAAATTCTCTAGTCATCCAGGGTCACCCTCACAAAACCAAAAAACCTATATAAGCTCCCAAGTCAAACCCAAGCCCCCCTTTATTTTCTACGTGTACATCACACAACGAGCCACACTGTTACATCAGGTCTAAATTATGAGGCACTTCTTTGCCTCATCTCACAGTGTGGGGTGAGACTGGACCATGTATCATCTGTGGCTGTGTGGGTCTGGACTCTGGACAGGGGGCTTTGATATCCAGCATCTGTGCTGACAGCGGTAGTCATCGTGCCCCGGGGTAGTACGGGGCGGAAGGGGGGGGCGGCACAGGGGGTCAATGGCATGGAGGCCGCAGAGGCAGTGGCTCGGAACAGCCCCTTTTTTCCTCAGTTACGGTGCATGCTGAACAACAGTGGAATGAAAACAAAGCGTCAGGAAGAGGTACAGTAGCCCTCACCAGATGGAACTGCTTTGGTCTGACCTCAGCTCATAGCAGTGTAGCGAAGGGAGAATGGATGCTAACGACTGCTGAGGCAGTGTGTCTCTTTCATAGATTCAAATGTCTATAATAATTTTTAAAAAGTCACAAATCTTAAGAATATATCCCAATGTTTCTGCAATGTTATAGCTAGTTTCACATCCTAACCAACAACTCAGAGGTCAAGTCTTGTAAAGTAATAACACTGACTAATTCATCCCACTTTCCTTTGGCTAACCTACAATCTACATGTCAACATGGAGAGAATGCAGTTCCCTTCAAGCAAAACCCCACCCTTGGAGCTGTGGAAGCTCATAGTCATATCATATGGAAGATCCCCAGGCAGACCAGACCAGACCTGCACAGTAGAGCTCTGTTTGAACACTGTAACATCATCATAACCCAGCGTGGTCCTCTCCAGCCTCTTACAGCTCTGTCTCCTCTGAGGGCCCAGAGCAGAGCGGCAGACACACAGAGGATACGCAGCACAATGTCGCCATATCCCCGGCCTTTCATCTGGCTGGATCTCTGTTTATTTTTGCTTTCTGAGACTGAAGTGCAGAAGAAGTGTGTATACACATGGTGACAACCAGGGAGAGATTAGATGATCGAAACCAGCGCACCCCAAAGACAAGTAGGGTAGGTGCATTATCCCCAGGCTGAGCTGAAGGATAAGGGATGCGTAGGGATCCTTTCCGCTAGACCAGTGGTCTCCAACAGGTCAATTGCGAGATATCACTATCTTTCAGCCCAACTCTGAGTAGCCTAGCTTGCCAAACAATTCTGAAAGTACATGCAATTTTCACGTGTTCCTCTGCAAACTGTCATAAACAAATCTCACAAGTATTATACACCGCAAGCACCCAGCTTCTTTCTAATTAACGCAAATTTGACATTATCCCACCCCTGATTAGCCACTATTGGCTTAAAAAGCCAACGCTTACCTGGCAGAAGTATATCATTTGTTATTTTGCAAACCTTGAAATGAGCAGCAGTACCGAACCGTCGTTAGACCTGCACATTAGAAAGCACATTCCTCACACACGAGATGCACAATTAAAGGGCCAGATGTGCAATTAAAGGGGGATTACACTCAAAAATCTAAATGTGTTAGTTTTCTTCCAGACTTAAATAAAAACGGGTCTCCTGATGTGATTTAAGCTTTGGCATGGACTCAGAACATCAAATTTCGTTGTTTCTGTATGAACAATTGTAATTTTGAGTGTGAAAATAAAACTGAGAAGTATAATTTGGGAAAATATCAAACATAATTTGGGAGAAAAAAAATCCCGGGGAGGAGTTGCAGGGGAGAGGAGAAGAAAATAATGTGCCTATTTGAAAGCTAGAAAAAAATGAGTAGCTCAGTATTTTATTTTGTATTTTTTACATAAGTAGCTTTCATGCTAGAAAAGGTTAGAGACCCCTGCACTAGACTCCGGTTACCATATTATTGTATGCTATAGAATATAATACTCCAACATTATTATGTAATATTTGAGAGTCCTATTTTTGAATGCTTTAGATTCCCCTTAAATTGAGAACACGTGACTCGCAGTAGTCCCCTTCAATATAACATTATTGAAATGTCCTGAATAGTAAAAAAAGAAAAGAAATGGTGAAATAAAGTTAAACAAAACTAAATTATCAGGCAGATTGACACGATGACAAACACTACTATATGTTAAGAAGTTTGAGAACTTAATGCATAATGTTTCAAGCTCGGGGAATGAGCTCTGAGGGGTAACAGAGGCAGATCCCACCTGACCTTCTACAGTATAAACCACCATTAGTCAGACTGAATCCCATCCCATGCTCCTCCAGTCTATCCATGCACAGCCCCTCCAGACCTGCTGAGGATTAACCCCCACAACCCCAGCCTGCAGCTCCCCCTGGCAGATACGTCCACTCATACAAACATCTGCACCCATTTATGACTTAACAGGCTTAGAGCTCCATTCGTTTTCCAGCTGCAGACGTGTGTTCTGGGGCTGTCTCGTTGAGTGACTCTCTGGTGGTGGTCTGCATCAGTCTGGTAGTTTCTGAATGTCTACCCTCGACTACTGTTACACCTCTTGTTGAAACTATCCGTTTATCCCTGAAACACTTACAGTTTTATAGTACAAGAGGTCAGTCTTATCCTGACCCAACAAAGCCTGCCAGGGCTCTATCATAAGGGTGATTGAGACTAAATTGAGTACAGTTCTTCTCTTTAAAAAGTTGGGGTGTAATGCAGATTGACCTTTGACTCCTATTTTAAGCAGAGGTCTAATATGATGTGATAAGGGGAGAAAGGGGGAATGGGGCAAGCACACTATCTCCAGTTGACTCTGCCAGCCACAGCCCTGGTATTGTGTGGAATGTGAGAAGCCTGGCTTGGGTCCCAGACAAGGCAAACACAGTGCTCTACAAGGTTAAGATGTTCTCCAGAGCTGTCAATATAATGTGTGTGTGTGTGTGTGTGTGAGGGGTGTGGATGAGGTGTCACGCCAATCACAGCTCTAAACTGATAAAGCAGGACCCAAACACGTCCCACACATAAGACAAAACCACCCACAGCACTGGAAGGAGTTGTGAGTGGCCTACCATATTGCACAGTTTCAAACCGCATGTTAATATATCATAAGATATGGACCACAAACAATTCTTCATCAAGCAACTTTTCCCTAAGCCCTACCCGCACCAAAGACATGGAATAAATAAATTAGTGAGGTCATTGCAAATAGTTCTCATGGAAGTCTGATGTACTATATGACAACAACGGCACAAGAACAGAGTAAGAGAAGGAAAACTCGGCTATTCATCATTTACAGATCCAACTCTGGCTGTGAGGGAGTGAAAATGTTTATCTGTTGCCCAATATCTCCCACACTCTTTCCCTCTCTCCCCACCTTCACTTGCTTGTCTTCGTTCGGTTTCCCACACGGCGGGCGCTTTTATGACTTGATATTTATCTGCTGTTCTGTTCATTTATTCAAAGCCTCTCCGCTTCAACTGAAACTATTCCATTGCTCTCTTTCATCCCCAATTGTGATGTTTTGATTTGTAATCATGGAAAAGTTTAAGAAGCTGAACTCTCAGATAAGGTGAAATGGTGTCCTTTGGGACTTTGGCAAGCGGCCTCAGTGCTGACAGACAAAGGCAGCCACTCACAATGGAACATCTGTAGGACACAACCTCTAAGGAGATTAGAGCTCAATGGCAGTGTATGGGGATGCTTCAGGAATTTACCCCGACTCCTCGGAGTCAGCCTTATCTCTCAGATGAATAATTGTCAGATGGAAGAGAATTCCGATGGATTTTGTAGACGATGAAACTCTACAGTGAACTTAAAGATTGGCTGAACCCAAAAAGAAATACAAAGAAACAACGTCTCGACGGTCTCTTTCGTTTCTGCCACATGCCAGAAAACAGAAATAGAAAGCATAGACCTGCATGTTTTTTTTCTGTGATAGCTGTCCCTCGAAGAACAAAAGCTGTATACATGTATATAAAGGCAGACTCTTGTAGGGCCTGATGGAATTCTACAGGACTGAAATGAACCAGAACGGGCTACCCGGTGGATAAGTTCTGAGAAAGATGACAGAAACTTAACAAGGTAGAAAAATGATGACATGAGTTATAGCCTATGACATATATAAATAATGGAAACCAGTGATACGCCATTCTTATCACAGCTGGATTCCAAATTCAGTATTGATATGTTGCAGTAAACTGTGATAGCAGAATTTATTTGACCACTGACCGAACAATCACATTTATAGTATTGTATAGTATTCCAATTCCACAATATAAAAATGGGATCTTTTATTTGGATCAAAATCACTCACCCGTGCAATAGAAAGGCATTTGCCAGGGCATTAGACTATGGACTACGTTCGACAATGCTCGCAAGCTACAGTATTACTTCTAAACACAAGCACAACGACTTCCACTTGCTTGCCCAAAACAACATTATTTATGTTAATTCCTTTCACAGGTATGTGATACTTAACCCTTATTCAAAACAAGGTCAAATGCCACTAACTGTTTTAAACTATTAGTTACCTGATATACAGTATAGGCCTATATGGTAAAATGATCCATATCACCTGAGTGACATGCTGCAGCACACTCACGTTAAAACTTCTTCAAGCTAGGGTCTATTTTTCTCCACTTCCTCCACTTTAAACTGCCTGTTACTCAGGCCCAGAAGCCAGGATGTGCATATAATTGGTACCATTGGATAGAAAACACTTTGAAGTTTGCAGAAATGTTACAATAATGTATGAGACTATAACATAATTGAAATGGTAGGAGAAAATCAAAAGAAAAACCAACCACAACTTTTTTGGAGAGAGCCCATGCTCTTCCAATGGAAAGCTATGGGTCATATGTAATTCCAGCTCCCAGATTACAATTCCTATGGCTTCCATTAGATGTCAACAGTCTTCGTTCAAGGTTTCAGGCTTGTTTCTTCCCAAACGAGGAAGAATTTTGAGTTTTGGTACTGGGAGTCAGAGTTGGAAATCAGTCTGTGCGCGTGCGACGAAGGGGACGCGCACTTGTATATTTTGCTTTTCTATTGAACATACTGCTTTCCATATGAAGTATTATAGTTGAATTAGGATTAAAGGATTAAATATAAACATATTTTGACTTGTTTTAACAAAGTTTAGCGGTAGCTTTTTTGGATTCCTTTCTCTGCATGTTGAACAAGTGGATTACTCAAATCGATGGAGCCAAATAAACTGACTTTTTGGGATATAAAGAAGGATTCTATCTAACAAAACGACCATGCATGTTGTAGCTGGGACCCTTTGGATTGCAAATCAGAGGAAGATTTTCAAAAATTAAGTGAACATTTAATCGCTATTTGTGATTTTACGAAGCCTGTTCTGGTTGAATATCATTTTGAAGCGGGGCACCGTCCTCAAACAATCGCAAGCAAGCCTATTGTAAATCAGACAATGTAGTTAGATTAACAATCATTTAAGCTTTTAACCGATATAAGACACATATGTACCTAGATGTTTAATATGCATCATTTTATGATTATTTATTTGAATTGCGCGCCCTCCAATTTCTCCGGAAGTTGTCGACAAGTGTCCCGCTGACTGGACGCCTAGCCCTTAATTTATAATACCTGTGGTACTCCCAGGAAGAAAAAATTATTCCATTATTAAGAATGGAATATACTCAGAAGGAAGGAAACCCAAACATAATGCAGTATATTCTCAATTCATTCAACACAAACTAGTGAGTGCAGAGCACTAAGTGACATGTCTTGAGGGTTATATAACAAAAGCCTGACACACCTTACCAAATACAAAAATAATACAGCAATTAAAGCTAGATAAATCCTGCACAAAGTGCCCACCAGAGAGTGATTCATTAAAATGAATGCAGGAAGTTTAACCACATGTACCCATGATGCCTCTCAGAGAGCCTCTCCAGACCGTGGGTAACATTACAGAGAAATTAACTCCACCATTAATTTCGGTTGCATAACTGTAGTATAAAGTTAAGGACTTTTCTGCCCAATATCAAAAGTTCTAACAGGTTCGAGGCTGACGACCACAACGAAATATGATTCCTGGAAAAAGAGTTTGAAACTAAGTGCGCTGCCATATTGACTGTGACAAACATACTAAATGCCCCTTTCCTGGAAACCAAGAACATTAACCATGTTGGCCTCAGTGTCCACATCCATGTGGAAATACTGTGGCAGTGCCGTAATGGACTTCCTTATTCCCTTGACATGTAGAGAAGAAAGCTCTGTTCTCTTTTCACCTTCTCTGCTAGTGCAAGGGAGGCAAAGATTAATTTATGGAAGCAGTAGCAGAATAGAACAACGCGTTCTGCTATTTTTGTGGTCTTACAAGTTTTGTGCTGGACAGGAAGGAAGCGCTTCTCAGTCTGTTGCATGTCCACTAAATCTATGCATCATCCGATTGTTAGTTTTGGCCCGCATTATCAGCAAAAATGTACTTTGATACAGAGGAAGTCACCCCTAAAATAGCTTGGTCTTTCCTTGGCTCTTTAGGCATGCTGTGTGGCCTTCTAGTAGCATTACAAATATAAATATTCAGCCTTTCGCTGTATTAACCACGTTGTACATCCATTAACCCTTGTGTTTACACTACCCAGCATGGCCATGTTCAGTTTAAAGGCACAGCAATGGGAATTTCACAGGGATAGCACTGCGGACACACTGATTTCTGTCTCTCTTTTTTACTCCAACAGCTTATTCTGGCAATGCCTCTCCCTGGTTTGAAAACCCTTTCTACTGTCTGCACTAAAGTCAAAGTGTGAAGATCTATCACTTTCACTCGCTAGAAGCAGAAGGTTTTTTTTGGCTCCTCAAAATGGACCTTCGTCCAAGTTCCAATGACTTGAGTTGTCCTTTAAATATTGAGGACGTAGAAAGGGGATCTTGAGTGTATCTCTCCTGTAGGTGATTTATACCTTTCAAACGTTGAATGCATTTGGAAGTGATCAGGTGAGTGATACAAAACATCTCACCCCAAGTCATTTTAACTATGATTTAATGTTTTTGTTTTTTTAAAGGCAAACTTAATGATCTTTCCTCTACAACTGACCATGCACACTTCCCCAAGCCCTGCAGCAATTGCCTGGAGTGGGGATGCATTATTAAGTGGCTCGTTTCCAGCGACAAATACCCAAAGATCACAGACAATCTGATCCAATTCCCCCTTCTTTACAGGTCTGCTGGATAAGTAATATTCAGACAAACAGAAGCCACCTTTGACTGGGCAGGAATGTTATCAGTGCCTGCTCTTCCCTGGGCCAAGCAGAATTTCACAGTGGGAATGATCGGGACAGCCTAATGCTTCCCAAACAGCTGCTTGCTGCATCTACCCCCAACAGTTAAGCGCCCATGCATGGGAGTGTGTGTGGTATCCTTTGTTGATTCTTTCACCAGAGTGGCTGGTGTAGCATTAGGGACAGCTCTCCTCTCGACAAGCAGCCAAGGCTTACGTGATTAAGATAGATAGACTGGCTGGGACACTTCATCTTCTGTCCAATGAAAAATGTTAACTGCATCCGGATGTTCCTGCACGTCCATAATTAGGCGGAATTATCGCTCTGTGCTTCAGGGCTGTCTCGTGAAGCGTCTCTTCTAATTCTTCTTGTGTTGGCGTCAACTGGTTACTGTAACTTCTCCTGTCTATCAACTTTATCGTTGACAAGATTATTGAATGTTGTTCTTTCCGAATAATAAAGACGTGCTGGATGCATGTTTTTTTCCCCCTTCTTTTCCCCCCCTCCCTTCATTTTCTCGCTTCAGATGAAAAATTTCAGAGGTCTGCAGAGAACGCAAATGTGTCAGCGAAGAAACATGGTGGTATTAGTGGTGATGGCAGATGCTTTCGCAACACTCACATTTTTACATTTGTGGAAAACTTATGCCAGCGGTCTCATTAGTCTAGAATTCAGTACTGTTTCTATAGTATGCTGTATAGTGTGTTGAGGTCCACTGAACAAAGATAAAGACCAGTGAGATTCAATTTCAGTCGGATTTAAACTCACTCTTTTCTACACAGGATGGCCTGACAGTAGGCCTACACTGTAAAAAAAAAAAAAAAAAGAAGCCAATTTAACCAATTGCTTTTAATCAGCATTATTCTGTGACTTGAGCGGACTTCAAAAGGACAAGAATTTGAGCTAATGTATTAAAGTGTGTTTACTCAACAAACTCAGCTCAAATTGAGTGAACATTCAATTCAACATGAGAATATACAGTGCCTTTGGAAAGTATTCAGACCCCATGACTTTTTCCACATTTTGTTACGTTACAGTCTTCTTCTAAAATGGATTAAATCAATAAAAAGCCTCCGCAATCTACATACAATATCTAATAATGACAAAGTGAAAACAGGTTTTTAGAATTTTTTTTAAAAGTATTAACAATAAAAAGCAGAAATACCTTATTTACATACAGTAAGTGTTCAGACCATTTGCTTTGAGACTCGAAATTGAGCTCAGGTGTGCCCTGTTTCCATTGATCATCCTTGAGATGTTTAAACAACTTGATTGGAGAACACCTGTGGTAAATTCAATTGATTGGACATGATTTGGAAAGGCACACACCTGTCTATATAAGGTCCCACATTTGATAGTGAATGTCAGAGCAAAAGCCAAGCCATGAGGTCAAAGGAATTGTCCGTAGAGCTCTGAGACAGGATTGTGTCGAGGCACAGATCTGGGGAAGGGTACCAAACATTTTCTGCAGCATTGAAGGTCCCCAAGAACACAGTGGCCTCCATCATTCTTAAATGGAAGGAGTTTGGAACCACCAAGACTCTTCCTAGAGCTGGCTGCCCGGCCAAACAGAGAAGTCGGGGGAGAAGGGCTTTGGTCGGGGAGGTGACCAAGAACCCAATGGTCACTCCGACAGAGCTCTACAGTTCCTCTGTGGAGATAGGAGAACCTTCCAGGAGGACAACCATCTCTGTAGCAATCAGGCCTTTATCGTAGAGTGGCCATATGGAAGCCACTCCTCAGTAAAAGGCACATGACAGCCTGCTTGGAGTTTGCCAAAAGGCACCTAAAGGACTCTCAGACCATGAGAAACAAGATATTCTGGTCTGATGAATTCAAGATTGAACTCTTTGGCCTGAATGCCAAGCGTCACGTCTGGAGGAAACCTGGCACCATCCCTACGGTGAAGCATGGCTCTGGCAGCATCATGCTGTGGGGATGTTTTTCAGTGGCAGGGACTGGGAGACTAGTCAGGATCGAGGGAAAGATGAACGGAGCAATGTACATAGAGATCCTTGATGAAAACCTGCTCAAGAGTGCACAGGACCTCAGACTGGGGCAAAAGTTCACCTTTCAACAGGACAACGACCCTAAGCACACAGCCAAGACAACGCTGGAGTGGCTTCGGGATAAGTCTCTGAATGTCCTTGAGTGGCCCAGCCAGAGCCCAGACTTGAACCTAATCGAACATCTCTGGAGAGACTTGAAAACAGAGAGGATCTGCGGAGAAGAATGGGAGAAACTCCCCAAATACAGGTGTGCCAGCTTGTAGCATCATACCCAAAGGTGCTTCAACAAAGTACTGAGTAAAGGGTCTGAATATTTATATAAATGTAATATTTAAAAACATTTTTGTTGTTGTAAATTAGCAAACATTTCTGAAAACCTGTTTTTGCTTTGTCATTATGGGGTATTGTGTGTAGATTGATGAGGGGAAACAACTATTTAATCCATTTTAAAATAAGGCTGTAATGTAACAAAATGTGGAAAAGGTCAAGGGGTCTGAATACTTTCCAACAGCACTGTATGTTCTTTCAGTTATATGCCCAAATGTTGAGCAAACTCACAATCCTATTACAGCTGGTGGCCTTACAATTGTATTTTGAATCAACACACTTCTCTTACAATGTGTAGACGTGGTACTAAAATGTGTGATGTGATTTTTCTCCACTGAACAATATTTTGCGTGCCAGTAAGTTTTTCTTCATTTAGGTCAATAATCATTTACAACCCGCAGCTTATTTCAAGTTTAAAAGCAGTTTTTAACCATTGATGCATAGTGATACGTGCTGTTTCTGAGCAAAAGCCCAACATTTCTTTGGGAATTGATATGAACATACCCGTATCTTTGTGCTTTACTAGAGTGAAATTGTAAATAATGATTTGTTCTCAACTGACTTGCCCAGTTAAATAAAGGTTAAATAATAACAAATACAAAAATACAGCATACAGTAAGAAGGAATAACATATCTGCTACTTTCCTAACTACAAACTCAACCAACAGTTCATTGGAATGTAAGTTTGAGTCATTTATAAAGAACGACTATTTTCTCACAACCTGAGGAGTGAAAAGATAACCTTTCAGAGCTAGATGTAACGCAGTAAAACTGTTGAGAACCTTTCCCAAATAGCTTTTAAGAGGGTACACTAACTACTAATAAGCAGAGGGCACAGCATGCTAACGGGTATTGATGACGTTCTGTTAAATTAATCCCACAATTCCAGTGTAATCTCAAATTCACTGTGCATTATGTGAAATGATTTGTTCACTTTTGTGCCAACATTTTACAGACAAAAATAAACTATTATGTGTTTAAGCAATTCATCATAGATTGGCCTTACTAATCTCATTGGAAAGTCACAATATTGTGAAAAGTACAGCAGAGCTGCTTTTCCGAATTTAGAGTTTGTTTATTTGATTCATGTATTCATTTCAGAGAGACAATCTGTCTTTTCAGAGACAGGGTTCAAGTCTCAAAGCTAAGAAAAGCAATTCAGTTGCCAAGTGGTATCAGTGATGACCTCACAATTCATTAACGTCACAGTGAAACCGTATTTGTGATCTTAAACACCTAACTGGCTTTACAAACAAATCATTATTCAGACATAGGCAAAAGAACATGACACCTCACCATGAAAAGACTCATTCATTATTTGCAATATCTAATACAAAGCAGGTTTTCATTTGTTGGAGGAAAGGACGTGATGGCGCAACCTGGTCTCAGAGCATTTCGTATTATTCTGTATGTAAATCCAAGTTGGTAAGTTTTGTATGTATTCATTTGTGGATGTCCATCCACCATTATGTATGATATGTTACGATTTACAATTTGTATTACACAGTACCAGTCAAAAGTTTGGATGTACCTACTCATTCAAGGGTTTTTCTTTATGTTGACTATTTTCTACATTGTAGAATAATAGTGAAGACATAAACTATGAAATAACACATGTGGAATCATGTAGTAACCAAAAAAGTGTTCGACAAATCAAAATATATTTTAGATTCTTCCAAGTAGCCACCCTTTGCCTTGATGACAGCTTTGCAGACTCTTGGCATTCTCTCAACCAGTTTCACCTGGAATTATTGAAGGAGTATATTCTGGCCACTTGTTGGCTGCATTCCCTTCACTCTGAGGTCCAACTCATCCCAAACCATTTCAATGGACACATTTCCACCGGTCTAATGGCCATTGCTCATGTTTCTTGGTCCATTCAAGTCTCTTCTTCTTATTGGTGTCTTTAGTAGTGGTTTCTTTGCACCAATTCAACCACGAAGGCCTGATTCACACAGTCTACTCTGAAAAGTTGATGTTGAGTTGTGTCTGTTACTTGAACTCTGTGAAGCATTTATTTGGGCTGCAATTTCTGAGGCTGTTAACTCTAATGAATTTATCCTCTGCAGTAGAGTTACCTCTGGGTCTTCTTTTCCTGTTGAGGTCCTCATGAGAGCCAATTTCATCATAGCGCTTGATGGTTTTTGCGACTGAAATTTTCCGTATTGACTGACCATGTCTTAAAGTAATGATGGACTGTCGTTTGTCTTTGCTTATTTGAGCTGTTCTTGCCATAATATGGACTTGGTCTTTTACCAGATAGGGTTATCTTCTGTATATCACCCCTACCTTGTCATAACACAAATGACTGGCTCAAAAGCGTTAAGAAGGAAAGAAATTCCACAAATGAGCTTATAACAAGGCACACCTGTTAATTTAAGTGCATTCCAGTTGACTACCTCATGAAGCTGGTTGAGAGAATGCCAAGAGTGTGCAAAGTTGTCATCAAGGCAAAGCGTGGCTACTTTGAAGAATCTCAAATATAGCATATTATTTTATTTCTTTAACACTTTTTTGGTTACTACATGATTCCACGTGTTATTCATAGTTTTGATGTCTTCACCATTATTCTGCAATGTAGAAAATAGTAAAAATAAAGAAAAACCCTTGAATGAGTAGGTGTGCAAACTATTGACTGATACTGTACGCTACTTATTTGCTAAATGTACAATATCTTGCGAATTTTCAAAACGTACAATATGTTGGAATTTGCTAATCTTATGATGTGTTACACATTCTAGGTAGCGTTAGCTAGGGTAGGGTTAGGGTTACGGTTAAGATTAGGGTTAAGTTTAGGTGAAGGGTTAGCTAACATGCTAAGTAGTTGAAAAGTAGCTAAAAAAAATAGTAAGTAGCTGAAAAGTTGCAAATGACCTAAAATACTGAAGTTGTCTGTAATGAGATTTGAACTCGCAACCTTTGGGTTGCTGGACAATTGTATTATACACCAACCCATCCACACCTACCAACCAGCCTCCTTTCATTTTTGCCTTAAGTAACCATCTGTCTTAGTTAACTCTCCCAAACATAACATATCATACTAAATTAAATTCACAGATTTACGTTCAGAGTAATACAAAACGCTCTGAGACCAGGCTGGACATAGTCATATGCACCACAGACGTCTCTTAAACCCCTAATAGATGGTAAATTAGCAACACTCAATTTGAAATGTATGCCGCTTATTTTCCTTGCCTACACTTCTTGGCAAGCCTAATGAGAAGTATATTTGCTTGTTGATTGCTTTCCCAGTTGTATTCACTGAGCACTGCGTTGCAAAATTTCCCGCGATACTGTACCTTACCCAGTTGTAACATCATATTAGCTTTAACCTCTATTCAAATCTTGAAACTGCCCTTGCCTGTTGAGAATCCAAAAGCATCCAGAGCTTTGAAATAAAAATGGATACACAATTTTGCACGGCAAAAGATACAGAAGGGAAAATTGAAGATGCATTCCCAATAACAAGTAAATATCCCCTTTTATAAAATAAAATAAAAAATGGTTTAATGTCTTTCCTATTAGTAAATCCTGTCCATCAATCAATATAATGCACTTTGAAAATATCTGATTATGCCATTATGTTGTTGTTTTTTCTATTCTAATGCTACAGTCTCGACTAATGAGAAGTCCTGGGTAGCAGCACATAGAGGGGGCATTCTTCCCTCGCACTCTCACAGGGGTCTTTATTGGTTTCCTGTCATTAAAGAGACAGCACACTGGAGAACTCTGGGTGACTAACACAATACTACCACCACTTTGTGACGGACGCAGCGCGGAACGTAACTGGACGTCTTTGGAATTTGCTCAGGGAGCACAGAGATTTTCGGAGAAGTACTGAGTACTGATCTTACACAAATAGATTGATGGTTGATATAGGCAGTTCTGTAATTTTTTTAATTAAACAAGTTCTCATTTACAATGAATGTAATGAAGCAGCTTTGTGGATTTCAATTATATATGGATGTTGGTTATTTGTCGGTATGTGACAGTCGCACAAAGGATTTTAACCAGATTAATAGGACCCTCGTTCAGTATCGTGGGCTTCTGTATGAGATTTGCTCACAAAGTTTTACATTTGTCATAATGATTGTTCATCAATGCAAGATCCGCTACCAAGATCTTAAAAACATTAATAAAAGACTCGTAGAACACAGCTCCAGCCAATATGAACACGGATGTATCCCCGACAATGCAGTAAGGACACGAATTAAGACAACCTCAGGAGAACTCAAATTGAAAGCCGGAGAACGTCATTCTCAAACACACATCGCTGTTAAAGGTGTCACGAAACACCAGAAGAAAAAAAATCTGAAAGTAAACATAAATGAACACCTGTGTTCATCCAAAGTTGTTGACAGTGTGACCACTTCTCGCTTACCTTCTGCAGCCACTGAGTGTAGTTCTCCATGACGAGCTCCAGGTGTTGGATCTTCTGGGAAGCGAAGTCCTGTTCCAGGGGTGGAGCGTCTCTCTGCAGCGCATTGGCGCTGTTAAACTGGGTCGCGGCTTTCCCTTGTCGGCACGAATTCCCTCCGCTGCCGTCGCCCTCAGGTAGGATAAAGGTGTAGGTGCACTGTCCATGCTGCACTCTGTGGTATCTCCGATTACTGCTGCTACTACTACCACTACTACTTTCACTACTAGTACTACTACTGCTACCCGTGATGCCACCTGTGCTACCCTGTCCTGTGCTGCTGGCGCTGCCATCTGCCCCTTTTCTCTGCTCCACCCCGCCACAGCTTACTGCCACCAGCAGGGCTGCCAAGGAAAGCAAGCGGCCGGAAAACTTGTTCCACAACATCATATCAGCCTGGGGGGAAAGGTTGAAAAGTAAAGTCCTTGTATCGTTGATTTCTGGATTTTCTTCCGTTTAGCGGTCTTGGGCCAGTATTCCCTTTGGTTGGAGTAGAATCAGAGCGCTGTAAGGATCCCAGTCGATGTAGAACATGTGCCTTCCATCCCCATGCTGGACCTCCTACTGTGAGAAGGTCTGGAGGGCATCGCCGGTGTGCTCACACACACGTACACACACGTGCGTGTAATGGGTTTCTGGAGTGCTATAAGTCCGGTCACAAGTCAGCCAGAAGTCAGTCGTTCAGGGCTCACCACATACACGTGTTGTACCGCGACAGCTTGTGTGTTTATTTAGAGGATCCTTGTTTACACTGTATCAACGCAGCATGTGCATGTATGTCTACATGTGTTGAATTTGAGTGTCAGTGCATACAGATAGTGTCGTCAGACCTCCTCTTGTGTCTCTGCTCTGCTCTTCCTCCTCCGTCTCTGCTCTGGTTTCCCTCTGTGACTAAACGACTGGAGTGAGGCTCACTAAAGAACAGCACCAGGCTTCCAGCACACTCTGAGCCTGCCCCTCACAGAGACTGAAGAGGAATGTGTGTGTATGGACGAGTCTCTCTCGCTCTGTGTGTGTGTGTGTGTGTGTGTAAGGCAGAAAGGGACCCCAGTACAGAGGATGTGCTCAGACTGCGAGGATCGGTTTACAAGCTCTGTGACCTGAGGCTTGTGTGGTAGCCCTGCCCCTGTAAACACTAAGCCTGTTCCCATCTCCCCTGCACTACAGTAAACAACAGGCAGCACAGGATTCTCACTGTCCATCACTCAACTATATAACACAGGCGTTCACAATGCTGATCACACATGTAGAAGGTTGTATTTCCCTGTTTTTTAGTAAATGTAGTTTTATCCCATTTAGGTGGTAATAGAATTCAACGTTTACATACTTTATCATATTAAATGAAGTGATATATCATATCTAATGTTCTTTTCTCCTCCCACCAAAAATAGCCACAACATGGTGCAAAACCCTGCGAAAGCTGTCAAAATTCCAATCTGGGAGAGCGCTCTGTGTTTTCAGGAAAACAAAACCGAAATCCAAGAGTGAGTAGATAGAGGAGGAATGTCTTCATCGGCAGCCAGCGAGGGAAGCCAAGGGAATACTGTGGTGAAAGGCCCAGGGTCAAAAGGTCAAGTCCCTATTATGGACAGTGCCCTGACATCCCTAGGATTCAGGGCAGGCTATCAACAGATACAAATGACCAGGTCCTCATCACTTCACTGTGGTCCAAACCACCCCCATGTGTGTGTGAGATGTGTGTGTACTCTGTCATAGTGGGGGCACAGAATGGGAGAGGAAGGGTGTGTGAATTTCTGCATTGAGGAGACCCAAGATAACAAATCCCCAGAATAACCAAGACTACCAAAGACACAAAGCATGTGCAAACATTTCTGGGAAATCTGGGTACTGTTGACGTACTTTGCTGGCGACTGTTACAAAGTCCAAACGAAGCAAAGAGTCATTGAATGTATTAAATCAAAACTACTTGCACTGCCATGAACATTCGCTTAAATGCCATGCTGTCAAATAAGATATACTATCATACAGTCTGCTGTATACATAGCAGGGTTGAAGGCAGTCAGTTCAGGAAGTAAACTGAAATTCCAATTCAATGATTGAAAAAGGGGCATCTATTTTCAACGACCTCTCAATAAATTGAAAAGAAGAAGCCATTTATGTGAGCAACAAAACATTTTGGGGGGGCGATTTTAAGTTCCTGAATTGACTGACGTCAATTTAAATTGAGCTCAACCCTGATACATACGTAGGCATACATCTAAACTCTAATCTAATCAAATCTACTCACATGCTTCGTAAACAACAGGTGTAGACTAATAGTGAAATGTTTACTTATGGGTCCTTCCCAACAACACAAGAGAGAGAAAAATATAAATAATAAAACTAATATTAACACAAGGAATAAATACACAATGAGTACCATAACTTGGCCTTTTGTCCTTTATTCAGATTACAACCTCTCACTTTCTGTTATTTGAAAATGAAATATTCTCCAAAATATCGCTATTTTTTTTAAACAAGCCATAGAAAGTTGGTTGCAATTTCAGTTGAATCCACCAGAAAAGTCAGAACAAATATTACAACAAATATTATGGTTCAACTCAAATATACTAACTGATAATATCCTAATGTCGGCCCGGCATTAAAGACCAAAAGCGGTTCAAAAAAATTGTGACAAATTAAAAAGTACACCTGTTTCATTTAAGGACATAAAAATAAAAAAAAGCTGTACCATATAGATTGAAAAATAATTGGGAAGAGTTTTTCAATGTACCAATTCCATGGCACATGGTTTATGAACTGGTACACAAAATTACGCCTGAAACAACTCTTGAAAGAGTTTTTCAATTTAAATGATTATACAACATTCTTGCCACCAACAGAATGTTAAATATATGGGGTATACAACCATCCCAGCTTTGCAGATACAGAATCATTAGATCATCTGTTTTGGTACTGTCCATAATGTAGCTTGTTTTTGGGGTCGCAAGTTCAGGAATGGCTGAAGAATTGCAACCTTTGAATTGCAAACTCTGAAAATAGCACTGCTGGATGATTTAAAAAGTCATAGTCAATTCATCATAAAATACAACGATACTCTGAGCAAACATGTTTATCTTAAATGTACAACCTGTAGAAACTATGAGAATAGAAAGGTTCAGAACTTTTGTGAAACATCACAGCACAGTTGCAAAATATATGGCAAATAGAAATCAAAACGGGATGGTCTTCAGGGATAGATGGGAGGGGTTGAGGGTAGCTGAAGGCTGGGACTGGAAGGTCTTCAGGGATAGATGGGAGGGGTTGAGGGTAACTGAAGGCTGGGACTGGAAGGTCTTCAGGGATAGATGGGAGGGGTTGAGGGTAGCTGAAGGCTGGGACTGGAAGGTCTTCAGGGATAGATGGGAGGGGTTGAGGGTAACTGAAGGCTGGGACTGGAAGGTCTTCAGGGATAGATGGGAGGGGTTAAGGGTAGCTGAAGGCTGGGACTGGAAGGTCTTCAGGGATAGATGGGACGGGTTGAGGGTAGCTGAAGGCTGGGACTGGAAGGTCTTCAGGGATAGATGGGAGGGATTGAGGGTAACTGAAGGCTGGGACTGGAAGGTCTTCAGGGATAGATGGGAGGGGTTGAGGGTAACTGAAGGCTGGGACTGGAAGGTCTTCGGGGATAGATGGGAGGGGTTGAGGGTTGCTGAAGGCTGGGACTGGAAGGTCTTCAGGGATAGATGGGAGGGGTTGAGGGTAGCTGAAGGCTGGGACTGGAAGGTATTCAGGGATAGATGGGAGGGGTTGAGGGTAGCTGAAGGCTGGGACTGGAAGGTCTTCAGGGATAGATGGGAGGGGTTGAGGGTAGCTGAAGGCTGGGACTGGAAGGTCTTCATAGATAGATGGGAGGGGTTGAGGGTAGCTGAAGGCTGGGACTGGAAGGTCTTCATAGATAGATGGGAGGGGTTGAGGGTAGCTGAAGGATGGGACTGGAAGGTCTTCATAGATAGATTGGAGGGGTTGAGGGTAGCTGAAGGATGGGACTTATAAGAAACAAAAGATAACTATTGTAAAATATACTGTGTCCGTAAAATGTATATAGCATGTATGGAAGTAGAAACCTAAGTGTTGGTGTCCATTAGTTTACTACAATTAGGGGAGGGTTATGAGAAAATATATTTAAAAATATCTATATACTGTACATACAGGAAAGAGTTAGTGCAAAAAGGGTCTATACAGATAATCCGGGTAGCTATTTTATAAGAACCATTTAACTAACTCTTGAGCAGTCTGATGGCTTGGGGTCTGTTCAGGGTCGTCTGTTCCAGACGTGGTGTATCGGTACTGCTTGTCAAGTGGTAGCAGAGAGAACAGTTTATGACTTGGGTGGCTGGAGTCTTTGACAATTTCTAGGGCCTTCCTCTGACACCGCCTGGTGTAGAGGTCCTGGATGGCAGTGATGTACTGGGCCGTATGCACTAACCTCTCTAGTGTCTTGTGGTCGGATGCCTAACAGTTGCCATACCAAGCGGTGTAGAAACTTTGAGGATCTGAGGGCCTATGCCGAATCTCTTCAGCCTCCTGAGGGGGAAGAGGCGTTGTCGTGCCTTCTCCACAACTGTGTTGGTGTGTGTGAACTGTGATAATTCCTTAGTGATGTGGACACTGAGCAACTTGAAGCAACTCGACCCGCTCCACTGCAACCCCTTCGATGTGGATGGGGGTGTTTGCCCTGCCCTCTGTTTCCTGCACCACATTGCCAGGTCACTAACCTTCTCCTTATAGGCAGTCCCGTCGTCGGTGATCAGGCCAACCAACATCATGTCGTCAGCAGCTTTGATGATGTTGGAGTCGTGCGCGGCCACGTAGTCGTACTTTGTACTATCAAATTATGAAGCAGAAATACATTGTCATATCAGAAATAACCTCCCTTCCGCTCATATTGGAATAGTCTGTGCCTTTTCACAACAAGCAGCAGTTGTAAGTCTACAGGAGGAAACACACAAGCTGTTCGTACTTGCAGCATCATAATTGAGTTGTGTAATCTCACATCTGAATTCTCATTGAAATGTAAACATTGAACATTGAGAAAACAAACGCAGTTTCAAAGCTACAGGACTACAGGCATTTTTAAAAAAAACTGATTCGGTCCCCAAGTGGGTCTTTCGACATATCACTTTCTTTGACAAAATGTGATAATCGGCTAACTTGTGACAATCAAGCACAGCGTGGATTATGTCCGTTTTTCAAGGCTGCTATACAGCTTTTCTAAATCGGAATCTGGCTCATGTTGTGCTTTTGAAAAAAAAACAATTGCAACATTTATCGGTTGTCAGTTGTTTTCTTCAATGCATGTGTACATACACAATACAGCTATACATGCAAGACAATTATTACATTGAGACTACTGAATTGTCTATAAATATCAAGATTGAAAAAATGTACAAATTGCGTAAAAAAGTATGGTTATACGTAGAAGACAAGTCTCAATTGTCATGAAATTATTACGTTGTCTCCATATGACCAGATGACAACTGTAAATCACATTAGCCTCTTACATAGATAAATAGCACATTATTTTCTTGGGATATTATGAAAGAAAGATAACTATTACAAAATGCACAAAGTGAGTTTAATTTAACCCAGAGTTATAGCCCAATAGAGACTTAAGCAACGTATTCAGACCCTCTTCAATAGCTTAACACCCTTCGTATATAACAAGTCAAATTTGAATGAATTACATGGTTGTGCATTCCTTTCAGAGCTCCACTGTGGTACTGACACTATGAGGACATAGAATAGGCTTTAGCCCCTAATCCCCAGGTTTGTCATGGCAATGCTGAACCTGCGCCAGCATCCATACCATTCATTGCAAGTGCTAATGCGGGTCATAGCAGTGTATTATTCTCCTGTTTGGAGTTTGGAGTCCAGGGCAGACCTGTCATATTCTGAGTTCCTACTGAAAGACCCACAGTTGAGTCCCACCATGGTCTCAGGGGTCCGTAAAGCATATACACAATGGCTATGTTAACACGCCTTGGCGGGATGACTTTACTTTTCAAACTTGACGGTTGAGAGGTGAGAATTAGGGATTGAAGCTGTGTGTGTGTGTGTGTGTGTGTGTGTGTGTGTGTGTCTTGGTGTGAATGGGAGTAGCTATGCGTTTGAGTATATCATAATAATAATAATGGATTGGATTTATATAGTGCCTTTCTACCAACTGAGGTACTCTGAGTGCTTTACATAGTAAAGAAAATGTGCAAGTAGATGAATTACTTGCACATTCATCTCCTGCACATCTATCACTCCAGTGTTTAATTGCTCAATTGTAATTACTTCACCACTAAGGCCTATTTATTGCCTTACCTCCCTAATCTTACCTAATTTGCATACACTGTATATAGATTTCTTTCTGTTGTGTTATTGACTGTGGGGGAAAGGGGGAAACTCACCTCATCAGTGTGTGTCACCCACCTGGGTAAACACCCCTATTCTTGACCACAGAGAGTCAGGACGCCTGTTTAACATCCCAGCCGAAAGACCGCACCCTGAGCAGGGCAATGTCCCCTTTACTGCCCTGGGGCATTGGGATTCAATCTTAAGACCAGAGGGAAGAATGTCCCCTACGGGCCCTCCAACAACACTTTCAGCAGTATCTGGTCTCCCATCCAGGGACCTACCAGGACCGATTCTGCTTAGCTTCAGAGACAAGCCAGCAGCGGGATGCAAGGTGGTATGCTGAGAGAGGAGAACTGTTCACCTACAATTAAATCCATAGGGGTACATCAACAAGGCCTACATTACAATGAGCTCACAATGTAAGCTCACTTACCAAGATCCTAGAGGCAAAAAAAAAATTAAGCGGCTCAATCTCTCACGGATTTCCTTGCAAGGAAGTGCATTTAAAAAATGACATAGGAATAGAAGCATACACACTCAACACACCAGAAAGAAAAGACCAGCCGAGAGACAAAGTGGGCGTCTTGTCACAGGTCGGGCCTGCACCATGGATAACATGTCCCCGGACGAGAGATAGTGACTGACAGACAGACCGACCAACATGTTTAGTCTGCCTCCTAGCGCCTTGGATTAATTCCTGCTGCAGCAGATGAATTGACTGATTCTATAAACAGCCTAACATGGCATATGTCTGGAGGGATGATGTCATCAGGGTGAGCCGGCTCAAAGAGTGACACCCCCAAGCCA
This sequence comes from Oncorhynchus mykiss, assembly GCF_013265735.2. NCBI lineage: Eukaryota > Metazoa > Chordata > Actinopteri > Salmoniformes > Salmonidae > Oncorhynchus > Oncorhynchus mykiss. The sequence continues at coordinate 36,822,209 of NC_050572.1, read as the reverse complement.
TTAACTCGAGCGGGCTGCCATTCCTAGTTATCCCCTCCACTCTTGAGACCGAACTCAACACCGGCACTGGGCGCTGTCCTCTGTCAAAGCAGACGGTTCTCCCCTTCTATCCACCCCAGATGGCAAAGTTCAGGTCAAGTTTAAAGAAAGGTAAGAAAGTCCCTGCCTGTCAATTTTCACAATGCGGTCTTTTATTGTAATTCTTGATTGAGGCATTTGTTCCTCTCATCGTCATTGGCGGTTTCCAGATGTGGCAATGTCACAGGAGGAATGTAAGGTATGAGCAGTGCTGGACTTTTTGGACTTGAGTAAAAGTAAAGATACCTTAGTAGAAAATTGCTCAAGTATAAGTGAAAGTCACCCAGTATCAATCAAATGTATTCATGAAGACCTTTTTACATCAGCCTATGTCACAAAGTGCTATACAGAATCCCAGCCTAAAACCCCAAACAGAAAGCAATGCAGATGTAGAAGCACGGTGGCTAGGAAAAACTCCCTAGAAAGGCAGGAACCTAGGAAGAAACCTAGAGAGGAACCAGGCTCTGAGGGGTGGCCAGTCCTCCTCTGGCTGTGCCGGGTGGAAATTATAACAGAACATGGCCAAGATGTTCAAATGTTCATAGATGACCAGCAGGGTCAAATAATAATAATCACAGTGGTTTTAGAGTGCGAAACAGGTCAGCACCTCAAGAGTAAATGTCAGTTGGCTTTTCATAGCCGATCATTCAGAGACAGCAGGTGCGGTAGAGAGAGAGAGTCCAAAACAGGAGGTCCGGGACAAGGTAGCACGTCAGGGTTCCATAGCCGCAGGCAGAACAGGTTCAACTGGAGCAGCAGCAGGTGGACTGGGGTGGACTGGGGACAGCAAGGAGTCATTAGGCCAGGTAGTCCAGGGTTCAGGTCCTCTGAGAGAAGAGAGAAAAGAGAGAAAGAGTTAGAGGGAGCATACTTACATTTACACAGGACACCGGATAAGACAGGAGAAATACTCCAGATATAACAGACTGACCTTAGCCCTCCGACACAAACTATTGCAGCATAAATACTGGAGGCTGAGACAGGAGGGGTTGGGAGACACTGTGGCCCTGTCCGACGATACCCCCGGACAGGGCCAACCAGGCAGGATATAACCCCACCCACTTTGCCAAAGCACAGCCCCCACACCACTAGAGGGATATCTTCAAACCACTAACTTACTACCCTGAGACAAGGCCGAGTATAGCCCACAAAGATCTCCCCACGGCACCAACCCGAGGGGGGCGCCAACCCGGACAGGAAGATCACGTCAGTGACTCAACCCACTCAACTGACGCACCCCTCCTAGGGACGACATGGAAGAGCACCAGTAAGCCAGTGACTCAGCCCCTGTAATAGGGTTAGAGGCAGAAAATCCCAGTGGAGAGAGGGGAACCGGCCAGGCAGAGACAGCAAGGGTGGTTCGTTGCTCCAGTGCCTTTCCGTTTGGGCCAGACTACACTCAATCATAGGACCTACTAAAGAGATGAGTCTTCAATAAAGACTTAAAGGTCGAGACACAGTCTGCGTCTCTCACATGGATAGGCAGACCATTCCATAAAAATGGATCTCTATAGGAGAAAGCCCTGCCTCCAGCTGTTTGCTTAGAAATTCTAGGGACAATAAGGAGGCCTGCGTCTTGTGATCGTTGTGTACGTGTAGGTATGTACGGCAGGACCAAATTGGAAAGATAGGTAGGTTTTGTAGGTTAACAGTAAAATCTTGAAATGAGCCCTAGCCTTAACAGGAAGCCAGTGTAGGGAGGCTAGCACTGGAGTAATATGATCAAATGTTTTGGTTGTAGTCAAGATTCGAGCAGCCGTGTTTTGCACTAACTGACTTTTATTTAGTGCTTTATCCAGGTAGCCGGAAAGTAGAGCATTGCAGTAGTCTAATCTAGAAGTGACAATAGAATGGAGTAAAAGTACAAGTATTTGGTTTTAAATATACTCCAGTATCAAAAGAAAATGTAATTGCTAAAATTAAAAGTAAAATTATAAATAATTTCAAATTCCTTATATATATACATTTTTTTTAATTACAGATTGCAAGGGCCATTCTCCAACACTCAAACAAAATGTACAAATTAAGCATGAGTTTAGTGAGTCTGCCAGATCAGAGGCAGTAAGGATGACCAGAGATGTTCTCTTGATAAGTATGTAAATCAGACCATTTTCCTGTTGTTCTATGCATTCAAAATGTGTAACGTGTACTTTTGGGTGTCAGGGAAAATGTATGGAGTAAAAAGTACATCATTTTCTTTAGAAATGTAGTGAAGAAAAAATGAAAGTTCTCACCTCATGGGTACTTGCCCCTACAGCTAACCAGTTTAGCATTGTAGCTAAAGCAAGCAAAAGGTTTTGAGTAGTCATTAATCTTCAGGGCCAACAAGTTACGAAAGCCTACAGCATTTTGCATGCTAATGCTAACATGCCAATTCAACTATACTTCTTGCTTGTTACAGCACCTGAACACACAACATCTTCAACAATCTGCAATGTGCTCTGTACACTCACAATACAGAGCAAGAACCTACTGTAGCACACTAAAGCACATCTTTGAATACTTCAACTTTTTCATAGCATTCATAGGACTCTTTACAAATCAATTTGATCAGGTCTGTCACTTAGAATGACCTTATGCAACACGAGCCTGGCTTTTCATTTGCAATCAACAGGTTGCCTGACCCTGCGCACCAACGAACGCGTAAACAAAGAACGTGATCTTCGCTGCTTGTTTGCGAGGCAAGCGGAATTTGGCGCTACTTAGAGATATCTGTCACGTCATACAGATAGCTACCCTTTCCTTTGCTCCATAATCTGAAAAACAGAGTTAACACTAAACAACGTGTGCCTGCAGGTCTGCTTTGGTCGGAGAAAGTTCAAGGTGCTTCACTGAAGTGTGGACAATCACTGCATTTCCAGGGTGATTGGCTTCCCAGAGCAAACTTGTTTAGATCCCCTATGGGCCATTAGCTTCTGTAATCGAATGAATCTGGCGTGTACTTAAACAAGTGGTCAATGCTGCTATGCTGTTATCTCGGCAAGCAGAGGGAGGAGACACCCTTCAGAAGTGTTTACGGAAGATTAGAATCACACTCCTCCATTCTCCCTAACAAGGCAAATAATATCCCCCTAAAGTTTACTTCCATTTCCACACACTGGGCAAAAACCAGTTGAATCATCATTGTTTCCGTGTCATTTAACCCAGAAATTCAATGTGATGCAGTTGAAGTGGAAAACTGATTGGATTTGCAAAAAGTCACCAAGGTAAAGGAATGTCAATGTTTTTTTGACCCAACTTTGAACCTAAATCCAATGACAGGGAGACATTTTTGGTTGATTTCACATTGACAACTTATCCAAATGTAAATCAAAACTAAACGTTGAACTAACGCAGACCTATCAAATACACTGGCCATAAAGATGGATTAGAAGATCTCTAAAAATTACACTCTAATAGTCTAGGTCTGCGTAAAGAGGACCCCAACCCCATACCTCTGCATTGAGTTAACGTCCCATTTAAGATCTATTGCTCTCTGTCATTAAATGGGGGTGACATTTTGGCTAAGATTCTACTGTAGTAGTGGACTGCATGCACGAAGTGCAACTGACATCTGCTGAAAGCTGAAACCAGTTGATGTCAACAGACTTACTTTGCCTGTACATTTGTTGTTGTTGATCTAACAAAGAAATCCTAATCGCAGCCGCCTAATTGTAGGATTTCATTCAGTACCCCTTCAACATCAATTATTTTCCTTTGAATAAATACCTCATCCACTTCATCAATACAATACGTTTCTTCTGTGCGAGTGTCTACGTAGCCTACTATTCTTTGTCCCTGGTGTTTGTCAGCCTTCCACAACACTGTCAAACCTGCAACCCGATCCACTATGGGGAAAAGATAGCAATGCATCAGTAATTAGCCCCAACTCATTTAGCTGGCTACCTGGACCACTGTTTGACACGAGTCATGATGTATGTGCCCCAAAGTCACTGACAGGAAGCTTTTTTGTCATCGTCAGCATTGGCCCGATGACGTACATCAGACAGACGTAGCAAGCCCAGCTATCTTTCTACTTACTCTTCTAATTTCCCCATTGGCCAGCCCTGTTTGCACTCTTAATCTCGAATGCAGCCAGCATGCTGCCATTTGTCATGTTGTATTTTCATCTGCGGTAATGGGACTGGTCGCTCTAACATGGGAAAAGAGCATGACATCATCGCACGGTTACTTTCTGGACTCACGCTGCCTGTGGAATCAACAACACATATCAAGTCAAAGTGTGTGTGTGTGTGTGTGTGTGTGTGTGTGTGTGTGTGTGTGTGTGTGTGAGTGTGGATGAGATCACCCACGTGAGAGCAATAAATGTGTTCACCTATGGTACTTTGTCTTTCGTCTATTCCATCATTATCCAACCGTTCCTGACTCAAATGTAGTTGCCTATCAGGTTCACTTACTGGGATGTAAAAGCACCAAAGTGGTGCTGAAACATGGAAGTCACACGCAATTAGCCACAGATAGAGTTCGTGTGTGTGTTCATCCTCTTCTAGCCCTTGCCTTGGTTTTCTTGACAGTGCTGGCCTGTGTTTTCATGGCACACAGGATGATACATCAACCCCCTGAGATGAATGGAGATAGGGATGGGTACTTGCAGTACACTTCCCTTCTCTGGCTCCCAACGCATGAAGGATGGAAGTAGAGAATCTGATAAGGCCTAAACAGGGCAGAGTCTGTTTCTCTGTCTGCCTATCCGCTCCAGCCATCGCCTGTTGGGGGGCTGTTTGCAGATATCATGAGGTATGATGCAGCCACCAGACAGAGCAGGGTTTTGTTGATTCTGTCACCATGGTAGTATTTTAATGGAGGGAATGGGAGTCCAATAATGTTCACAATGTAAACAATGTAAAAAAGAAAAGGCTATTTTTCAGTACCCTGTCTTTCAAAGATAATTAGTAATAATCCAAATAACTTCACAGATCTTCATTGTAAAGGGTTTAAACACTGTTTCCCATGCTTGTTCAATGAACCATAAACAATTAATGAACATGCACCTGTGGAACGGTTGTTAAGACACTAACAGCTTACAGACGGTAGGCAATTAAGGTCACAGTTATGAAAACTTAGGCCACTAAAGAGGCCTTTCTACTGACTGAAAAACACCAAAAGAAAGATGCCCAGGGTTCCTGCCCATCTGCTTGAACGTGCCTTAGGCATGCTGCAAGGAGGCATGAGGACTGCAGATGTGGCCAGGGCAATAAATTGCTATGTCCGTACTGTAAGACACCTAAGACAGTGCTACAGGGAGACAGGATGGACAGCTGATGTCCTCGCAGTGCCAGACCACGTGTAACAACAGCTGCACAGGATCGGTACATCCGAACATTACTCCTGCGGGACAGGTACAGGATGGCAACAACACCTACCCGAGTTATACCAGGAACGCACAATCCCTACATCAGTGCTCAGACTGTCCGCAATAGGCTGAGAGAGGCTGGACTAAGGGCTTGAAGGCCTGTTGTAAGGCAGGTCCTCACCAGACATCACCATCAACAACGTCGCCTATGGGCACAAACCCACCGTCGCTGGACCAGACAAGAATGGCAAAAAAGTGCTCTTCACTGACGAGTCGCAGCTTTGTCTCACCAGGGGTGATGGTCCGATTCACGTCTATCATCGAAGGAATGAGCGTTACACCGAGGCCTGTACTCTGGAGCGGAATCGATTTGGAGGTGGAGGGTCCGTCATGGTCTGGGGCTGTGTGTCACAGCATCATCGGACTGAGCTTGTTGTCATTGCAGGCAATCTCAACGCTGTGCGTTACAGGGAAGACTTCCTCCTCCGTCATGTGGTATCCTTCCTGCAGGCTCATCCTGACATGACCCTCCAGCAATGCCACCAGCCATACTGCTAGTTCTGTGCATGATTTCCTGCAAGACAGGAATGTCAGTGTTCTGCCATTGCCAGCGAAGAGCCCGGATCTCATTCCCATTGAGCACGTCTGGGACCTGTTGGATCGGAGGGTGAGAGCTAGGGCCGTTCCCCCCCAGAAATGTCCGGGAACTTGCAAGTGCCTTGGGGGAAGAGAGGAGTAACATCTCACAGCCAGAACTTGCAAATCTGGTGCAGTCCACGAGGAGGAGATGTACTGCAGTACTTAATGCAGCTGGTGGCCACACCAGATACTGACTGTTACTTTGGATTTTGACCCCCCCTTTGTTCAGGGACACATCATTCCATTTCTGTTAGTCACATGTCTGTGGAACTTGTTCAGTTTATGTCTCGGTTGTTGAGTCTTGTTATGTTCATACAAATATTTACACATGTTAAGTTTGCTGAAAATAAACGCAGTTGACAGTGAGAGGACATGTCTTTTTATTTTATTGTCAGGGAAACGTACAATATGAGGACTCATGTACAACAGATGAATCTTACTTGTGCTTGATGTAACAACTATCCAGGTCACGTTGCTGTAGATCTGTTTGGCTCTGATGAAAACATATCTTCTACTTTGATAGATAATGTACTTCTTGTAGCAAAGCCAAAGAAGACGTTCATTCATAATTAATTCTATTAACACTATATGTAAGATGTTCCAGCCTTGTTTTCTCATGTGATTAAATGTTTCTATGATGTTCATCTTCTGGAGTATTTATGTTGTTGTTCATCAATTATACCTTTATTTGAAACGCCGCGAGTTAAGCCTTCCCGACTCATTCATTTACATAGCCTGTCATTTATGATAATATAGTTCACATCTGTGCACATGTCTCATGTCTTGTTTAACAAAACGACATGCAAAAAGAAAAAAATGGGGACATTTAGACAATTTTACATAAACACAAAAATAGCAGTAAATCAATCCCTTTTCACTAGTGAACTAAAACATTGCCTGCGTATGAAACAAAGGCCACACACCTGTGGAGGAACTTGTAATCCAGCTAGATAAATGCTCACCACAACCTACTGTTTTATATCATGTTTTATGGACTGGAAATATAAATATTTGCTCTCTGGACAAAATGGCAACCGACATGTATGGCAACCAAGTCCCATGTGACCCATAAAATTAAAGCCAGCCCCTTTCATGTTTTCAGACACAAACAGTGGGATGATGAATCCCGTATCCATTTACAGTTGACTTACTTTACAAAGCCTCAGTAGTATTGAGTCACCCCCACCTACTTTTGAATGGCTCACTGTAGAAACATTGAAATTGTGAAGCAATAGTCCGGAAATGAGGGTTTAAACGTTTTTGTGGTAAATTAGAGAGAAATACAGGCACATATCAGGGAATACAATGCAAATGAATATGTAGGTAAAGTGGAACTCATTGTTATAATATAATATTTAGTTGCTTACACAATAAAGGTGGAAAACGTATTGGGCTTGGCTCACATCCACTCACTCTCACATGCCAAAATAAAGAAACCCTTGGCTCTATTGGTATACATTTGGCTATGAGATGCACAAATGACTTATTCATAAGGTTTTCATGAAAAATGTAACAAATTATTTCATAACATGTACATTTATTAACTGCCAAGATGTCCCCACCACAATAGTCTAAATCCAGAGTAGCACCTGCAGAGACTATGGCCCTCCACTCTCCTATTCCCCCTGCCCGGATATTTTCCATCCACTGGCACCAGACCTGCGAATTCCTGTGTGATATTAGAGATAGCTACTGGTCCAAGAATAGTACCCAGTTAGATAGCCATGTACAGGGGGACAGGTGGAGTAGGCCCTAAAAGGCTGACTGGCTGGCACGTCGGGTCATTTCAATGGCATGCCTTTATTTGATGCCTACTGCAGAAAATGATTAGTGTCACACTGTTATGTCAGGAGACTCCACCTACACCTGTGTGTGTGTGTGTGTGTGTGTGTGTGTGTGTGTGTGTGTGTGTGTGTGTGTGTGAGAGAGAGAGAGACTAGATTTGATTGGACATGCCTTAACTAAAATGTATCAATCCTTACCAAAAATGTCCATTAATTATAATCCACATAATAATTCACATTTCCTGTTGCTGCAGGATTATTTTCCTGCCGTAGCAAACTGGCTCAAACTGAGATTCTACACCTGTACTGTTATCATCTGAGGTTCATTGTTCTCTGAAAGTTTTATTGCATTGACTGTGCTTTTTGTCAGTTGATGTAACATTGAACCAATCTACCCAGGTAACCCTACAAACCTGCACCGGTCAATGTGAGCTATCATGGACACTTCTCCATGTTTCTTCAATTCGATTGTGCATTCTTGCAGTTAACTCGGAGTGATTTGATTGTATCGCTTTCGTTCTCACTTTCTCTTCACCAGATCGATGACCCGCCCTGTAATAGACCTGACCATGTTTTCGAGAAAATAAATTGTTTTAGCTCTAGTGTTTTTTGCCAAATAAGCCACAAATCTGAAGCCACAGTGTAATAATGGAGACAAACCTCACTCTGAACCTCAAGCTGCTCGAAGCACACTTGAACTGGATCTGTACAAGCAAAAGCTGATCTGCCTCGAAAAGGACATGTACTTCTCAGAAAAGCACACAGAAAGTGTAAAAACAACCCAAGATTAGCAACATTAAAGAAACATTCAATTGCTGAGATATATTGTACTCAGCAGAATCCAAATGAAGCTCTCTTGCACCGAATTATCTTCTTGTACGCATGTGAAGTGGTGGCCACCTATTGAAGCTCTGATAGTACAACACTGATAGTCTGAGAACCTCTGCCAAGCATGGGACTATGCCAAACTGTGATGTTTTCAAATGCATTTAGGAGAGATATGGCATGAGCTTATTCTATGATAAGACCTTCATGAAAAAAAAGCCTAGATACGGTATGACCACATCTCTACGTGTACTCCTAAATCTCTTTGCCAAGAAGCCAAAGTCATTATTTTTATCTCTTGTTGCGAGGTTAAGTTTAGGCTTCTTTAAGATTGTGTGCGGGTTGTGTAATGTCAAAGCAATATAAATAAATGCTGTAACACACTGCTGACAGCAGCACTCCCTTAGGTTGACAAGACTTTCTGATTATGGGAGACTTTTATGGGACCCCAACTAAAAATGATGAGAAGAAGATGGCGGACATTGAGCCCAAGTGTACCATAAGTCCAGTATTTCCACATAGGGAAGTCAGAGCTGCTTTCTCTTAGTCCCTGAATATGGAACGGGTCTGTAAAGGATCATTGTGTCATGGTTGGCGACGCGTGCCTCACTGATCTGCAACACAATGAGGTGACAGAGTTTAGCGAGGACCTTAAACACTTTTCTGATGTAGCTCCATATTACACAGGAAAATAATAAAACAGTCAGCTCGACGTGTCTTCAGCCAACAGCAAGTTATCCTCCTTTTGATATGAGGGGATCACCTGTCAGGAACGCTGACCGTGGCACAAACCAGACCCACTATCCTCCGCCACACTTTGCTTTACGATGTGAAGTAACTTTAGTACGTGGAAAAAGGCCATTTCGGGGTGTTAGATTCTTCACATACTGACTAAAAATGAATCCCCTAATTTCACCATCGAAGCACATTTATTATTGACTTTGATCTATGTCATTTCTGTTTACGTGGTTGCTAATTTGCACTCATCAATTTCATGTCAAGTCTTTAGGGTGGAAAGTGGAGGACAAGAATAAGCTTGGTCACGCTAAGTATATGTTTACTGTGAGACTGTCACATCAAATAAAACCAGAAATGGTCCAATGGTTTACATCACGTCACTTTGTTGTATGGGTCAGGAGGCCAACGATAAACACAATCAATGGAGCTCCCTCTCTCTCTGTGCCTCAGGATAGGCGTGTACGGGCTTCAGTGGTTCTTTGAGTGTATGTCTATGTACTTGTCATGCACTGAAGTCACTATTAGCTCATAGAAAAATACTAGAACTAAATTCCATAAAGGGGAGCCGAAAGCACCAGCACATGGTGTGCAACCTTTCTGACCCAGAGTTTGACCAGCTTGCTGACTGTGGTGGTTCTGTTTGTTGATCCTAGTTTTTTAACAGTTTACAGAACTGGGGACCGGTCATGCAGTGTCGTTTCCCCGTTTTCACAGATGGGCAGACGGCGGGCACGGCTAAGCGCACATTCTCTGCTTGAGCGCACATTCTCTGCTAGTTCAACCGTGTCTGAGTGACAGCCACCCGACGCTCTGTACTGAGTGAAGCCCATGTGTACTTAACATGGAAAACATTTGACAAAGCCAGAAGTGTGGATTCCAACTTCAATATGCTCTTTATGAGTAATTACCCTGGGTTGTTGTAACCAGTCTGTTACAATGATCTTATAAATGAAGACAGCGATCCATTAATAACATTCAGTAGCGTGTTACAACTGCCATTTTATTCCCATGCGAAGTCAAATTCAAGATCCTGTTTAGGTGAAGTGGTAAAGCAGTAGGCAGCATATGGTTGTGTGGATTTGTGAATACTGACGATGGAGGTGAGTTGTGGTAATAAGTAAGTCATTTAAAAAAAGTTCCAAGCAGATCATTTCAATTCACTGTGTACTTTCATCGCGACTTTGTCAGACTTCCTTATCAAAGACGTGATTAGAAGCCGGCAAACTTGATGTAAAACACGTCAATCGGTTTCAGATGGAAATAAGATGATTGAGAGGAAAATATTAGAAATGAGAGACTGAGTGTGATTTTGTGGACAATGTTTTGGCATTTTTTTTCTTGTTCAAGGCTTTGGCATGCCGTACCTCAGGTTGTGGGCAGGCAAAACAAATACAGCTTTAGCAGTATTATGATAAATAAAGTGAACAGTCGAACATAATGGAACATGGCAGCCATTTTGTTTTCGCTAACCACACAACCGTCTGGGGTGTCAATGTTCTGAAAACAGTTGATACAATAACTGCAACAAGGGGTAATCTCAAACCTCCAACTTCCTTGTTTGTTTTTGAGTAGCAATGGAAGTTGCTGTGCTGAAAGTTATGGCCTTTGGAGCCACAGGTAATGTCTCCCAAAATACAATGTTAATAAAGGGTTGAAAGGTCGTTGCTACAAAGTTTCTCTGTTTATCACTTCCAAGCTTGAGTTGGGTTTAAAAGCACATAGTTATATTTGATGTGAAGGTAACACTCCAATTCTCCTGGAATGTCAAAAATGATACTGAAGGTCCATGGTTCGTGAGGCAAGGGGCCAGTATTGAGAAGGTCGAAGGTAATGTTGAAGCTCACTGTGCCAAGTTTGTGTTAGAATAAAACCCTGTTACAAACAATATGAACCAAGAACATTTTGTGAACCCATCACAAGCTGTTGAAAATATTATATTTGATGAAACATTGTGCAGAAGCGTGTGGTTTACTGATCTAGGTCCATATCTTCATTTCAATAATTATTTATCCAACAACACAGCACAAGACAAGTCTTTCAGAAGATGCGATCGTGCCAGAGATACTATTTTGTGTCAGATATACTTTTTCATGCCAAAGAGATACTATTGCCCAATTTGAATATGATGAACAGCGGATGTGCTCAAAACGAAAACTTGAATATCATCTATAGCTTCTCTTTAACATCACACCATATTGAGCATTTCATACTCCGTTGGACACTCGCCAACCTTTCAACACTTCATCCAACTCCTGATGCTCTTAACATGCTAGCTCTTTTTTCTTCCTGTCCTGCCATGGTGAGGGAGAGTGGGAGAGGTCTTGCGCTAAGCACCTTCATATGCTGTGAGCCCGTTGCCAAGTTAGCTCTCAACACATGGAGAACGGCCCAGAACGATGAGCTCCTCTGGACCAGAGTCCGGGTTCGTCTGTCACTGCCACTTTCCCCGTTAGCCCTGAAGAGGAGGACAATGGGTGAAGGCAAGAGCCACACCTGACTGTATGACAGAGTGGCCCCACCGAGGTCCCCATATGACATGTACTGAACTCAGCAGGCGGCGTGACAGGTAGGCGGGTCGACAGACTCTGAGAATAAGCTGACACTTTCTTTGGCAATGCCACATAAGGGACATCACAGGAGATGATAAATCAACCGTATTTTTACCCCCGTCCTTCCCGCCACAGTGATATGTTCTTGATTACAGTATTAAAGTGCTCTTGAGGGGATTACAACACTAAATAGACATAAATCCAGGTCAGAACAAACTGTCAGCGCTATCTAAAAGGGTCTAAATGGCCGACTCAAACCCTACGTGTAGCTTCGGAGGACTTCGGCATCTAGCTCGCCCAGGAGGGGCCTGACGTGGAGACGTACAGTGTGGTTCGAAATTATTTTTTACTTGTAAATATTACTTGTTAAAAAAAATCTCTTTCTCTGAGCTATTTTATTAGTATTTCATAATATAATTTCCCCATTTATTTGAGCATACAATATAGCTCAGTATTTTAATGATTTATTTTATACAGTCATTATTATTTATCTTTATCGAGGCTGTCAATAATTTATGGTTCTACTTTGTTGTCTGATCACCAAAATGGCATTTGACCATTGTATTGAGAACATGTTTTTTTTTTTTTTTTTCATTTTTTTTATTCAACATTTATTTAACTATAGGCAAGTCAATTATGAACAAATGTGTATTTACAACGAGGGACTATCCTCATAATAAGCGATTGGAAAGAGCCCAAACCGAAATATGTGGCAAACGAAAAGGAAAGCCTTCCACATCTCAGATTCCAGGTCTTGCATTATGAATCCACGTTCATTAGTGGGAAATTGGCCTGCTTGGTTAGTATTGTGCAAGGTGAAATCTATCTGTACAAATGACTTAAGGACACAAGTGGAAGGTTAAGAATGCAGTTGACAGAGAGAGGTGAAAATCTAAGAATTGTATTTTCATTGAACATGTATTTTAAACTCCCTCCACTGGGAATTTGGTTAATGTACTTTTCATGTATTTTATGTAGTTGCTTGTGTTTAGGCACCAGGTCCAACCAATAACCCAGTTTAACCGTATGGATGTAGTATCACATATCTTCCATGCTGTGCACACTGGCATTTTCTTGCACACTGGCATTTTCCTCTTCATGCCACAAATAACTAGTGATTGCCACATGCAGAAGAACAATATTGAATCATTGATGTAGGACTGTCTGTACTCCAACATGAATATCTAAAGAGATAAAAAAAAATAAACCCTTCAAGTTAACGTAAGGTACATGTAACAGATCTGTAAAATAACAGTTATAGTGCAATATCGGGCCGCGATTAGCACATTGGGGACCTAGATCTATGAGACATTAGATTCAAACGTTTATGAACGTTCTTTATACTCCAGTAGCGTAACATTGGCCAACGGAGCCATGGGGGGGGGAAAGGTTAAGGGCAAACAGATAAAGAGCAATAGGGAGGATAGGGCTGATGAAAGCAGCACCAATATATAACAAGGCTAGCCAAGGGCCACAAGCCCTAATAATAACCCTGACAACAAGATTACCAGCTGTGAGGGTGTGAGAGAGAAATGGAACAGCACAGCCAGGTGTGTGTGTGTGTGTGTGGTTATTTAGTGAAGTATGCAAAGTGCGCCAAGTAAGCCAAGAATAGTAAGTCAGGCTGAGCAATGGCAACACTGTATTCATATTTGAACGGAAATAGAAGGCTAAATCTAGTACTGAGTTCTAAATATATGGTTGTAATTCAAATCCTTTAGAGTTCTTTCACAGAGGTAGAATGTATTTGCTTGCTACACCTGGTGTCATGCATGTCACACTGGTATGAAGGATTTTGGAGAGAGGCGGAAGGAATACACAATAGGGGTTTTTAATACACCCAAAACAAACACGTATACAAAAACACGGGGCTGCAGAAAAGAGGCAGGTGGCAGAAGTCGTAAACAACGGACATGGGAATAGTAACCGACAAGGACAGAGGGAACCAAGGGCACATACAGTGGGGCAGAAAATTATTTAGTCAGCCACCAATTGTGCAAGTTCTCCAACGTAAAAAGATGAGAGAGGCCTGTAATTTTCATCATAGGTACACTTCAACTATGACAGACAAAATTAGAAAAAAATATCCTGAAAATCACATTGTGTCACGCCCTGGTCTTAGTATTTTGTGTTTTCTTTATTATTTTGGTCAGGCCAGGGTGTGACATGGGTTTATTTATGTGGTGTGTTTTGTCTTGGGGTTTTTCGTAGGTATTGGGATTGTGGCTTAGTGGGGTTTTCTAGCATAGTCTATGGCTGTCTGGAGTGGTTCTCAATCAGAGGCAGGTGTTTATCGTTGTCTCTGATTGGGAACCATATTTAGGCAGCCATATTCTTTGAGTGTTTCGTGGGTGATTGTTCCTGTCTCTGTGTTTGTTTGCACCAGATAGGCTGTATAGGTTTTCACGTTACGTTTGTTGTTTTTGTACTGTTCGTGTTTCTTCTTTATTAAACATGTATCAGAATAACCACGCCGCATTTTGGTCCGACTCTCCTTCACCGCAAGAAAACCGTAACACGTTATAGGATTTTTAATGAATTTATTTGCAAATTATGGTGGAAAATAAGTATTTGGTCAATAATAAAAGTTTGTCTCAATACTTTGTTATATACCCTTTGTTGGCAATGACAGAGGTCAAACGTTTTCTGTAAGTCTTCACAAGGTTTTCACACACTGTTGCTGGTATTTTGGCCCATTCCTCCATGCAGATCTCCTCTAGAGCAGTGATGTTTTGGGGCTGTTGCTGGGCAACACAGACTTTCAACTCCCTCCAAAGATTTTTATGGGATTGAGATCTGGAGACTGGCTAGGCCACTCCAGGACCTTGAAATGCTTCTTACGAAGCCACTCCTTCGTTGCCCGGGCGGTGTGTTTGGGATCATTGTCATGCTGAAAGACCCAGCCACGTTTCATCTTCAATGCCCTTGCTGATGGAAGGAGGTTTTCACTCAAAATCTCACGATACATGGCCCCATTCATTCTTTCCTTTACATGGATCAGTCGTCCTGGTCTCTTTGCAGAAAAACAGCCCCAAAGCATGTTTCCACCACCATGCTTCACAAGAGGTATGGTGTTCTTTGGATGTAACTCAGCAGTCTTTGTCCTCCAAACATGACGAGTTGAGTTTTTACCAAAAAGTTATATTTTGGTTTCATCTGACCATATGACATTCTCCCAATATTCTTCTGGATCATCCAAATGCTCTCTAGCAAACTTCAGACGGGCCTGGACATGTACTGGCTTAAGCAGGGGGACACGTCTGGCACTGCAGGATTTGAGTCCCTGGTGGCGTAGTGTGTTACTGATGGTAGGCTTTGTTACTTTGGTTCCAGCTCTCTGCAGGTCATTCACTAGGTCCCCCCGTGTGGTTCTGGGATTTTTGCTCACCGTTCTTGTGATCATTTTGACCCCACGGGGTGAGATCTTGCGTGGAGACCCAGATTGAGGGAGATTATCAGTGGTCTTCTGTCTTCCATTTCCTAATAATTGCTCCCACAGTTGATTTCTTCAAACCAAGCTGCTTACCTATTGCAGATTCAGTCTTCCCAGCCTGGTGCAGGTCTACAATTTTGTTTCTGGTCCTTTGACAGCTCTTTGGTCTTGGCCATAGTGGAGTTTGGAGTGTGACTGTTTGAGGTTGTGGACAGGTGTCTTTTATACTGATAACAAGTTCAAACAGGTGCCATTAATACAGGTAACGAGTGGAGGACAGAGGAGCCTCTTAAAGAAGAAGTTACAGGTCTGTGAGAGCCAGAAATCTTGTAGGTGACCAAATACTTATTTTCCACCATAATTTGCAAATAATTTAATTAAAAATCCTACAATGTGATTTTCTGGATTTCTTATTTTGTCTGTCATAGTTGAGGGAGAGGAACGGCGTTGCGGAAGGTGGAGGAAAAAGTGAGAGAGGAGGAATGGCGAGATGGAGGAGCAGAGGCGTGGGGGAGAGCCGGGCAGTAGTGATAATGTACAGGAGAACGAGAAAAAGACCAGTCAAGACAGTAACTCTGCCCCTGAGGCCTCCATCATGCAAGAAGGGAAAGAAAAGAAAGGAAGCGTGTACACCAGGTGGTTCTCCACGAAATGGTGATCAGGAGAAATGAAACACCTAACTATTCTATTGACAGAAATATTACCCCACTCCTCATTTTGATTGAATTAAGTTCAGATGTTCATTACAAAAAGAATACCGTGTATGTACTGTATAATGTCTCTACTATAAATGGTCATGGGTACGGCGGCTCCTTTTCTTCTCACGTCAAAACAGTACCACCACCGTCGCTAACAAACAAACAGCATCGCTGCTCAGGAGTCAGTTACATTGGCAGAGCATGTCAGTTTATGTATCTGGTTGAGAGAATGCAAACAAGATGTTCCTATAAACCAGACTTGTGATGGTTTCTGTAAGCCCCAGCAGATTAAGGAGACAGAGAGGCTGAGCTCATTGGAGAGTTGGGCACCAAGGTTTATTCTCAGTAGCAGAGCTTGGGGGCTGTAATTTGTATGTGTGTGTGTCCGCACATTTGTGCATTCATGTGTGTGTGTACACATGTTGTGGAGGGGCCAATGAGCATTAATAAATGTGCCTTATTTTTCTTGTTGGCTACTCTGCTCTCCCCCCATTTGGCAACGGGGTCGTAGGATGGCAGTTGTTGACTCAAAGACATTAGGATGAGTACTGAAGCCCCAGCTGAGTGCTACTTCACAAACACTAACATCTCTCTCTTCACTTTCTAGATAGAGGAGTTGATGATGCCGAAGACATTAGTTATTTACGTTGACAAACAGGTAACTGACCAAATAAAGGAAACACTTGAGTAAATGAGGGATATAAAGCATTTTGAAAGCAGGTGATTCCACACAGGTGTGGTTCCTGACTTAATGAAGCAATTAAAAGATACCATCATGCTTAAGGTCATGTATAAAAATGCCCAGTTGCCCATTATTTTTGCTACCATGGCTAGTAGAAGAAATTTCATTGACTTCGAAAGATGGGCCTCAAATGAGCATAGGGGGTTTAAATGGTGTGTATGTGTTTGTGTCTTAGTCACAAGATCTCAACCCAATTGAACAATTCTGGGAGTGTTCTGGAACGGGTTTTCCACCACCATCATTAAAACACTAAATTAGGGAATTTCTCACAGAATAATGGTGTTGCAACCCTCCAATAGCGTTTCAGACTATATGCCAAGGTGCATTGAAGCTGTCCTGGCAGCTTGAAGTGGCACTCTGCCCTATTAAAACACTTTATTTTGGTGTTTATTTTTATTTTGGCAGTTACCTGTTCATTTAATATAGCATCTAAATTACATGTTGAAATACTATAGTGATGGATTTATTGATATAGGTACCACTCATATCTGTGTTGTGTCTATGGCAATGTTTTTGCCAGAGGATCACATGGAAGGCTTTCTAAGACTGCTTTAGGCCTGTGTGTGTATTAGCCCGCATTAGCATTGTGGCTAACACCCTCTTGTGATATCACCACAGCTTTCCTTTCACCCTCTACAACTAGATAAACACCCCACTGAAATCCAACTTCTGCCTGGAAACACTGAACTGTGACCCAGTGACGTCTCAGCCAACTATTTGGCGCCTTGGTTTGGTAAGGATATACAATGTTAGTGGCTCTATATACAGCTCTTCTGGCTGTTGTACAGTATCATCCAGTTTGATCACAGCGTGAGGTAATCTTTTAGGTGGATTCATGTTTATAGAGAAAATGTTTGTCAAAGTACAGCATCAGCAGTGTAACGTACATTTAGAACAAAAGGTTCCAAAAGGGTTTTTCAGCTGTCCCCATAGGATAACCCTTTCTGGTTCCAGGCAGAACCCTTTTGGGTTCCATGCAGAACCCTATGTAGAAAGGGCTCTACATGGAACCCAAAAGGGTTCTATCTGGAACCCAAAAGGGTTCTACCTGGAACAAAAAGGGTTCTACCTGGAAGCAAAAAGGGTTCTTCAAATAGTTATCCTATGGGGACAGCCAAAGAACACTTTTAGGTTCTAGATAGCACAATTTTCTTTGTTAGAATGTGCTCTGCTGTGTAAGCTAAAATATAGCTCATTTAGGAGCCACTAGATTGTGTGTGTGCATGCCTGTACTTTGTGCACGTATGCATGTGTGTGAGAGTGTGTGTTTTGATGCTTGTGTGCGAGTGTGTGTGTTGGATAAGATACATCGAATGACGAAGGGATAGACCAGAGAGGGCTCACTCATGCTGTTGAAGAGTCCCACTTTGAAGCCTGGTGTCACAGAGGTGTGTCGAGATTAGACACACACCGCCTTACCCAACTAGCTCTCACAGTCTCACGTCAGAATTAGACGTTCTTCCATGTTTCTCAAACGTCAAATTTCAAAGTTGTTCCAACTGTCAAATTTAGAAGTGTTTAAGGTTAGGTTTAGGCATTAACTCTGAATTTGTAAGGGTTAAGTTCAGCCATTAACTCCAACATCTTAAGGTTAGACATTCACTCCGAAAGGTTAAGGTAAGGGTAAGGTTTGGGATAGGCTTAAAACCAAAATTTCAAAAACAACTTTCTATAGTTGGATTCCAACTTGCAACCTTTGGCATGAGAGGCAGATGCTTACACCCATCCACCATCCTTGTCCACAATGCCCTAGCAAAACTGAAACATACTTAAAGGTAACAGTGCTCACTGCTGCTCCCTGTGTCCGGTTTCCACGTCATCTCCCAACGTCCTCAGACATGGATGGACGTCAAATACTTACTTGTATCAAGGGTGACCTAGCTGGCCTTTCCTGTCAAAGGTTAATTCCTTTATGGACGAACTGCTCGATTAATTGTGAGTGTCTCATATCTGCTGAAAGGTGTTGGATGAGAGGCCTGGGTGAGGTCCTTTTTCATTTTGGCACCGGCTCTTTCTCTTACACCCTCTATTTTTAACCACTTGACAGCTGCATACATGTACAGCAAACCAGCACATGAAACCTTTTACAAAAAGGTTGGAAGTTGGAACAACCGGATGCAAGGCCCAACCAATGTAATCCCGACTTGCGTGTTAAAGAACTCTAAATATTGATACAGTCCGGATTTAATGCCTTATATCACCCAGACGTGCCATTCCTCCTCCAGTTCCTCATCAGTTTGAATTACGCCCATGGGATTGTTCACATTGGTCCTTGGTTATTGCAAAACTCACAGGCAATACTGTGCTGGGCAACTGTGGGCGTCATCCTTTTTCAAAACACATCTCAATTAGCAATTTATACCAATTAAGGTGGGACTTTATGCTAACAGACCTCGGGTATCACTGTCCAGAATATCCAGGATATATGATGTCTTCATTTATCTGTAATTATGCAATGGCCTTCGCAGCTGCAGTGTATTAGGGTCAATTCGTTGGACACGCTCCGAGAGCCGAGGTCATCAGACAGTGCCACGGGTCCGCCTGGGTAATGGCGTGTTTGGGTTGGCTTCGCTCTGCACACAACTGTCTTTTTGACATCTCTAATATGAGGAGGAGTCATGAAAACGATCAATTATCAACATTTTACGAAATATTTTCTCACTAATTGCGATGGTTTGCCATAGCATTGCCAGGACGGAGTGTATATATATATATATATATATATATCAGGTATGAAGAACACGATTCCTCTGAAAACCGACGCAAGGTCCCTCGAGCGACTTAATAAATCTGACCTCAATTTCGTGATTCAGACCAACTGCTGCTTCAATTGACTATTGTATTTTTTTGTCCAGCCTTAAATATACATACCTGAGCCATTTATGGATGAAAGCTGCCCAAAAAAATGGAATGCGTATTATTGCTGTGGCTCGACTCGACGTCCTGCGTGCAGGTGGGAAGATGGCATCTGCTGTAAAATGGTATTTCAGGCCCAGTTAATGAATGGAGTCATTGTGCTACAACATTAATGTGCTACTCAAGTTGTTACCTGAAAATGCAAAAAAATGGGTTCCAGATTTGACGGAACAAGAAACGTTAGGTGTTATTTGTTATTTATGGACGTTTGGAGTTATTTTTTTAGCTCAGCCTGCCCGTGTTGAAAAGAGTTCCTAATGACACAACAGTGTTTTGGTTAGACTTGGATGGAAATTGATGATAATTTGGTGAGGAAATGAAAGGTTTCCCTTCCCTTTAAGTGATTTATAAACAGCCTTTGAAAGGTGAGTGAATGAATATGCCTGAATGAAGCCACATCAATCATTCAGCTGGAAATAAACTTCAACAACCTTTCTCTCAGCATTGGCTGTTGAACTGAGGCAGCAAAAATCTCATCCATTTTCACATTTGTACTCACATTTAGCCCTCTCAAACAATGCACAAGCAAGAGCCTTGAAAGAGCCTTGGAGCATATTACCAAACACTATCGCTGGGTTATGTATGGTCCCCCTTTGAGCTCATATCCAGAGAGAATTTTTAGGGAAAATTAGGGTCCACTATCTCCTTGGTAATTAATTCCTGTGCTGCGTATGTGTGCGGTGGGCAGTGTAGCTATTTGTGTTTAAAAACATGTGTGAGTGGATGGACCCAGTGGGCCTGCATGTGCAATATGAAGACTGGACTTGTCCTGGTAGAACCTTGCTTTCAGGGCAGCTGTGCCTTGAGGGTAGAAATATGCACTAGCTGTATGTGTGTTTATGTGTAGAAGTGAGTATTATGTGTATATGACTGATCCATACAAGTAGGTTTGAATGTGTGAATGTACACACAGCCATGAGTTGCACTTTATCCATTAGCTCAGCTGTACAGCCTCATGACTCTCTCCCATTCTCCCATTGCCCCATAGCTGCAGTTATCACCACCCTCTCTAATTATGCCTTTCACTAGCGCAGCTAGCTGAGGGGAGACCTATACTATCCACACCAGCTCTTCATGGCCATGCTATACTAAGGACTTAGCTCCCACTCAGCCAATTGACAGGAATATGCAGGCAGATAGAGGGGTTCACCGGTTCATCACGCAGGGGCTCTGCCACCACTTGAAGCCAGCAGGGTTCCATTTATGTGGCAACACATGTAAAGAATGCCGCGGAGAGCGCCTGATAAAGGATGGTTGACTGTAGAAGACTTTGTTTGGTCTGTTGTTAACCCCTATGTGAAGGAATGCCTCTCTGGTCTTTTCTCTGACAACATACACCCAGAATACATTCCTCTCTAGTTATTAAGCGTCTATCTTTCCTCGTCTCCTCAATGTAATGTGATGTGCTGTGATGTTAGGTGTATCCTCGAAAATTGAGGATTGTTGTTGATTTGTTTTGTAGAAAAACAAATGGGATGGTCGTATTTTAGATTGTGCAGAGCTTGATACTCAAGCTTGAGGCTCAACTAGGCATGAGGGTAATTCTAAAATCTACGTCAAGGGATTCAGGTTTAAGGCTGAGGGCTTTGAATAATCATATTTTGCATGTTAGATATTTTCAGTTTAGGTAATTTCCATGTCAAAGGACCCATGAGCACCAACATGTGAAGTTCATAGGAGCATTTCAAATTGGGTGTCAAATAAAAGCTAAGAGACAAGGCATATATAAATTTTTATCTAAAACACTTTATTTGAAGGGGTCCATATCACAGTGTAATTACATGTATAATAACACTAACAAGCATTGTAGTTAATTGTAATAACTCATAGTTACACTGTAATAACATGTAACTGGTGGTAATTGCAGTCTGTAATTACCAAGGTGTAACAACAAGTGCTTGTCACCATGCTTGTTACAAATGGGCAAGTTTCCATTAAATTCACCAATTTAGTGTTGTATTTCTTACTCAGCAGCATCTGTTTCAGTATTAACTATCACAAGGTTGTAATCGGTTGTGGACAGAGACGCTGGATGTTCCGAGATTACATGGGCTCTAATTATCTTCCTGCAAAAGCACACTTCAAAATTTCCTCTCAATGTTGTTGCTAGCACTTGCCCCCAAAAAGTGGACAATCTGGGTTAACTTGGTTGAATTCACAGAAACAGATAAGATGTAGGTCAACCTCACTGTCTGGGGTCTACCATACGGGTGTCATCCTCAAGTCAAACCAAGTCAAATCAAATCAAATCACATGTTATTGGTCACATACACATGGTTACCAGATGTTAATGCGAGTGCAGCGAAATGCTTGTGCTTCTAGTTCCGACAGTGCAGTAATATCTAACAAGTAATCTAACAAATTCACACAAACCTTATACACACAAATGTAACAAAAACTGCCCGAGTTACACCAGGAACGCACAATCCCTCCATCAGTGTTCAGACTGTCTCCAATAGGCTGTGAGGGGCTGGACTGAGGGCTTGTAGGCCTGTTGTAAGGCAGGTCCTCACCAGACATCACCGGCAACAACGTTGCCTATGGGCACAAACCCACCGTCATTGGACCAGACAGGATTGGCAAAAAGTGTCTCACCAGGGGTGATGGTCGAATTCTTGTTTATTGTCGAAGGAATGAGCGTTACACTGAGGCCTGTACTCTGGAGCGGGACCGATTTGGAGGTGGAGGGTCCGTCATGGTATGGGGCGGTGTGTCACAGCATCATCGGACTGAGCTTGTTGTCATTGCAGGCAATCTCAACGCTGTGCGTTACAGGCAGAACATCCTCCTCCCTCATGTGATACCCTTCCTGCAGGTTCATCCTGACATGACCCTCCAGCATGACAATGCCACCAGGCATACTGCTCATTCTGTGTGTGATTTCCTGCAAGACAGGAATGTCAGTTCTGCCATGGCCAGCGAAGAGCCCGAATCTCAATCCCATTGAGCACGTCTGGGACCTGTTGGATTGGAGGGTGAGGGCTAGGGCCGTTCTCCCCAGAAATGTTTGGGAACTTGCAGGTGCATTGGTGGAAGAGTGGGGTCATCTCAAAGCAAGAACTAGCAAATCTGGTGCAGTCCATGAGGAGGAGATGCACTGCAGTACTTAATGTAGCTGGTGGCCACACCAGACTGTTACTTTTGATTTTGACCCCTCCCCTTTGTTCAGGGACACATTATTCAATTTCTGTTAGTCACATGTCTGTGGAACTTGTTCAGTTTATGTCTCAGTTGTTGAATCTTATTATGTTCATAAAAATATTTACACATGTTAAGTTTGCTGAAAATAAACGCAGTTGACAGTGAGGGGCGCTTTCTATTTTTACTGAATTTACTTGGCCCCTGGTGATGCAGACCGCACTACCCTCTGGAGAGCCTTGCGGTTGTGGGCGGAGGAGTTGCCGTACCAGGCAGTGATACATCCCGACAGGATGCTCTCGATTGGGCATCTGTAAAAGTTTGTGAGTGTTTAAGGTAACAAGCCAAATTTCTTCAGCCTCCTCAGGTTGAAGAGGCACTGTTGCATCTTCTCCACTCTGTCTGTGTGGGTGGACCATTTCAGTTTGTCCATGAGGGGTACACGAGGAACTGAATACTTTCCACCTTCTCCACTACTGTCCCTTCGATGTGGATGGGGGGATGCTCGCTCTGCTGTTTCCTGAAGTCATTTGATTTGTTTTGTTGAGAGGTTATTTTCCTGATACCACACTCTGAGGGCCCTCACCTCCTCCCTGTAGGTTGTCTCGTTGTTGTTGGTAATCAAGCCTACCACAGTAGTGTCCTCTGCAAACTAGATGATTGAGTTGGAGGCGTGCATAGCCACACAATCATGGGTGAACAGGGAGTACAGGAGAGGGCTTAGAACGCACCCTTGTGGGGCCCCAGTGTTGAGGATCAGCAGGATGGAGATGTTGTTGTTTCCTACCTTCACCACATGGGGGAGGCCCGTCAGAATGTCCAGGACCCAGTTGCATAGGGTGGGGTCAAAACCCAGGGCAAGTTTGGCGAGTTTGGAGGGTACTATTGTGTTAAATGCTGAGCTGTAGTCAATGAATAGCATTCTTACATAGGTATTCTTCTTGTCCAGATGGGAAAGGGCAGTGTGCAGTGTGATAGCAATTGCATCTTCTATGGCCCTATTGGGGTGGCAAGCAAATTTGAGTGGGTCTAAGGTACAGTGCCTTGCAAAAGTATTCGGCCCCCTTGAACTTTGCAAACTTTTGCCACATTTCAGGCTTCAAACATAAAGATATAAAACTGTATTTTTTTGTGAAGAATCAACAACAAGTGGGACACAATCATGAAGTGGAACAACATTTATTGGATATTTCAAACTTTTTTAACAAATCAAAAACTGAAAAATTGGGCGTGCAAAATTATTCAGCCCCTTTACTTTCAGTGCAGCAAACTCTCTTCAGAAGTTCAGTGAGGATCTCTGAATGATCCAATGTTGACCTAAATGACTAATGATGATAAATACAATCCACCTGTGTGTAATCAAGTCTCCGTATAAATGCACCTGCACTGTGATAGTCTCAGAGGTCCGTTAAAAGCGCAGAGAGCATCATGAAGAACAAGAAACACACCAGACAGGTCCGAGATACTGTTGTGAAGAAGTTTAAAGCCGGATTTGGATACAAAAAGATTTCCCAAGCTTTAAACATCCCAAGGAGCACTGTGCAAGCGATAATATTGAAATGGAAGGAGTATCAGACCACTGCAAATCTACCAAGACCTGGCCGTCCCTCTAAACTTTCAGCTCATACAAGGAGAAGACTGATCAGAGATGCAGCCAAGAGGCTCATGATCACTCTGGATGAACTGCAGAGATCTACAGCTGAGGTGGGAGACTGTCCATAGGACAACAATCAGTCGTATATTGCACAAATCTGGCCTTTATGGAAGAGTGGCAAGAAGAAAGCCATTTCTTAAAGATATCCATAAAAAGTGTCGTTTAAAGTTTGCCACAAGCCACCTGGGAGACACACCAAACATGTGGAAGAAGGTGCTCTGGTCAGATGAAACCAAAATTGAACTTTTTGGCAACAATGCAAAACGTTATGTTTGGCGTAAAAGCAACACAGCTCATCACCCTGAACACACCATCTCCACTGTCAAACATGGTGGTGGCAGCATCATGGTTTGGGCCTGCTTTTCTTCAGCAGGGACAGGGAAGATGGTTAAAATTGATGGGAAGATGGATGGAGCCAAATACAGGACCATTCTGGAAGAAAACCTGATGGAGTCTGCAAAAGACCTGAGACTGGGACGGAGATTTGTCTTCCAACAAGACAATGATTCAAAACATAAAGCAAAATCTACAATGGAATGGTTCAAAAATAAACATATCCCGGTGTTAGAACTGCCAAGTCAAAGTCCAGACCTGAATCCAATCGAGAATCTGTGGAAAGAACTGAAAACTGCTGTTCACAAATGCTCTCCATCCAACCTCACTGAGCTCGAGCTGTTTTGCAAGGAGGAATGGGAAAAAATATAATATACACGGCTGTGACTATAATCTAAGAGAATTCTCTTGCTAGATACTGCGGTCGGCATTTGAATGTAAGGAATTCTAGATCAGGTGAACAAAAGGACTTGAGTTCCTGTATGTTTTTATGATTACACCATGAGTCGTTAATCATAAGGCACACACCCCCGTCCTTCTTCTTACCAGAGAGATGTTTGTTTCTGTCAGCGTGATACGTGAAGAAACCGGGTGGCTGTAGCAAGAGTGAGCCATGTTTCCGTGAAACAGAGAATGTTACAGTCTCTGATGACTCTCTGGAAGGCAACTCGTACCCTAATTTCGTCCACCTTGTTGTCTAGAGCTTGGACCTTGGCGAGTAATATGCTTGGAAGCGGTGGATGGTGTGCTTGCCTTCTAAGTCGGACCAGTAGGCCGCTCCGTCTGACTCTCCTGCAGCGACTGCGTTGTTTTTGGTCGCCTCTGGGATAAGATCCCATGTTCAGGGTGCAGGTCCGAACAAAGGATTCGCTTCAGGAAAGTCATAATGTTGGTAAATTGACGTCGCTTTTATATCCAATAGTTCTTCCCAGCTGTATATAATAACACTTGGGCTAACAATGTAAGAAAGTGAGTGTCATCCTCAAGTGGGAGGATAAACACACAAGTACACCACAGAGTACAAGTAAAAACGGTGTAAGTGCAATGTAATTACTAGGTGTTAAATGGGATTACGCTAGTCAATACTTACTTGTGATTAATGTGTACTCACATAGTACATTACCCATCCTGACAATCTGGCCCTAATTGCAAACCTTCTGGAAGCACCATACAAGTGAGAAAATAAACACACTAGTACATGACAAGAGTACATATAATATCTGCATACGTAAAAAAGCATTGTCGCTAGTTGTAACACAGGATTTACCTGTGTAGAGTTAAGTGTAACTTTAAAGTTACCTATGAGCTATTTCTATATAATTGCCTACTACTCATTACCAAGTCAAAATACCTACAAACAAAAGGTGAGCTTCTCCATTAGTCAACTTTATTGCAACATGTAACAAGACCTTACATTTCTTTGAAAATTACAAGATGAAACAAAGATATAGACCTACTCAATAACATAAACCTAACTATTATAGTGGTGGTGAGTAGTAGTCTAGGGGTGCATTCCTAAATTCCCAAAAATCTACTCCAATTTCAGAGCATTCATACGGCCAAAGCGTCCAGTGTGCGCTCAGAACGCTCCGAGAGCGAAACACTTTGAATTTAGCAACCGACAATCTGACAAAGCTCTGAATTTGCTCTGAATTTAGGAACTGCCAGAGCTGAGCCCACTCTGGATTGTCTTTTTCTTCCCTTTTTAACATGACAAGTAACAATGGAAATCATCAACTCTGTCTCTGTCTTCATCTGTTTCTTTGTTGTAAGCATTTCCCCATCCTGTAGTCTGAAACCTTGTAGTATTAAAGAAGATTGTAGCTATGACAATTTTCATAACCCTATACTAGTTATCATCATAATGATTTATATATGTTAGGAATGCTACTTAGCTAGTTGTTGTGTTATCCCACATAACTATTTGCCATCTTTAGTTAAGTAGCTGGTCAAGGTTGGAAAACTAGCTTGCGAATCCCAAAAAAACACAACAGATTGCATGGAAAGTGTATTCTGTAGATGGTAACTAACATTAACTAGCTAAGCTAAAGTTAGTTTGTAAGTTTGTAGCTCTAACAAAAATGCCAGAAAATCAAACGTTGGCTAGTTAAATAACTGTAGCTAGCTAGCTAACACAAGGCTAGCTAGCTGGCAAATGCTAACTAGCTAGTTAACTACCTGTGTTAAATTGTTCAGCAAATTTAATGTATACAAAAAAGTTAAACAAATTGCTTGCAAAACTTACTTTCTGTCTCCTGTGTTAACGTGTGTGTCTTGTCTACAACACTTTGTTTCTTTTGCAGCAATCTCTCATGTCTAGATTTTGCACACTGACAGTGAATAGTTCACCTAATTTCAGTTTATGTAGAGAACCATTGTACCATCTAAACCGCTGTTAGATGGTGCAATAACAAACAATATTGTATTTTAAGCTTTTTGAAGCTGGTTTACAAAACCGAAAGTAAAAGACGTGAAAACGAACCTTAAGAACGGGAAGCATAGAAATAGGGCACATAGAAAAGATCTACTGCTTCTTAGACTTGCTTTCAATGTGAATGACAGATATATAACTCACATTTCTATGGGAAGTTGGTCAAGTCACCCAAAAAGTTACATATTCCAGCTTTAATTACTGGGATAAATAACTAATTGCACTGATGCATCCAATGACATATATAAACCCTGAGAGGCTTTGAAACCACCGGTAGGCCATATTGGCACAACCTAGTAGTAGTGGTGGGAAAAGTACCCAACAATCATACTTGAGTAAAAGTATAAAAGTATTTTGTTTAAAATATACTTATGTATCAAAAGTAGAAGTATGAATCGTTTCAAATTCCTTATATTAAGCAAACCAGATAGCACCATTTTATTTATTATTTATTTATTTACAGAAAGTCACTGGCACACTCCAACATTCAGACATAATCTACAAACGAAGCATGTGTGTTTAGTGAGTCCGCCAGATCAGAGGCAGTAGGGATGACCAGGGATGTTTGGTTGATAAGTGCGTGAATTTGACTATTTTCCTGTCCTGCTAAGCATTCAAAATGTAACCAGTACTTTGGGTGTCAAGGAAAATGTATGGAGTAAAAAGTACAATATTAAGGAATGTAGTGAAGTAAAAGTAGCCCAAAAATATAATTAGTAAAGTAAAGTAAAGATACCCCCAAAAACGACTTAAGTGGTACTTTAAAGTATTTTTTACTTAAGTACTTTACACCACTGCCTAGTAGGAGAATGCCTCCGTAGGAATGAATGGAATTCTACAGTCTTTCAATTAAATGTTTCAAGGACAAAACAGTAACTTTAGTACTCTCAAAAATATATATACTTTAAGGAAAAGTGTATATATTTTTTCCATTTTTATTGGTATGTTAAACTCACCTAATCTAATTTAAAAGTATGAATTATGGTGTCTGTAATATAATAAATGTGTCAAAAGAAATGTAGATGTTAATAAATGCATTTCTATAGCTTCCAAAACACTTGTTTACAATTGAGGAGTGCAAGGGTTCATACACATAATTGAATGCATCCCATCCAAAAGTGAGAACGTTCCTCAACGGTGAAACCCTTAGAAGGCTACATGGAATAAGAGTTTGTCTTATGAAAATGTTAAGTGCATTTATAAACCATTATTCAACCGAGCTTAATAGGCTTTATTAATGTGTCTAATTAATTCTGCGTCGTCCATTAATTCCAAGGTAATGTACAGAACGACTGCGTTTATCCCTTACTTATTCTTTTTTTTAAATTCTTCAAGCTCTGTCAAGTTGATTGTTAATCATTGCTAGACAGCCATTTTCAAGTCTTGCCATAGATTTTCAAGACAATTTAAGTTAAAAGTGTAAACTAGGCCACTCAGGAACATTCAAATTCATCTTGGTAAGCAACTCCAATGTAGACTCGGCCTTGTGTTTTAGGTTATTATCCTGCTGAAAGGTAAATTTGCCTGTGCTTAGCTGTATTCCCTGGTCCTTGCTGATGACAAGCATACCCATAACATGATGCAGCCACCACCATGCTTGAAAATATGGAGAGTGGTACTCAGTGATGTGTTGGATTTGCCTCAAAAATAACTTTGTATTCAGGACTTAAAGTAAATTTCTTTGCCACCTTTTTTGCAGTATTACTTAAGCGCCTTTTTGCAAACAGGATGCATGTTTTGGAATATTTATATTCTGTACAAACTTCCTTCTTTTCACTCTGTCATTTAGGTTCGTATTGTAGAGTAACAACAATGTTGTTGATCCATCCTCAGTTTTCTCATATCATGCCCGTTCAACTCTGTAACTGTTTTAAAGTCAACATCCGCCTCATGGTAAAATTCTTGACAGGTATCCTTCCTCTCCGGCAACTGGGTTAGGAAGGACGCCTGTATCTTCGTAGTGACTGGGTGCATTGATACACCATCCAAAGCCTAAATAATAACTTTACCATGCCCAAAGGGATATTTACACATCTACCAATTGGTGCCCTTCTTTGCGAGGCATTGAAAAACCTCCCTGGTCTTTATGGTTTAATCTGTGCTTGAAATTCACTACTTGATTGAGGGACTTTACAGATAATTGTATGTGTGGAGTAGTTATTAAAAAATCATGTTAACCACTATTGTTGAACACGGAATAAGTCCATGCAATTTATTATGCGATTTGTTAAGCACGTTTTTACTCCTGAATTTATTTAGGGTTGCCAAAAATAAGACTCAAAACCTTTCCTGTGGACTTAGGGACATTGGTCCCTCAACAGTACAAATCGGGTCAAATCCTGATGGGGAGTGTCTGAGGACTGACTAAGTGTATCTCTTTCTGTTTACTAAACACTGGTTTCTCATGAGATTACAGATTATTCAGGAAGGTGGTATGTGTGAGTGTGTGTGTCTTCCATTTCAGCTCCTGATGCAACGGTCCAGATGACCTCTCTTTATCTCGGCTACAGTGTCTGGACTGAGGAAAGGTTACAAGCACTGCAGCACTGCTGGAGTCATCATCAGGCTGGTAATTCAAACCTGCTGTTTTAAGGGCACACACAGGCACGCGACTGGAATGGGGTCAGAGGTAGAGGGGTGGGGGGTGGGGGTATCTAATCTTAAATTAACTGCGCTGGAGTGCTTTGTGGGGAAGATCAAAGGAGCGTTTGTAGTCCAGCTATTGTCCACCATCTCTGGGGGTAGATTGGTTTTTAAAGAGGGGCGAAAGCCACTGCACCTATAGGGTGGGGTAGTGGGTTATCGGTCAAGGCTGTGTGCTATCTGCACTGAAGTACCGGTGAAGTTGATCAAAGCTAGCAGAGAACAATAGTCAAAAATCTGCAAGAAGATGATGGAATTCTCGGAAGGTGAGGACTTCTAATAAGTCTTGTCGTCTGTGCTATAATTGTTGATAGATGAGTATTTGCTAGAATTAACTCCATATTCGTAAGTCTTTATATGATGTATTGCAATAGATAGTGTTAAACCAATATTGATGAATCAGCTGAATAAATATTCTGTTTTATTTGATGACTAATCCAAATCAAAGAAGAGGCCACAAAAACAATAATTGTGAGTAGAGAACACTTTGCCAATTTCACAAAGACCTGCTGATTCCAATTGTGTTTTACAGGACTTGGGTACAGAATAAGAAACTGTAAAAGTTGGATTCCTATAAATCATCCTTATGCCATGTGCTCTCTCCATCCTCCGTGGTCATTCTGGGAATGGCTGTGGAACGCCGGTATACTGTAGGAAATCTGGGATTGGAGTGTAATGGATTGTTGCGCTGGGAAGAAGGCTGGGATAGAATGTAACATTCTGAGACAAGGCTCTGATATATTGATTTATCGAAGCTGTGGAATATATTCCAACGGGTGGGAGCCCAACACAAGGCAAGAATTAATCTCAGTCAACCCAACTGATAGTTTGAGATATTTCACCTCCACTCCGAGAGTACTCTCATTGTGATGAACATGGGGTTTGAAGCTTTCCAGTGATAAATGCAGACTGAGTATACAAAACATTAGGAACACCTTCCTAATATAGAGTTGCACCCCCTTTTGCTCTCAGAACAGCCTCGATTCGTCGGGGCATGGACTCCACAAGGCGTCAAAGGGTTCCACAGGGACGCTGGCCCATGTTGACTCCAATGCTTCCTACAGTTGTGTCAAGTTGGCTGGGAGTGGACCTCTACTCTGAATAGTTCGCTCCATCTCATCCCACAGATGCTCAATTGGATTGAGATCTGGTGACTGGGCAGGCCACTGCAGTAAGCTGAATTTACTGTAATGTTCTTGGAACCATTCCTGGATAATCCTAGCCTTGTGGCATGGGGCATTATCCTGCAGATGGATACACGGCTGCCATGAAGGGATGCACCTGATTGGTAATGATGTTCAGATATTCTGTGGCATGCAAACGTTGCTCCACTTTTATCAAGGGAACCAAGGTGTGCCATGAAATCACACCCCGCACCATCACCACCACCAGCCTGCAATGACCCATTTTCTACCAATGGCTGGATGTCATTTGGGTGGTGGACCATTCTTGATACACAGAGGAAACTGTTGAGTGTGGAAAAACTAGCAGACTTGCAGTTATTGACAAACACAAACCGGTGTCCATACCCTGTTCAAAGGCCCTTAAATCTTTTGTTTTGTCAATTCACCCTCTGAATGGCACACACACACACACACACACACACACACACACACACACACACACACACACACACACACACACACACACACACACACACACACACACACACACACACACACACACACACACACACACACTCCAAGTCTCAATTGTCTCAAGGTTTAAAAATCCTCATTTATTAACCTGTCTCCTCCACTTCATCTACACTGATTGAAGTGGATTTAACAGGGGACATCAATAAGGGATCATAGCTTTCACATGGATTCACCTGATTAGTCAATGTCGTGGAAATGTTTTGTACACTCAGTATATAACTTGTGTATGATTCATCATGTACATAGATTGATTCATCAGAGATAGGATCATCTCTATTGCTAATTCTATTTTTCAGTAGAAGTAAGTCCACACGTTAAATGTTACAAATCTAGTCAGTGTTGTTTTAAAGTGATTCAGGTAAAAAAGATAACGTAGAACTTATTTAATTTCACCACTGAGGGCCTCTATAGTTACACTGCCTGGCTCGTGACTGCCACCTGTTGGAGGCACAGTTTAACTACATCCCTAACTTAACGCCAACAAAGGTCAATTCACTTTGGCCCCCATCTACTGTAATTTACTATGGTCTTTCACTGAACACATGTCACTTGGCTAAAACAATACAGTCAGGTTCAATATGCTCAAAGACAAACTTTGGCCTAGTTACTAAAATCACTAGGCTTCATGAATTTGTCAACTCCTGGTCTCTTTGAAAGGGCCCAAAACTTGAAAAACTGTTAAAGAGCAGTAAAATGGTGACTGGGCTCTGTGTTTGTGTGTGAGCTGCGTTTACGGCGCATGGGCCCCTAAGAGCTGTGACAAGGGAGTGTGGGTCCAGACATGCTGTCTGGAGGAGGTCCCGTCACTCATCGCCCCGGCTTTCTGAGAGGGGAGGGAGGGGACACAGGGCTGGGGGATATCTGTGGCTACATATGGTCCTCTGCCTTTGTCCAGTGGGCCTGGGGTAGCAGGGAGGCGAATGGGTCGGTCTGTGGCTGCATATGGTCCTCTGCCTCTGTCCAGTGGGCCTGGGGTAGTAGGGAGGGGAACGGGTCGGTCTGTGGCTGCATATGGTCCTCTGCCTCTGTCCAGGGGGCCTGGGGTAGCAGGGAGG
Source organism: Oncorhynchus mykiss (assembly GCF_013265735.2). Taxonomy (NCBI): domain Eukaryota; kingdom Metazoa; phylum Chordata; class Actinopteri; order Salmoniformes; family Salmonidae; genus Oncorhynchus; species Oncorhynchus mykiss. Next base: position 36,789,602 of record NC_050572.1, on the reverse strand, counting down.
CGAATGGGTCGGTCTGTGGCTGCATATGGTCCTCTGCATCTGTCCAGTGGGCCTGGGGTAGTAGGGAGGTGAACGGGTCGGTCTGTGGCTGCATATGGTCCTCTGGGAGAGGGCCATTGTCAGTCTGCTCATGGTCCTATAAGGTAGAAATAGGGAGGGGAAAGGTGGGGAGAGGGCTGAGTCTGCCTGGCCTGCCTATGGTCTTCTGTCTTTTTGGTGAAATACTATAGTGAGAAAGGAAGGTTCCGTCCATTGGGGTTGGGAGGGAGAGGAACAGTCTATTTTCTTTCTGCCTGCCTACAGTCCTCTGTAGTTGATAAAGTTGTCTTTGGGTCATGGTCTTAGGACAGAACAGAGAGGGTCCACTGGTGCTGAGGTAGTGCAGAACGGAATGGGTTGTGTCCGCCTGGTCCTTTGTCCTCTAGGGTAGTGGGGATGGTAGAGGGTTGTCACTGTGCCTGCCTTCAATTTTCTGTCCACTGAGTAGCGGGAGTCCACAGGGCCCTGCTCTTTACCCTAGTAGAAAACTGGAGACAAGCCAGATACTGTGACACAGTTCCACAAGTTACTCACATGTCAGAGCACGTGTGTGTGTGTGCATGTGTGTGTGTGTGTGCGCGTGTGTGTGTGTTTGTGTGTGTGTGTGCGTGCGTGTGCGTGCGTGTGTGTGTGTGCATGCGCGCATGCGTGAGTGTGTGTGTGTGAGAGAGAGTCTGTGTCACACTTGATGCCCACTAGAAGTCATGTCATATCCTGCATTAGGAAGATTTAACTGGAGCCAGGAAAGTCCCCATGGAACTCAAAACTCAACGGAAAGATATGTTGCACTTCAATTAATACTTAACCTGACCTTGGCTGACTCCTCAGATAAACACGCTACATAGAAGCCAGATGACAGTATAATGTACAGCTTCATTCAGCTTCACATTCATTTGGCTGCTAACTGCAGTCCATGAAGAGTCAGTCATAAACATATACATATATTCCATTTAAACAGCATGCGATCTGTTCTGACACTGATCTATAATCGTAGCAGTTTTACCACACTCTCAGTCTGCCCCCAATGTGGAAATTCCTTTTTCCTGTTTACCACCAGATGGCCCCACAGTACATCGTATTAGACTACCCACCAAAGGATCTTTGAGGGATGAAAGTCAGTCACTGTACTACTACTAAGTCACTAACCCTCAAGCTATTTCCAAAATTCTAAAGAAACACAACACTATAAGTGCTTATGCTACATGGTGTCTTAAAATGGGTATCCATTTACATATTGTGCATAGCGATAGCACCCGGGGAGGCGATCACGTTAGAATGTGTGTCACGTCAGAACGTGAAATTGATCCTGAAAACATCTGCATGTAAAAAGGTGTTGGTGTGTTTGGTGTTTCTAAAGCCGTTGTGTGTGTGTGTGTGTGTGTGTGTGGGGGGGGGGGGGGGGGGGGAAGAGAAGATATGGCCTTAAAGGGACATTTCCCTGCTGCTCTTTCACTGTATGTCCATTAACCCTATCAGTCCCAAGAACCCACTTATAATTTATCTGACTTTCATTTATCTGCATGTCCAACACTCATATTTAGCCTCTGGAAGACCAGGGCTACAAGTAGAACACAACCCAATTCGACATAAACTATTGCATTCAAATGTCAAAAAGAAAGATAGGTCAGCCAAAGCAAAAAGCGGACAAAAAAAGGATTTATATGAAGTACAGAAATGGTTTGCTCAGTGGGAAATTAATATCCAACTAATCAGTGACAACTGTGTGGAGTTTGTGACAGCAACATCGTACGCTTATTATAGTGCTGCAGACACTATGTCCTTGGATTTCCTATGATCCTCTGTGTAGAAGAACCCCTTACATTCTGACGGCTCTTGTGTAGCTTGTGAGCGTCACAGAGGAAAACTCGAGCTTTTTTTTCATAGACAGCTTTTAATAGTTTGTAGCTGAGACCATTCGTACTCGCTCAAATTCCGTCATCCGGTTCCCTTTTGTAGGGCAATGTGAACACACTCGACTACTGCAACACCGTTTCTCCAGCTATAACCCCTCACATTGGTTCCGCAAAAGAGAGAAGAAGATGGTGATGTGCAGGTTCGCAGAAAACAACTTGTGCTGTTTTTGAATATAGATAAGCAATTGATAAGGATGCACAGCGATAACAAAATATGTAAGGCGTTTTGTACTGACACGATGTGCAGATTTTTTTGCTTGCAATATAGGCTAACAGGTTCACGCTGTTTATTCTATTGTGGAGTTTAAATAGTGTGAGAAGACAACATATTTGGTGAATCAATGCTAGCGCTTAAAGGGGCATTGGGTGTACAATTTTCAATTACAGTATTATTTAATCTGCATTTATTCTTCTGCTATGTATTTATTTATTTATTTATTCTGCTCTTTATTATTTACTATTATGTCTTCACCTTTTAACTAAATGCAATTGATTCGCTTCCAAAATGTAAGTAGGTATATCGAGCTGTCCGATAACACGTTGATGGAGTAGCTTGTCCCGCACAACCCAGAGTGCATTGAGTGAACATTGGAAAAATACCTTGGCCACAAAATAGGTGAAGTGAACTGGCAAAGGAGTTGAGTCCTCATTCAAAGGCAAGGGCAATGTCAATACAAAGAGAAGTGAGTTCTTTAGCTTTTTCAATTTTTTTACCTCAGAGTTCACTTGGATGTGCAAACTACCAGCAAGCTCAGGCTGCTGAGGTAACATTTCTTCAGTTATCTGATTTAGAAGTTGAGCAGAGGTAACGTGGCTAACTTATCTAGCTAGCTAACAAGCTAGCGATCTACATTTGTTTATCTAAACCAAAATCGAGCTAGCTTTCCCCTTACGAAAAAGATAGTGCAGTAAAGGGAAAGGGGGATACCTAGTCAGTTGTACAACTGAATGCATTCAACTGAAATGTGACTTCCGCATTTAACCCAACCCCTCTGAATCAGAGACGTGCCTTAATTAATCGACATCCACGTCATCGGCCCAGGGAACAGTTTCAAAACTGCAACCGTTTTTTGTAAGGGTCAAAATACGCTGGTTAGAAATTCCAAAGCAAATTAGTGTAATTAGCCAGCTGCTATCTGGCAATCTGATTTTCTAACTTTGCAAGCTTACATAAGGTCACGTTAGCTAAAGTCTACTGGACCATATCTAACCGTTAGCTAGCTAATTAACTACTGCAGAGGGTAACGTGACTGGCCTACGTGGTCTATTTACAGAGTCAGATCCCATCAACATCTGCAGTGGCAACAACATCAAGCTCAGCACCAGGAACTAGTGTAAGTCACCTTTGCTAAGTCTTTCCATGACTCCACGATGAGCAAATAAGTATATGGTGCTAAGAATAAACACGGTCCGTGTTTTGTTGTAGTAGTTGATGTGTTTATAAGTAGGCTACAACTTCTTCTATAGTTTTCTCTGTATTATGGAAGCTTAGTTGATTGTTCATGCAAAAGCAGAGTTATTATTAAGGAGGGGATGGTGGTGATGACTGACTGGTGTCTGAAGGTTGGAATGCATGATCTATTGACAAGAGGTGGATGGGTGGGTATAGTACCGTGTTTTAGTGTCTATTGATGGGGCCAAAAAAGTGGTAAAGTGTTGGCTAATCACTGACTACTGTACATCCTACAGACTAATCCTGCTGCTGCTGCTGCTGATGATGATGATGATAATGACGCTGATGACCTTGACACCAGCTTTAGTAGTACAGATCCTGTTAGACCTATTGGATGAAAGCTCAATACCCTGCCCTGAACTTTATTCACTGTCACTAGCCAGCAACCACCCGGTTACTCAACCCTGCACCTTAGAGGCTGCTGCCCTATGTACATAGACATGGGACACCGGTCACTTTAATACTGCTTACATACTGTTTAACCCACTTCATACACACTATATATACAAAACTATGTGGAAACCCCTTCAAATGAGTGGATTTGGCTATTTCAGCCACACACGTTGCTAACAGGTGTACAAAATCAAGCACAAAGCCTTGCATATCCATAGACAAACATTGACAGCAGAATGGCTCACAGAACGGTACCGCGAGTGCTGAAGCGTGTAGCGAGTACCAATTGGCTGTCCTCGATTGCAACACTCATCACCGAGTTCCAAACTGCCTCTGGAAGCAACGTCAGCACAGGAAGTGTTTTTTTTCGGGAGCTTCATGAAATGGCTTTCCTTGGCAGAGCAGCCACACACAAGCCTAAGATCACAATGCGAGAAGCGAAGCGTTGGCTGGGGTGGTGTAAAGCTTGCCACCATAAGACTCTAGAGTAGTGGAAACGCGTTCTCTGGAGTGATGAATTACGCTTCACCATCTGTCAGTTCAACGGACGAATCTGCGTTTGGCGGATGCCAGGAGAACGTTACCTGCCTGAATGTATAGCGCCAACTGTAAAGTTTGGTGTAGGAGGAATAATGGTCTGGGGCTGTTTTTCATGGTTCGGGCTAGGCCCCTTAGTTCCAGTGAAGGGAAACCTTAATGCTACACCATACAATGACATTCTAGACGATTCTGTGCTTCCAACTTTGTGGCAACAGTTTGGGGAAGGCCCATTCCTGTTTCAGCATGACAATGCCCCCGTGCAAAAAGCAAGGTCCATACAGAAATGTTTGTTGAGATCGGTGTGGAATAACTTGACTGGCCTGCACAGAGCCCTCACCTCAACTCCATCGAACACTTTTGGAATAAATTGGAACCCCGTCTGCAAGCCATATCAGTGCCTGACGTCACAGATGCTCTTGTGGCTGAATGGAAGCATGTCCCCACGGCAATGTTCCAACATCTAGTGGAAAGCCTTCCCAGAAGAGAGAAGAGTGGAGCTGTTATAGCAGCAAAGGGGGAACCAACTCCATGTTAATTTCCCATGATTTTCAGATGTTTGACCAACAGGTGTTCACATGGTTTTGGTAATGTAGTGTATATATACGATACCGTTCAAAAGTTTGGGGTCACTTAGAAAGGTCCTTGTTTTTTAAAGAAAAGCACATTTTTTGTCCATTAAAATAACATCAAATTGATCAGAAATACAGTGTAGACATTGTTAATGTTGTAAATGACTTGTAATTGGAAAAGGCAGATTTTTCTATGGAATATCTACATAGGCGTACAGAGGCCCATTATCAGCAACCATCATTCCTGTGTTCCAATGGCATGTTGTGTTAGCTAATCCAAGTTTATCATTTGAAAAGGCTAATTGATCATTAGAAAACCATTTTGCAATTATGTTAGCACAGCTGAAAACTGTTGTGCTGATTAAAGAAGCAATAAAACTGGCCTTCTGTAGACTAGTTGAGTTTCTGGAACATCAGCATTTGTGGGTTCAACTACAGGCTCAAAATGGCCAGAAACAAATAACTTTCTTCTGAAACCCTTCAGTCTATCCTTGTTCTGCGAAAAATTGCCAAGAAACTGAAGATCTCGTACAACGCTGTATACTACTTCCTTCAGAGAACAGCGCAAACTGGCTGTAACCAGAATAGAAAGAGGATTGGGAGGCCCCGGTGCACAACTGAGCAAGAGGACAAGTACATTAGAGTGTCTAGTTTGAGAAACAGGTGTCTCACAAGTCCTCAACTGGCAGCTTCATTAAATAGTACCCGCAAAACACCAGTCTCAACGTCAACAGTGAAGAGGCGACTCTGGGATGCTGGCCTTCTAGTTAGAGTTCCTCTGTCCAGTGTCTGTGTTCTTTTGCCCATCTTAATATTTTATTTTTATTGGCCAGTCTGAGATATGGCTTTTTCTTTGCAACTCTGCCTAGAAGACCAGCATCCAGGACTCGGCTCTTTACTGTTGACATTGAGACTGTTTTTTTGCGGGTACTATTTAATGCCAGTTGAGGACTTGTGAGATGTCTGTTTCTCAAACTAGACACTCTAATGTACTTGTCCTCCTGGTCAGTTATGCACCGGGGCCTCCCACTCCTCTTTCTATTCTGGTTAGAGCCAGGGTAAATGGGTCAATCTAGATATCCTGCAATATCTTGGCAGATAGGAACATCGTTGAGACAATGGTCCAATGGCTTTATTGAACAAGGACCACCATATCTACTCGCTGCTAGTGTGATCATGCAATCGGCAAAACACAAAGGCCACAATCCTTTGTACAAAAACATGACTTCATACATTGTTAGATCAGACAACCGGCTCAATCAACCAATGATGTCATTGGTTGAACTTTTCCAGTGAGAAAAATATATAATACCGCTATGGTGCACAATTATGCCTTAAACATCTCTCATCACTCATAATTATGTAGGGAGACTGGAAAAACACCCCAAATAGTGTCAAGGGGTGAAGTTTCCCTTTATTAAGCATAATTGTATATGCATGTTTATATGGTACAACTAGAATTGAAAGAAATGATCAATCTCTCTCTCTCCGCCCTCTAGCAGTGTAATTGTGTGTACGCTACACTATTTTCCTGTGAAAAGAGTAGAAACAATATGGTGACCTGCAAAAGGGATGTTGTAACCGTATACTTTAAAAAATATATATTTTGTATCTTCAAAGTTGTAGGCAAATCAAATTGAAAAATATACAAATATATATTTTAATTCCAGGTTGTAAGGCAACAAAATAGGAAAATTGCCAAGGGGGTAAAAACTTTTGCAAGCCACTGTATGTACTCATTCATTGTCTGTCATTAAGATTCCTCACCTTTATCCCTGGTAGCCCCGGGCTTCCCTGTGGTCCAGCTGGATAGGCAGCAGGGCACTGCAAACAAACAGACATACACAGACATTACATTATCACTACACCTGCAAGGGGCTCACCTCCTATTCGATAGCTACTGACCGAAGAACACCTAAGCTACCAATTTTTCACATGCAGGTTTGTCAGAATTAAATGACAGCAACAACAGTTGTTAAAAAAGAAGAAGAAAAAGAAAGAAAAATAAGTGTGAATTAAGCTGAAGTGTAGTTATTGCAGAAACATTAGGCTCTGAAGCACTTAGTCCAGGGCTCTCCAACCCTGTTCCCGGAGAGCTACCGTCCTGTAGGTTTCCACTCCAACTCTACTCTAGCACACCTGATTATAATAATTAGCTGGTTGATTAAACTGAACCAAGTTAGTTATAAATGGTGGTTGGGGCGAAAACTTATAGGAAGTTAGCTCTCCAGGAAAAGGGTTGGAGAACCCTGATCTAGCAGACCCTGTGAAAGATGGTTTATCCCTGTGAAAGATGGTTTAACCATGTGACAGATGGTTTATCCCCGTGAAAGATGGTTTATCCCTGTGAAAGATGGTTTAACCATGTGAAAGATGGTTTATCCCTGTGAAAGATGGTTTAACCCTGTGAAAGATGGTTTATCCCCGTGAAAGATGGTTTATCCCCGTGAAAGATGGTTTAACCATGTGAAAGATGGTTTATCCCTGTGAAAGATGGTTTATCCCTGTGAAAGATGGTTTATCCCTGTGAAAGATGGTTTAACCATGTGAAAGATGGTTTATCCCTGTGAAAGATGGTTTATCCCTGTGAAAGATGGGTTAACCCTGTGAAAGATGGTTTAACCCTGTGAAAGATGGTTTAACCCTGTGAAAGATGGTTTATTTATTTATTTTGAATTTAACCAGGTAGGCCAGTTGAGGACAAGTTCTCATTTACACCTGCGACCTGGCCAAGATAAAGCAAAGCAGTGTGACACAAACAACACAGAGTTACACATGGAATAAACAAACATACAGTCAATAACAATAGAAAAGTCTATATACAGTGTGCAAATTAGGTAAGATTAGGGAGGTAAGGCAATAAATAGGCCATAGCGGCCAGAGGTCCGGACAACAGGCCCTCCGATTTGACACACGGAACCCTGTCAGAGAAGTAGTTGGTGAACCAGGCGAGGCAGTCATTTGAGAAACCAAGGCTGTTGAGTCTGGCGATAAGAATGTGGTGATTGACAGAGTCGAAAGCCTTGGCCAGGTCGATGAATACGGCTGCACAGTGTTGTCTTTTATCGATGGCGGTTATGATATCGTTTAGGACCTTGAGCGTGGCTGAGGTGCACCCATGACCAGCTCGGAAACCAGATTGCATAGCGGGGAAGATACGGTGGGATTAGAAATGATCGGTGATCTGTTTGTTAACTTGGCTTTCGAAGACTTTAGAAAGGCAGGGTAGGATAGATATAGGTCTGTAACAGTTTGGGTCTAGGGTGTCTCCCCCTTTGAAGAGGGGGATGACCAAGGCAGCTTTCCAATCTTTAGGGATCTGAGACGATACGAAAGAGAGGTTGTACAGGCTAGTAATAGGGGTTGCAACAATTGCGGCAGATAATTTTAGAAAGAGAGGGTCCAGTGTTTATGTGCTGGTCAAGGGCAGTGAGGTCTGGAGTGAACCAAGGGCTATATCTGTTCTTAGTTCTACATTTTTTGAATACTTATATGACTATGGGTGATACTGTAACTTGTATACTACTCTATAGACGTCATGTCATATTGCAGATACATAGTCAGTGACGGCACATTAACTTTGCATAAACACTATAACCTACAATGCAATGCTTCTTGGGACTTATATCTTATTTGATGTTTGGGAATGATGGTGAGGAACGGTGAATGTCAGTACTGAACAATGTGCAGCTTTTTGGGTGTGAGGAACACATTACACGACTGCCACAGAAGAAACAAAGAAAGGCAATTCCCTATTCACATGAGTATGAGAGTTGCTATGGTTACCGCGCTACAGTACAACAATGACTGACAGATTTAATATGACTAAGAAAGAATCCAGGAAGGCTGTACCTGATAATTATCACAACACCCCGTCCAGCTGTCAAATACAGCCGTCAGTTTACTGTAAATCAACGGAGCGAATATGTACACTTTACTCTCAAAATTCCCCTTCACATTCCCTGATCAATCAAGTCCATCGTAATAAAGAGGCCTAGGCTGTGGAAACACTCAGAGACATAGAAACCCCCACGTCCTGCACATTCCCCAAATTCATCCCCCAGCGTTCCCAAATGTCTCTTTTGGAGGTTTGGAGGCTTGTGTGAGCCCCTGCCAGCAGTACCGCTTCTATGCAGCGCTCCGTAAATATTTGCGCTCGTACGCAGCCAAGTTGACTTAACGCGGCGCACGATGTTCCCAGAGTTCTAATAGGGCATCAGTGAGAGGCTTGGGTTTCAGGCAGCACTGAGCACCTCTTGTCCCGCCATCTTACGCCAAGGGAGTCATTCAACACTGACTTCTAAACAGACATCCCTGGCGAAAAGGTAAATAGCCACATGAGAGAGCGCTGTGGTTTTCTCTCTGTGGAGGCAGACACTGACACACGTACTCTACTATGATGGTCTGGTGGTGTGCTGTCGATGAGCAGAGATAAGAGCATTCTGGGTAGGGTGCCGGGTGGACACAGAGAATAACAGGAAGGACTGTTTCACTGGGCACAGACATCAATTCAACGTCTATTCCACGTTGGTTCAACGTAAATTCATTTAAATGACGTGGAAACAACGTTGATTCAGCCAGGGGGTTGAAAGCGCTGTTCTTCGTTCAATTTTGTTTTGGAGTGTGCTTCTAGTGACAGAGCACGTATCTAACCAACCTGGACTCAGAGGTAGCCATCAACATAGTAAAGGTTAATCTGGCCCTAATCTATGGATTTCACATGACTGGGAAAGCAGATATGTTTCTGTTGGTCACAGATATCTTAATAAAAAGGTAGGGGCGTGGATCAGAAAACCAGTCAGTATCTGGTGTGACTCCCATTTGCCTCATGACGCGTGACACATCTCCTTTGCATAGAGTTGATCAGGCTGTTGATTGTGGCCTGTGGAATGTTGTCCCACTCCTCTTTAATGGCTGTGCGAAGTTGCTGGATATTGGTGGGAACTGAAACATGCTGTCGTACACGTCGATCCTGAGCGTCGCAAACATGCTCAATGGGTGAGATATCTGGTGAGTATGCAGGCTGGGCAATTTTCAGCTTCAATGAATTGTGTGCAGAGCCTTGCGACATGGGGCCGTGCATTATCATGCTGAAACATGAGGTGATGGTGGCGGATGAATGGCACGACAAGTGCCTCAGGATCTCGTCACAGTATCTCTGTGCATTCAATTTGCCATCGATAAAATGCTATTGTTTTCATTGTCCATAGCTTCTGCCTGCCCATACCATAATTCCACAGCCACCATGGGACACTCTGTTTGTTCACAACGTTGACATCAGCAAACCACTCGCCCACACAACGCCATACATGCTGTCAGCCATCTCCACGGTACATATGAAACCAGTATTCATCATCAAAGGTGAGCTTTTGCCCACTGAAGTAGGTAGCGACGCCGATCTGAAGACCCTGGTGAGGACGACGAGCACGCAGAGGAGCTTCCCTGAGATGGTTTCTGACAGTTTTCTGACAATTCTTCTGTTGTGCAAACCCACAGTTTCATCTGCTGTCCAGGTGGCTGGTCTCAGATGATCCCGCAGGTGAAGAAGCCGGATGTGGAGGTCCTGGCGTGGTTCCACATGGTCTGTGGTTTTGAGGCCGGTTGGACGTACTGCCACATTCTCTAAAATGACGTTGATGTCGTTTTATGGTAGATAAATTAACATTAAATTCTCTGGCAACAGCTCTGGTGGCATTCCTGCTGTCAGCATGCCAACCGCAAACTCTCTCAAAACTTGAGACATCTTTGGCATACTGCACATTTTAGTGTGGCCTTTTCTTGTCCCAATCACAAGGTGCACCTGTGTAATGATCATGCTGTTTAATCATCTTATTTGTTTGCCACACCTGTCAGGTCGATTGATTATCCTGGCAAAGGAGAAATGCTCACCAACAGGGATGTAAACGAATTTGTGCACAAAATTTGAGAGAAATAAGCTTTTTGTGCGTACGGGAAATGGATCTTTCATTTAAGCTCATGAATCATGGGACCAAGACTTTTCATGTTGCGTTAATATTTTTGTTTAGTATGGTATGTATACGTTTTTGGATGTCCTTTTTTTATTATGAATATTTGTTTTATTAATAATATCTTTACAACACATACAACATATCACAGTAACCAAACACCAATAAACAAAAGACCACATGTAAACACATGACAACGTTGATCTCTCTCCTCCTAATTTGACAAAAAAAATTAAATACAAATGTTGCATATACGGGAGGGCTGCAAAAAAACTTTAAAGAACAAGAAATAAATAGGTAATTAATATCATGAAATGGTAGAGTCATGATAAAATCGCCAGCAATTTCTCATTAGGTACATTACTGGTATTACAGTAAATGTACAAATTATTGATTGTTATATTGCTTTTGTATAAATAACTTTGTATCAATGTGATTAGTATTAATTAGATATTATAGATAACATTTTCCCCTGGTTCAGTTTACTCCAAGACAACTTCAAACTTGTATAATTATTTTCATATTCCTTTAGATTCCCATTTACATTTGCAGTCATCTTTTTCAAATTTGACAGTGGTCAATGACAGTTTGAGCCATTCTTCAAATGACGGCAAGTGCTCTTCTTTCCAATGCCTTGAAATGACCCTTTTAACAATGAGAGTTAGTGAGCATGGAAGCGTTTGGTGTATTTTCTGGGAAGTTCATTCTCAGCAAGACAGAGGCTGCATTTGTATGTAATCCCATTCCTATTGCTCCTTGAAGTAGAGAGAATATTATTTTCCAATTTGATTCCAATTTAGGACACAACATATGAACAAGCCCAGCATCATCTTATTTACAGTGTATTTGGAAAGTATTCAGACCCCCTGACCTTTTCCGTATTTTGTTACTTTACAGCCTTGTTCTAAAATAGATTAAATAAAAGCCTGTTTTCACTTTGTTATTTTGGGGTATTCTGTGTAGATTGATCAGGATCATTTTGTATTTAATCCATCCATACTGTCACGACTTCCGCCGAAGTCAGTCCCTCTCCTTGTTCGGGCGGCGTTTTGGCGGTCGACGTCACCGGCCTTCTAGCCACCGCCGATCCACTTTTCATTTTCCACTTGTTTTGTCCTTGTCTTACACACCTGGTTTCATTCCCCCAATTACTTGTTCATTATTTAACCCTCTGTTCCCCCATGTTTGTTTGTGAGTGATTGTTTGTCTGTAATACGTTCCGTTATTGTGGGCTCGATTTATTGTGTTGTATTTGTGAATATTTGAGTAAATTACGTTATTTACTCATATCTGCTGTCCTGCGCCTGACTCCTCAACACCAGCTACACACACCTTATTTACATAAGTATCTTACATAAGTAAGACTTGAAATTGAGCTCAGGTGCATCCTGTTTCCATTTATCATCCTTGAGATGTTTCTAGAACTTGATTGGAGTCCACCTGTGGTAAATTCAATTGATTGGACACGATTTGGAAAGAAACACACCTGTCTATATAAATTCCCACATTTGACAGTGCATGACAGAGCGAAAACCAAGCCATGAGGTCGAAGGAATTGTCCGTAAAGCTCCGAGACAGGATTGTGTCGAGGCACAGATCTGGGGAAGGGTACAAAAACATTTCTGCAGTATTGAAGGTCCCCACAAAGGTCCATAATTCTAAAAATGGAAGAAGTTTGGAACCACCAAAACTCATCCTAGAGCTGGCAAACTGGGAAATCGGGAGGGAAGGGCCTCGGTCAGGGAGGTGACCGAGAACCTGATGGTCATTCTGACAGAGCTCCAGAGTTCCTCTGTGGAATTAGGAGAACCTTCCAGAAGGACAACCATCTCTGCAGCACTCCACCAGTCAGGCCTTTATGGGAGAGTGGCCAGATGGAAGCCACTCCTCAGTAAAAGGCACACGACAGCCCACTTGCAGTTTTCCAAAAGACACCTAAAGGACTCTCAGACCATGAGAAACAAGATTCTCTGGTCTGATGAAACCAAGATGAACTATTTGGCCTGAATGCCAAGTGTCACGCCTGGAGGAGACCTGGTACCATCCCTACGGTGAAGCATGTTGGTGGCAGCATCATGCCGTGGGTGTCATGTCTTGTCATGTTATGTCTTGTTCCTGTTCTTTCTCTTCACTCTGTCTCCCTCTGCTGGTCGTATTAGGTTACCTTCTCTTTCTCTCCTCCTCCAGCTGTTCCTCATCTCCTCTAACTACCTCGTTCACCCTCTTCCCACCTGTTCCCTTTTCCCTCTGATTAGGTCTCTATTTCTCTCTCTGTTCCTGCTTCTTTCTTTGTCAGATTCTCGTTTGAGTTTCTCATGCCAGAAACAAACTATCGTCTCGTTTGCTTCACCCTTGTCCTGTCCCGTCCTGTCGGAATCCGCCTGGCAAGTGCATCCTGTACTCAGCTAACTGTCTTGTCGTTTGTACTGTGTCCAGTTCATCTGATGCTACGTGAGATCAGGTACTACTGTTCCTCTACGACCCGCGCCTACCCAGAGAGACCTGCAGCCTGTCGCCGCTAACCCAGCTATTCTCCTCTGCTGCTGTGAAGGGGGCTCTTTTGTAATTATCGGAAGGACTTTTTGTTTCATTTGTCGCCCTCTCTGCGGGTTGTCTATTTTTCCATTATCTACATCTGAAAAGGATCTATTTCTTCCCTGTGTTTACATTAAAAGACTCTGTTTTTGTTAAACCGCTTTTGGGTCCTCACTCACCTGCACAACAGTGGGAATGTTTTTCAGCAGCAGGGACTGGGAGACAAGTCAGGATCGAGGGAAAAATGAACGGAGCAAAGTACATAGAGATCGTTGAAGAAAACCTGCTCCAGAGTGCTCAGGACCTCAGACTGGGGGCAAAGGTTCACCTTCCAACAGGACAACAATCCTAAACACAGCCAAGACAACGCAGGAGTGGCTTTGGAACAAGTCTTGAGTGGCCCAGCCAGAGCCTGGACTTGAAACCGACTGAAAATCTCTGGAGAGACCTGGAAATAGCTGTGCAGCGGCGCTCCCCATCCAACCAGATAGAGCTTGAGAGGATTTGCAGAGAAGAATGGTAGAAACTCGCCAAATACAGGTGTGCCAAGCTTGTAGTGTCATACCCAAGAAGAGTCAAGGCTGTCATCGCTGCCGAAGGTGCTTAGAAATGAGTCTGAATACTTATGTAAATGTGATAAGGCTGTAATGCAACAAAATGTGGAAAAAGTCAAGGGGTCTGAATACTTTCCAAATGCACTGTACATCTCTATCAAATTGTGCTATCGGTTGTCATTTTTCCTTGTACATTTTAGAAGGAGTCCAGTAAGATCTATTAATTATATTATACTGAACCATTTGTGTTAAGACTCTCTGCATGTTTTAAAGCTGATTGCCTACCCATCCACCTTGACCAACCACCCTTCTTATAAGTAACATTCTGTTTTATTTAACCATACCAAACGTAACATATCATACTAATTTGAGTGTCCCGGATTTACATTTGCTATGTTACGTCTATTCTATGAGACCAGGCTGATCTTACTGACAGACAAGTGTAATTGAATGAATCCAAGCAACCTCATCAAGCTGAGCAAAGATGTGAAACAGAAAACACTAACGTTGTCTGTCATTCAATGTGAAGAAAAAGGGTTCAGCGGAGTGAAAGCCTCAAATCAAAACAATGAAGACAAACAGACTTGACAGCTTGCCCAAAAGGGTTTAAAAGAAGTGACAAATGAAGACTGTACCTTGCCAGAGAAAGATAAACTAGAGAAAGATAAGCTAGAGAAAGATAAGAGAATGGCAGTAAGGAAGACATGGGGTGCAGATTAAAATTGCAAAACAGCATGCGTTCCAATCAAAAAAGCTTTTATTTTCTTCAAAAACACAATCCCTCTGCTCAGCTGGGTAGAATAAATGGGAGATGTTAACCACCTAGGGAAATTCCCATGGAGGGAATGAATCCCTGTTATTTCACGGGGAAGAGGAAACTCTGCCTACATAGAGAGTTAGAGCTGCAATCCAAGGGCCTGTTCTGCTGGAGGGGATCCAACACAGACAAGTCCTGACACCGAGGGATCTGGACTACTAAGTCTCTTCTCCTCTTTCTTTCAATTGTTTTTTTCTATTATTGATGCACTGGCTCACTTGCTCAGTCGTTCACCTCCCTAGTCTTTCCCTCACTCGCTCTCTCTCTCACTCACTCACTCACTCACTCACTCACTCACTCACTCACTCACTCACTCACTCACTGTCTATCCTTCTCTCTATCAACCATAGTATGCTTATTAATTGCTTTGTCACTTTTCTTATCCCACTGCACTTCTTACTTTCTCCCCCCCCCCCCCTCCCCCCTCCAAGTGTATAACCTGTACAAATGTGTGGTGTGAGATGGAAATACAACTTTTGCAACTTTTCCATTGGAGAGTGGGGTCACGGTCAAGGATCAGACATTATTGACAACAATTCTGGAGCAATTATGGTTAAGTGCCTTGCTCAAAGGCAGACTGACAGATTTTTCACCTAGTTGGCTTTGGTTATTGGTCCAACGCTTTTACCACTAAGCTACCTGCCACCCGTATCATCTGTATTCATTTGTGGATGTCCTTTTTTTAAATTTGGGATATTTTTTTATTAATACACATACAACATATCCCACTAACCAAACAACCACAAACAAAAGACCACATGTAAACACATGACAACGTTGTTCTCTCTCTTCCTAATTTGACAGTCACATTTCTATACTTTTCTTTTCTTTGCATATCACAATTTCATCCTAACAAAAAATGTAAATACAAATGTTGCATATATGGGAGGGCTGCAATGAAATTAAGAACAAAAGATAAATAGGTCATTAATATTATGAAATGGTGAAGTTAGAGTCATGATAAAATTGCCAGCAATTTCTCATTATGTACATTGTTTGTATACATTGATTTTAATCAATACCTATGATTAGTATGAATTACATATTATAAATAACATTTTAGAACTAGCAATTTCTGGGTTACTGGTCCAACGCTCTTAACGCTAAGCTACCTGTCGCCAAAATACTAATGACTTACTGTAGTGAATTGATACTCAGGAGGTGCATGAATCAGTGGCTATTGTCAACAAATCTATGCTCATTACCAGCTACAATGGACATGTTTTACTTGGAAAATCATATATTCCTCTGATAACCTTGGCTAGCTAGCTAATGGTCGCCTAGTTAGCATCAACACAAGCAAGCTAGCAATTTATGCTACTTATATTTATGCCTGTTGGACTGAACTGCAGTTTTCTCATGTTGTGGACATCCTGAAGTGTAATTATTCAATCTCACCATATAGTTTGTGTTTCCGAACTCAGTCCTCGGTACCAACTAATAAACTAATCATCAAGCTTTGATCATTTGAATCAGCTATGTAGTGTTAGGGCAAAAAAACTAAACGTGTACCCCTTGGGGTTCTGAAGCCCGGGTTTGGGAAACACTGTCATATAGTGTTACCCCAACACTTCTGTACAGAATCTTGTATCTTCAACATCTACTGGCTGAAGGGCACTGTTCATCAAAACTACACCTACGAGAGTGCACTTCACTTTGGCCACAAAATGGACTCCACTTCTTCCACTCTCCCCACCCTCCTCAGACAGACCCTTCTCGGTAACCCCCTCCTCTACCTCATCCACAGGAAGTTGGTGGCACCTTAACTGGGGAGGTCAGCCTCATGGTAACGGCTGGAGCGGAATGGGTGGAATGGTATCAAATACATCAAACACATGGTTTCCATTTGTTCCATTATCAGCAGCCTCCACTGACCTCATCCCTCTCTCTTCTCACCCGTTGGGATCTTTGAAGGGCCTTTGACCACTACAGAGGACACTATGTATGACAAGTTATCTTCATCTCCCTCCATTAAGATGCCAGCCTGATGTTCTCTCCTTTCTTCCTCTACGTGGGATTCTGAAGCACTGAGCTCCTTTGGTAGTCTTATCTACAGGTCCTAGTTTCATTGAAAAGCTGAATAAAGTGAGAATGTGAGTATGATGGGTTCTATTTTGCAGAGATGACGACTCTCACACATAGTTCCTGAAAGCATGACCATAATTGACCATAATTGACCATAATTGTTTCTAGTTTTAAAGGGACAATCAGCAGTTGCTACACCCGTGTTTGGACTTATATATGAATTATATGTACCCAATGATTCTTGAACAACATTCATTGCCTACAGAAAGTATTCACACGCCTTGGATTTTCCACATTTTGTTGTGTTACAGGCTGAAATTAAAATGTATTAAGTTGAGATTTGTTTTGTCACTCGCCTACACACAATACCCCATAGTGTCAAGGTTCAATTATGTTTTTTGAAATGTTTACAAATTCATCAAAATTGAAAGCTGAAATGTCTTGAGTGAATAAGTATTCAATGCCTTTCTTATGACGAGCCACAAAGACCAGGGAGCTTTTCCAATGCCTCGCAAAGAAAAGTACCTATTGGTACAGACATTGAATATCCTTTGAGCATTATTACACTTTGGATAGTGTATCAATACACCCAGTCACTACGAAGATACAGGCGTCCTACCTAACTCAGTTGCCGGAGAGGAAGGAAACCGTCTCAGGGATTTCACCATGAGGGCAATGGTGACTTTAAAACAGTTACATAGTTTAATGGCTGTGATAGGAGAAAACTGAGGATGGATCAACAACATTGTAGTTACTCCACTATACTAACCTAATTGACAGAATGAAAAGAGGGAAGCCTGTACAGAATATAAATATTCCAAAACATGCATCCTGTTGGAACAAGGCACTAAAGTACTACAAAAAATACAACGTGTTATGCTTGGGGAAAATCCAATATAACATATTACAATTTAGACTTTAATCTGCTTGAAAATCTATGACAAGACATAAAAATGGTTGTCTAGTAATGATCAACAACCAAATTGACAGAGCTTGAAGAATTCTGAAAATAATAAATGGGAAAATATTGTACAATGCAGGTGTGCAAAGCTCTTTGCACTCTTTGCTCTCTTACCCAGAAAGACACACAGTTGTAATCGCTGCCAAAGGTTATTCTAACATGTATTGACCCAGGGGTGTGAATACTTATGTAAATGAGATGTTTCTGTATTTCAGTGTCAATACATTTGCAAACATTTCTAAAAGCATGTTTTCCCTTTGTCATTATGGGGTTTTGTGTGTAGATGGGTGAGATAAAATTTTTTTTTAAAAAAGATTGAATTAATTTTGAATTCAGGCTGTAACTCTACAAAATGTGGAATAAGTCAAGGGTTATGAGTACTTACTGAAGGCACTGTAACTTATAAATGCCTCATGAGCTTAGTTGCACTGTTGTACCCTGTCAAAACCCCAATATTACCCTGCTTAGCTCCAATGTTTCTAAACAAAGTAAAAAAAAAACACTGTATAGCCTCAAGACATGATTAAAAACTATAATTGTAATATCATGGATGGTCAGTCGTTGCATCCATAGCTCGGTCTCTGAATTGAAGAGTTTATATTTCTATAGCCCCATCGCTCAGCTTTCTACCAAAACAGTGGTGGGGAATACACTTTATTAATGTTTCAACTGCCGATTGGCCCTTCAAGGGATGCATTTGAAATGACTGTGTTTCATGCTGCAAGAGTCTCCCAATTCAGATCTGACATGACACCGTACCTTGTCAGACATGCCATCATTCTATTTTTTTTCCAACACTGTTCGTTTATATGTAAGCTACCTTACTGTTGTTGTTTTTTTTAAATAGCTAGACTATATCATGCGTTCTGTGGTATCACAAAGTGGTTCATATCAACATATACTGCAGCATTGAATTCAAAATTCTTACACTCCACACAACACTGCAAGGCAAGAATCAGCAAGAATCCTATGCAGAAAATAAGTTTGTAAAAGCTTCTTGTTGGCAGTGAAAACCTTCATTTGTAAAGGCGAGGCCCATTCTGCATTCCTCCATGGCTGACAACCAAATAAGACCCAAACCACCAGTGCTGGGCCAACCCTGTTAGAACAAACTCATGGGCCACACACAGTGTTGACCAAATCTCAGACCATTCCCAATGGCCATTGCAAGTTTGATAGCCATTTCCTAATTTCCATTTAACTTGCCACCATAGCAACTATATTTTCATAACATACCACCACTATTAACTTGCCACCATAGCAACTATATTTTCATAACATACCACCACCGCTATTAAACTTCTCCCACATGCTTGTCCACTTCCATGTAGGAGACTGCGCAAATAGAGGTGCCCCCATTAGCATTTTCTATTAAACAACGCATACGCACATCGGGCTTGATTATTGATGTGGTATTTAAAGGCGTACAGGCAATTGAAGAGATGACTGTTAATTACCCATAAACCAGTCTAATTGCATTCGCTATCTAATGAATAGTCAGTGAGGATAAATGGCTTGGCTCTAATGAAACTGCTCCCAGTAACCCCTGTTAGATATCATTTGGGTTTTCAAAGCACAAAGTAGATTGTGTAGTAATTCTGTAAAAAGTTCCTCTCTCACTCCGAGGTAATGTGCAGGTAAGTATTTGTGTTAACTAATGCGACAATACAATTTAGTATGCGAAAGTGACATCCACTTACTGTATGTTGTCAATTGGTTGAGTACCTATGTTTCCCTAACCTCAACACTCTGCATTGAGCAATGAAGCCTATAACAAAACAAAAGATGTAATATATTGAGGGTATACGTTTCAATAGCAGGAAAAGTAGTTCTTCTATTTACATTTTACGTTTCAGTCATTTAGCAGACACTCTTATTCAGAGCGACTTACAATTTGTGCATCCATCTTAAGATAGGTACAGTTGAAGTCAGAAGTTTACATACACCATAACCAAATACATTTAAACTAACGTTTTCACAATTCCTGACATTTAAACCTAGTAAAAAATCCCTGTCTTAGGTCATTTAGGATCACCACTTTATTTTAAGAATGTGAAATGTCCGAATAATAGTAGAGAGATTTATTTATTTCAGCTTTTATTTCTTTCATCACATTCCCAGTGGGTCAGTGGGACATACACACAATTTGGGTCAACTTGGGTTAAATGTTTTTGGTAGCCTTCCACAAGCTTCCCACAATAAGTTGTATGAATTTTGGCCCATTCCTCCTGACAGAGCTGGTGTAACTGAATCAGGTTTGTAGGCTTCCTTGCTCGCACACGCTTTTTCAGTTCTGCCCACACATTTTCTATTGGATTGAGGTCAGGGCTTTGTGACGGCCACTCCAATACAATGACTTTGTTGTCCTTAAGCCATTTTGCCACACCTTTGAAGTATTCTGGGGATCATTGTCCATTTTGAAGACCCATTTGCGACCAAGCTTCAACTTCCTGACTGATGTCTTGAGATGTTGCTTCAATATATCCACATAATTTTCCTGCCTCATGAAGCCATCTATTTTGTGAAGTGCACCAGTCCCTTCTGCAGCAAAGCACCCCCACAACATGATGCTGCCACCCCCGTGCTTCACGGTTTGGATGGTTTTCTTTGGCTGGCAAGCCTCCCCCTTTTTCCTCCAAACATAACGATGGTCATTATGGCCAAAGAGTTCTATTTTTGTTTCATCAGACCAGAGGGCATTTCTCCAAAAAGTTGCAAACCGTAGTCTGGCTTCTCTATGGTGGTTTCGGAGCCGTGGCTTCTTCCTTGCTGAGCGGCCTTTCAGGCTATGTCGATATAGGACTTGTTTTACTGTGGATATAGATACTTTTGTACCAGTTTCCTCCAGCATCTTCACAAGGTCCTTTGCTTTTGTTCCGGGATTGATTTGCACTTTTCGCACCAAAGTACGTTCATCTCTAGGAGACAGAACGCGTCTCCTTCCTGAGCGGTATGACGGCTGCGTGGTCCCATGGTGTTTATACTTGCGTACTATTGTTTGTACAGATGAACGTGGTACCTTCAGCCGTTTGGAAATTGCTCCCAAGGATGAACAAGACTTGTGGAGGTCTATTATTCTTCCTGAGGTCTTGGCTGATTTTTATTTTTTTATTTTCCCATGATGTCAAGCGAAGAGGCCCTGAGTTCGAAGGTAGGCCTTGAAATACATCCACAGGTACACCTCCAATTGACTCAAATGATGGCAATTAGCCTGTCAGAAGCTTCTAAAGCCATAATGTTCTGGAATTTTTCAAGCTGTTTAAAGGCACAGTCAACTTAGTATATGCAAACTTCTGACCCACTGGAATTGTGATACAGTGAACTACAAGTGAAAACTCTGTCTGTAAACAATTGTCGGAAAAATGACTTGTGTCATGCACAATGTAGATGTCCTAACTGACTTGCCAAAACTATAGTTTGTTAACAAGAAATTTGTGGAGTGGTGGAAAAACAACTTTTAATGACTCCAAGCTAAGCGTATTTAAACTTCCGACTGCAACTGTAGCTGAGATAACAAACATCACAATCGTATCAAGTACATTTTCCCTCAACAAAGTGTTGACCAGCAAAGCGCTGACGATGGCGTGATAGTGATTTGCGGTACTCTTCAAAGAGGTCGGGTTTCCGAGATTTTCAAAAGATGGGCAGGAACTCTAGAGGGAAGCTTGTTCCACCATTGGGTTGCCAGCACAGAGAAGAGCTTTTTACTGGGCTGAGCGGGAGATCAGAGGTGGTGGAAAAAAGTGCTCGGGTTGGGATGTAGGGTTTGAGCCCCAAGGTAAGCAGGTGCAGTTCCCCTTGTTGCTCCGTTGGCATGTACCATGGCCTTGAAGATGATGCAAGCTCCAACTGGAAGCCGGTGGAGTGTGCAGAGGAGTGGGGTGACATGTTAGAACTTAGGAAGGTTTAACACCAGGCAGGCTGCGACATTCTGGATAAGTTGCAGGGATTTGATGGCACCAGCAGGAAGCCCGGCCAACAGAGAGTTGCAGTAGCCTAGACGGGATATGACAGGTGCCAGGATAAGGATCTGCGCTGTTTCTATGTGAGGAAAGGTTACACTCTCGGGATGTTGTAGAGCGTGAACCTGTAGCAGCGAGTCACTGCTTTGATGTTTGCAGAGAACGACAGGGTGTTGTCCAGGGTCACACCAAGGTTCTTTGCACTCTGGGAGGGGGGCACAGTGGAGTGTCACCCGTGATAGAGAGGTCTTGGAGTGGACAGACTTTTCTCGGGAAGAAGAGCAGCTCCATTTGGTCTAGGTTGAGCTTGAGGTGGTGGGCCGACATCTGCCAGGCACACAGAGATACGTTTCACCACCTGGGTATTAGAAGGGGCTAAGGAGAAGAGTAGTTGAGTGTCATCCGCATAGCAATAATAGGAGAGACCATGTGAGAATATGACAGAGCCGAGTGACTTCATATAAAGAGACATAAAAGGCATGTGAAATATCAGTACTAGCCTGAAATCCTGATATGAATGGTGAAATGGACTTGTTGGATTCCAGGCTAGGAGAGTCCTTCAACCGCCACAACAGCACCATCTAAAACACATGCAGCCGTATAAACCTTAACTCAAATCTTCCCATGGTTCTTTTCGCGGAGTCTATTCCAACGGTACATTTAATTTCCCATGAGCCTTTGTGGGTTGAAAATTGACAACTCACCCAAAGAGAGAAAGGCATTATATGTTTGTTTGATTCCTCCCAGTCATCAGTGGCTTCCCAGTGATTTGTGAGCTTTATAAGATGGGACCAGTCACCTAAAAAACCCTGTAGATTTCCCAGAATTCATGAGCGAGTTCCATTATGGTGTGAGGAGGCCTGAAATTGAACGGGTGTTGACCTGAAACACATATAAAACACATCTACAGCAGCATGCAGTGTCAGGTTGGTCTGACACACAGGGTTACACAGTGTGGGAGGGGGGGCAGAAAACAAGTTGTACAACCACAGTCCACATCACTCAAACCACTTCCCCTCCTCAACAAACAGGAAGGTGTCATTACCAACTAACCAGAGTCTTGAGTGGGTTCAAAATAACCTGCTGCTGCTGATTCTCTCTCAATATTATTTTCTCGACTCTGTCCCTCTATTTGATCTGTTTATGCTTCCTGTCACTTACTCACTTGCACAGGTGCACTTGCACGCACACACACACACACACACACACTTACAGGGACTTGGAACACGCATAGTGCTCCGCTGTCTTTAAAAATGATCACAAGCATCCTTTCAAAAAACACAAGCAGAGAGAGGCACAGATCTACAGGAGAAACACAGAGTTGAAGACAAGCCAAAGCTTCCTTGACACCTCAGTGGAAGGAAAATTCTGTAATTACGGTAGAAAAAAAGACAGGTTGAGAGACTCAATCAAAGAAAAGAAAAAAGAGTGGCTGCATTTATCATGGAGCACGACAGGTGGAGAACGCCCTCATCAGCCATCGCCACGGTGATTGTGCATCATTAGGTCGTTTTTGAGATGGGCAACCAATCATGGCACACCGTTGATTGCTGGGCTCAACAAATTATGAGATACGTTTGGCTGGTTTCAAGCTGCAAGGCGCAATGTTACTCATAGTCACACATACCATGATTTGAAGGTCACTTATAGTGAAAATATAACAAAGGTCATCCTTGCTCAGTGACCTTGAACATACTGTATACTCATCACTATATGTATCAGCCTGTTAATACCAAAAAGGAACAATCTAGAAATCTACTGTAATAATAACTGCCTACTCAATTCAAACCCATAGGCCTAGGATACAGTATGTATAGTGTCAATCTTCTAGCCTTGTCCTTCGTGTTGGCTCACCATGGCTCTCTTCACACTCTCCCAGCCTCCCAGGTCCTGAGCACTGACAGCTGTTTAATTAGGTGACAATAACATGAGTGACATAGACAGGAAAGACCATTGGCTGGCTGCTAGTGTACATGTCCACTGACATGTGGTTGAGATGGACTGACCGGGGGCTTGTAAAAGGCATGTCTTATCCTACGCCTCAGGTTGCTCAGCCACATAGCATGTTTCCAAGTTATGGGTTACCAAGGTAACTTAAGGGGAGGGAGAATACCACCACACAGCTGGTGAGAGACTGTGAGAGACAGCCAGAGAGAGAGCGAGAGAGCGAGATCAAGAGAGCAGAGCAAGAGAGCGAGGGAGAGCGAGAGCAGGCCTAAGGATACAGTGATTTAAGTCTTGCGTAGACAGATACTGTAAGCATGCTTATGTCCGTGGTATGTGACCATGTTTATTTTCAGGCCAGCTGTGCTAAACTTTTTAGTGTCCCCGGTCCAATGTTGTAAAAACTTGGACATTTCTCGTAAACCAGCACAGTTTATATTCCAGACGCACCTGTAGGTAGCAGATTTCAAGAGAATAGTTTTCCATCTAATGTGTGGTTCCTTTATATACTGTACAGTGCTTTTGGAAAGTATTCAGACCGCTTGACTTTGTCCATATTTTGTGACATTACAGACTTATTTTAAAATGGATTAAATAAATGTTTTTCCTCAGCAATCTACACACAATACCCGATAATGACAAAGCAAAAACTGTTTTTTAGAAATGTTTAGAAATGTATTAAAAATAAAAACAGAAATACATTATTTACAAAAGTATTCAGCCCCTTTTCTATGCGACTCACAATTAAGCTCAGGTGCATCCTGTTTCCATTGATCATCCTTGAGATGTTTCTACAACTTCATGGGAGTCCACCTGTGGTAAATTCAATTGGTTGGACATGATTTGGAAAGGCACACACCTGTAAAATATAAGGTCCCAAAGTTGCAGTGCATGACAGAGCAAAAACCAAGCCATGAGGTCAAAGGAATTGTCCGTAGAGCTCTGAGACAGTATTGTGTCGAGGTACAGATCTGGGGAAGGGTACCAAAACATTTCTGCAGCATTGAAGGTCCCCAAGATCACATTCTTAAATGGAAGATATTTGGAACCACCAAGACTCTTCCTAGAGCTGGCCACCCGGCCAAACTGAGCAATCGGGGAAGAAGGGCCTTGGTCAGGGTGGTGACTAAGAACCTGATGGTCACTCTGATTGAACTCTAGAGATCCTTTGTGGAGATGGGAGAACCTTCCAGAAGGACAACCATCTCTGCAGCGCTTCACCAATCAAGCCTTTATGGTAGAGTGTCCAAAAGGCACCTAAAGACTCTCAGACCATGAGAAACTAGATTATCTGGTCTGATAAAACCAAGATTGAACTATGTGGCCTGAATGCCAAGTGTCACATCTGGAGGAAATTTGGCACACTCCTTACAGTGAAGCATGGTGGTGGCAGCATCATGCTGTGGGGATGTTTTTCAGCTGTAGGGACTGGGAGACTAGTCAGGATCAAAGCAAAGATGAACAGAGCAAAGTACAGAGCGATCCTTCATGAAAACCTGCTCCAGAGTGCTCAGGATCTGGGGCGAAGGTTCACCTTCCAGCAGGACAATAACCCTAAGCACACAGCCAAGACAACACAGGAGTGGCTTCGGGACAAGTCTCTGAATGTCCTTGAATGGCCCAGCAAGAGCCCGGACTTGAACCCGATCTAACATATATAGAGATACCTGAAAATAGATGTGCAGCGACACTCTCCATCCAACCTGATAGAGCTTGAGAGGATCTGCAGAGAATGGCAGAAACTCCCCAATTTTTTAATTTTATTTATTTAACCTTTGTTTAACCAGGTAGGCTAGTTGAGAACAAGTTCTCATTTACAACTACGACCTGGCCAAGATAAAGCAAAGCAGTGTGACACAGACAACAACACAGAGTTACAAATGGAGTAAACAATAAACAAGCCAATAACACAATAAACAAGTCAATGACACAGTAGAAAAAAAGGCACAGGAGCGAATAATTACAATTTAGCAGATTAACACTGGAGTGATAAATGAGCAGATGAGGATGTGCACGTAGAGATACTGGTGTGCAAAAGAGCAGAAAAGTAAATGAAATAAAAACAGTATGGGGATGGGGTAGGTAGATTGGGAGGGCTATTTACAGATGGACTATGTACAGCTGCAGCAATCGGTTAGCTGCTCAGATAGCTTATGTTTAAAGTTGGGGGAAAAAGGGGGGGGTCTCATACTTCAGCGATTTTTGCAATTCGTTCCAGTCACTGGCAGCAGAGAATTTCAATGTACAGGTGTGCCTTGTTAAAAGTTAATTTGTGGAATTTCTTTCCTTAATGCGTTTGAGCCAATCAGTTGTGTTGGGACAAGGTAGGGGTGGTATACAGAAGATATCACTATTTGGTAAAAGACCAAGTCATATTATGGCAAGAACAGCTCAAATAAGAAAAGGCAAACAGCAATCCACCATTACTTTAAGACATGAAGGTCAGTCAATCCGGAAAATGTCAAGAACTTTGAAAGTTTCTTCAAGCGCAGTTAAAAAAAACATCAAGCGCTATGATGAAACTGGCTCTCACGAGGACTGCCACAGGAAAGGAAGACCCAGAGTTACGAGATAAGTTCATTAGAGTTACTAGCCTCAGAAATTGCACCCCAAATAAACGCTTCATTAGAGTTCAAGTAAGTTCAGAATTCAAGGAACACGCCATCTCGTCTGGTTTGCGCTTAGTGGGACTATAATTTGTTTTTCAACAGCACAATTACCCGTGTTCATGTTCAATCTCTCCCTATCCAAGTCTGCTGTCCCCACATGATTTAAGATGGCCACCATTGTTTCTGTACCCAAGAAGGCATAGGTAACTGAACTAAAGGACTATCTAAAGCACTCACTTCTGTCATCATCTTCTGTGACCTCACCCATTACAACCAGCATGTCCAGAGATACAACCTCTCTCATCATCACCCAGTGCCTGGGCTTACCTCCGCTGTACCCGCACCCCACCATACCCCTGTCTGCGCATTATGCCCTGAATATATTCTACCATGCCCAGAAACCTGCTCCTCTTATTCTCTGTCCCCAACGCTCTAGGCGACCAGTTTTGATAGCCTTTAGCCGCACTCTCATACTACTCCTTCTCTGTTCCGCGGGTGATGTGGAGGTAAACCCAGGCCCTGCATGTCCCCAGGCACCCTCATTTGTTGACTTCTGTGATCGAAAAAGCCTTGGTTTCATGCATGTCAACATCAGAAGCCTCCTCCCTAAGTTTGTTTTACTCACTGCTTTAGCACACTCTGCTAACCCTGATGTCCTTGCTGTGTCTGAATCCTGGCTCAGGAAGGCCACCAAAAATTCAGAGATTTCCATACCCAACTATAACATCTTCCGTCAAGATAGAACTGCCAAAGGGGGAGGAGTTGCAGTCTACTGCAGAGATAGCCTGCAAAGTAATGTCATACTTTCCAGGTCCACACCCAAACAGTTCGAACTACTAATTTTGAAAATTACTCTCTCCAGAAATAAGTCTCTCACTGTTGCCGCCTGCTACCGACCTCCCTCAGCTCCCAGCTGTGCCCTGGACACCATTTGTGAATTGATCGCCCCCCATCTAGCTTCAGAGTTTGTTCTGTTAGGTGACCTAAACTGGGATATGCTTAACACCCCGGCAGTCATACAATCTAAGCTAGATGCCCTCAATCTCACACAAATCATCAAGGAACCCACCAGGTACAACCCTAACTCTGTAAACAAGGGCACCCTCATAGACGTCATCCTGACCAACTGGCCCTCCAAATACACCTCCGCTGTCTTCAACCAGGATCTCAGCGATCACTGCCTCATTGCCTGTATCCGCTACGGAGCCGCAGTCAAACGACCACCCCTCATCACTATCAAACGCTCCCTAAAACACTTCTGTGAGCAGGCCTTTCTAATCGACCTGGCCCGGGTATCCTGGAAGGACATTGACCTCATCCCGTCAGTTGAGGATGCCTGGTCATTCTTTAAAAGTAACTTCCTCACCATTTTAGATAAGCATGCTCCGTTCAAAAAATGCAGAACTAAGAACAGATACAGCCCTTGGTTCACCCCAGACCTGACTGCCCTCGACCAGCACAAAAACATCCTGTGGCGGACTGCAATAGCATCGAATAGTCCCCGTGATATGCAACTGTTCAGGGAAGTCCGGAACCAATACACGCAGTCAGTCAGGAAAGCTAAGGCCAGCTTCTTCAGGCAGAAGTTTGCATCCTGTAGCTCCAACTCCAAAAAGTTCTGGGACACTGTGAAGTCAATGGAGAACAAGAGCACCTCCTCCCAGCTGCCCACTGCACTGAGGCTAGGTAACACGGTCACCACCGATAAATCCATGATTATCGAAAACTTCAATAAGCATTTCTCAACGGCTGGCCATGCCTTCCGCCTGGCTACTTCAACCTCGGCCAACAGCCCCGCCCCCCCCCCCCCCGCTGCTCCTCGCCCAAGCCTCTCCAGGTTCTCCTTTACCCAAATCCAGATAGCAGATGTTCTGAAAGAGCTGCAAAACCTGGACCCGTACAAATCAGCTGGGCTTGACAATCTGGACCCTCTATTTCTGAAACTATCCGCCACCATTGTCGCAACCCCTATTACCAGCCTGTTCAACCTCTCTTTCATATCGTCTGAGATCCCCAAGGATTGGAAAGCTGCCGCAGTCATCCCCCTCTTCAAAGGGGGAGACACCCTGGACCCAAACTGTTACAGACCTATATCCATCCTGCCCTGCCTATCTAAGGTCTTCGAAAGCCAAGTCAACAAACAGGTCACTGACCATCTCGAATCCCACTGTACCTTCTCCGCTGTGCAATCTGGTTTCCGAGCCGGCCACGGGTGCACCTCAGCCACACTCAAGGTACTAAACGATATCATAACCGCCATCGATAAAAGACAGTACTGTGCAGCCGTCTTCATCGACCTTGCCAAGGCTTTCCACTCTGTCAATCACCATATTCTTATCGGCAGACTCAGTAGCCTCGGTTTTTGGGATGACTGCCTTGCCTGGTTCACCAATTACTTTGCAGACAGAGTTCAGTGTGTCAAATCGGAGGGCATGCTGTCCGGTCCTCTGGCAGTCTCTATGGGGGTGCCACAGGGTTCAATTCTCGGGCCGACTCTTTTCTCTGTATACATCAATGATGTTGCTCTTGCTGCGGGCGATTCCCTGATCCACCTCTACGCAGACGACACCATTCTATATACTTTCGGCCCGTCATTGGACACTGTGCTATCTAACCTCCAAACAAGCTTCAATGCCATACAACACTCCTTCCGTGGCCTCCGACTGCTCTTAAACGCTAGTAAAACCAAATGCATGCTTTTCAACCGATCGCTGCCTGCACCCGCATGCCCGACTAGCATCACCACCCTGGATGGTTCCGACCTAGAATATGTGGACATCTATAAGTACCTAGGTGTCTGGCTAGACTGCAAACTCTCCTTCCAGACTCATATCAAACATCTCCAATCGAAAATCAAATCAAGAGTCGGCTTTCTATTCCGCAACAAAGCCTCCTTCACTCACGCCGCCAAGCTTACCCTAGTAAAACTGACTATCCTACCGATCCTCGACTTCGGCGATGTCATCTACAAAATGGCCTCCAACACTCTACTCAGCAAACTGGATGCAGTCTATCACAGTGCCATCCGTTTTGTCACTAAAGCACCTTATACCACCCACCACTGCGACTTGTATGCTCTAGTCGGCTGGCCCTCGCTACATATTCGTCGCCAGACCCACTGGCTCCAGGTCATCTACAAGTCCATGCTAGGTAAAGCTCCGCCTTATCTCAGCTCACTGGTCACGATGGCAACACCCATCCGTAGCACGTGCTCCAGCAGGTGTATCTCACTGATCATCCCTAAAGCCAACACCTCATTTGGCCGCCTTTCGTTCCAGTACTCTGCTGCCTGTGACTGGAACGAATTGCAAAAATCGCTGAAGTTGGAGACTTTTATCTCCCTCACCAAATTCAAACATCAGCTATCTGAGCAGCTAACCGATCGCTGCAGCTGTACATAGTCTATTGGTAAATAGCCCACCCATTTTCACCTACCTCATCCCCATACTGTTTTTATTTATTTATTTACTTTTCTGCTCTTTTGCACACCAATATCTCTGTAACTGTACATGACCATCTGATCATTTATCACTCCAGTGTTAATCTGCAAAATTGTAATTATTCGCCTACCTCATGCCTTTTGCACACATTGTATATAGACTCCCCCTTTGTTTTCTACTCTGTTATTGACTTGTTAATTGTTTACTCCATGTGTAACTCTGTGTTGTCTGCTCATACTGATATGCTTTATCTTGGCCAGGTCGCAGTTGCAAATGAGAACTTGTTCTCAACTAGCCTACCTGGTTAAATAAAGGTGAAATAAAATAAATAAAAAATCATGAAGTGCTTTGAGAGACTAGTCAAGGATCATATCACCTCCACCTTACCTGTCACCCTCGAACCACTTAAATGGTTCGAGACAGTGTGGTGAAGAAGGTGCAACAGTGCCTTGTCAACCTCAGGAGGCTGAAGAAATTTGGCTTGTCACCTAAAACCCTCACAAACTTTTACAGATGCACAATTGAGAGCATCTTGTCAGGCTGTATCACCGCCTGGTACTGCAACTGCAACGCCCACAACCGCAGGACTCTCCAGAGGGTGGTGCAGTCTGCACAAAGCATCACGAGGGGAAACTGCCTGCCCGCCATGACACCTACAGCACCCGATGTTACAGGAAGGCGAAAATGATCATCAATGACAACAACCACCCAAGCCACTGCCTGTTCACACCACTACCGTCCAGAAGGCGAGGTCAATACAGGTGCATCAAAGCTGGGACCGAGAGATTGAGAAACAGCTTATCTCAAGGCCATCACCCTGTTAAACAGCCATCACTAACACAGAGAGTCTGCTGCCTACATACAGACTTGAAATCATTGGCCACTTTAATAAATGGATCACTTGTCACTTTAATAATGCCACTTTAATAATGTTTCCATGTCTTCCATTACTCATCTCATATGTATATACTGTATTTTATACCATCTATTGTAACTTGCCTATGCCGCTATGTCTTTGCTCATCGATATATTTATATGTATATATTCATATTCCATTCCTTACTTGGATGTATGTGTATTAGGTAGTTGTTGTGGAATTGTTAGATTACATGTTAGATATCTGTCAGAACTAGAAGCACAATCATTTCGCTACACTCGCAATAACATGTGCTAACCATGTGTATGTGACCAATACAATTTGATTTGATTTGATTTTGACACACCTCTAGGCTGTGTAAGGGCTATTTGACCAAGAAGGAGAGTGATTGAGTGCTGCATCAGATGACCTGGCCTCCACAATCACCTGACCTCAAACCAATTGAGATGGTTTGGGATGAGTTGGACCGCAGAGTGAAGAAAATGCACCCAACAAAGTGCTCAGCATGTGTGGGAAGTCCTTCAAGACTGTTGGGAAAAAAATCCAGGTGGAGCTGGTTGAGAGAATACCAAGAGCGTGAAATCTATCATCAAGACAAAGGGTGATTACTTTGAAGAATCTAAAATAATTTGATTTGTTTAACACTTTTTTTAGTTACTACATGATTTCATATGTGTTATTTCATAGTTTTGCTGTGTCCACTATTATTCCACAATGTAGAACAAACAGAGGCTTTCATGCTGTAAAATGTATAAAAAATTCATGCTAGACACAAAACGTGCCCCAAAATGGAAACGGAAATGTTTTTCTGTCATCATTACAGTATCTAGCATGCTGGTTTTATTGTCAAGTGAAAAGTCACATCTAGGAATATATTTAATCCATTATGAATTTAAAAACACAGTATATCTCTGACTGAAAAAAGGAAAATGTGTCCATTTTGCACATGTTAAAATCCCACGATGGATTAGAACAGGCCTGTGCTGACAATGAGTTAGTGTTTCTATGAATTCTAAATGTGTTGCCCGGCGTATGATCCATTCCATCTCATTTCCCACAGCATTGATTTACGGAAATTCATATTACTGCTGCCACGTTAGTGGCGTCGAATCAATGAAAATCGAATTATACTTAGAATGACAGTATTGTAACCAGAAGAAAATTGGCAGGAATTTGGTTCTACCCAGGAGTAGACAATAGAATGAGGGGATAACACAGACTACGAATGTAATCATCACTCATATTGTAGGCTTAGATGCTAAGCTAATGCACTGTATTAAACCAGATCAATACGTGTCCTATCTCATACGCTTGCCTGAATATTCCATCATTGTGATTGGCTCTAATTGCTCAATGAGGAAACAGCTGTTGAGGCTTGAACTTTTTTCACAGAGCTGGAGATGAATATTGATGCACTTGAATTCACAAGGTTTTCATCTGACAACATAGTAGCTAGCAGACTGACTCGCACCTTAAACACTTCAATACCCATGCAGACACACATGCGCGCACACACATGCACTTCATGTCAAAATGTATCCTTATATACATCTTCCTTACAAATGTCCCAGTTAATGTTGAAAAACGTTGAAATAAATAATCAACATACTTTAGATTTCATGCAACACCACACACCAATCTTAAACTGATCCTCCATTGTCCAGACTCGAGCTAAACATTAATTCCATATAATGAAATTCTTCTTGGAATTATTACAGTTTGATTCCAACATTTAACGTTTCAACCTTGAAGAAAGCAGTAATCCCTTCCCTTTGCACTAACCTTAAGGAAGGGCAATGTGATGAAGAAATGTTGTGATATAATGATCTATGCCATTGATTGCACAGTAGTTTGCCGTACCTGGTAGTTTCAACTGATTGGTAACAGCCTCAGTGTAATCAGAGATGATTGTCAGAGAAAGAAATAAAGAAATAAATGGATGTTCAGGCATGATGATGAATTTGCATTAGGTAAGGAACATATCTAAAGTTACTGGGGGGCCTGTTCCAACTCAAGGTGTCATAAAATAAACCCTCCCCTCACCAGAGGAAAAATTATTTTCACATGACCCTCCCCTTGTACTCTAAAATAAATTGGACACCCCCTCAGCTTTCAGCTTATGTACAGTTGAAGTCTGAAGTGTACATACACCTTAGCCAAATACATTTAAACTCTGTTTTAAACAATTCCTGACATTTAATCCTTGTAAAAATTCCCTGTCTTAGATCAGTTAGGATCAGAACCTTATTTAAATAATGCGAAATGTCAGAATAATAGTAGAGAGAATAATTTATTTCAGCTTTTCTTTCTTTAATCACATTCGCAGTGGGTCAGAAGTTTACATCCACTCAATTAGTATTTGGTGGCATTGGTAGCATTGCCTTTACACAAGCTTCCCACAATAAGTTGGGTAAAGTTTGGCACATTCCTCCTGACAGAGCTGGTGTAACTGAGTCAGGTTGGTAGGCCTTCTTGCTCGCACAAGCTATTTCAGTTCTGCCCACACATTTTCTATTGGATTGAGGTCAGGTCTTTGTGATGACCACTCCAATACCTTGACTTTGTTGTCCTTAAGCCATTTTGCAACAACTTTGGATGTATGCTAGGGGTCATTGTTCATTTGGATGACCCATTTGCGACCAAGCTTCAACTTCCTGACTGATTTCTTGAGATGTTGCTTCAATATATCCACATAATTTTCCTCCCTCATGATGCCATCTATTTTGTGAAGTGCACCAGTCCCTCCTGCAGCAAAGCACCCCCACAACATGATGTTGCCACCCCCGTGCTTCACGGTTGGGATGGTGTTCTTCTGCTTGCAAGCCTCCCCCTTTTTCCTCCAAACATAACGATGGTCATAATGGCCAAAGAGATCCATTTTTGTTTCATCAGACCAGAGGACATTTCTCCAAAAAGTACGATCTTTGTCCCCATGCGCAGTTGCAAACCGTAGTCTGGCTTTTTTTATGGCGGTTTGGAGCAGTGGTTTCTTCCTTACTGAGCGGCCTTTCAGGTTACGTTGATATGGGACTCGTTTTACTGTGGATATAGATACCTTTGTACCAGTTTCCTCCAGCATCTTCACAAGGTCCTTTGCTGTTGATCTGGGATTTATTTTCACTTTTTGCACCAAAGTACATTAATCTCTAAGAGACAGAACGTGTCTCCTTCCTGAGCGGTATGACGGCTTCGTGGTCCCATGGTGTTTATACTTGCTTACTATTGTTTGTACAGATGAACGTGGTATCTTCAGGCGTTTGGAAATTGCTCCCAAGGATGAAACAGACTTGTGGAGGTCTACAATTTCTTCCTGAGATCTTGGCTGATTTTCTTTCATTTTCCCATGATGTCAAGCAAAGACGCACTGAGTTTGAAGGTAGGCCTTGAAATACATCCACAGGTACACCTCCAATTGACTCAAATGCAACTTTTCAGAGAAGTTAGAAACCAATATACACAGGCAGTTAGAAAAGCCAAGGCTAGCTTTTTCAAGCAGAAATTTGCTTCCTGCAGCTGTAAAGTCCATGGAGAATAAGAACACCTCACAGCTGCCCACTGCACTGAGGATAGGAAACTCTGTCACCACCAATAAATCCACTATAATTGAGAATTTCAATAAGCATTTTTCAGCGGCTGGCCATGCTATCCACCTGGCTACCCTTACACCGGGCAACAGCACTTCAGCAACAGCAACTCGCCCAAGACTTCCCCATTTCTCCTTCTCCCAAATCCAGTCAGCTGATGTTCTGAAAGAGCTGCAAAATATGGACCCCAACAAATCAGCCAGGATAGACAATCTGAACCCTTTCTTTCTAAAATTATCTGCCAAAATTGTTGCAACCCCTATTACTAGCCTGTTCAACCTCTCTTTCGTGTTGTCTGAGATTCCCAAATATTGGACAGCAGCTGCGGTCATCCCCCTCTTCAAAGGGTGGGACACTCTTGACCCAAACTGCTACAGACCTATATCTATCCTACCCTGCCTTTCTAAGTTCTTCGAAAGCCAAGTCAACAAACAGATTACCGACCATTTCGAATCCCACCACACCTTCTATGCAATCTGTTTTCCAAGCTGGTCATGGGTGCACCTCAGCCACGCTCAAGGTCCTAAACGATATCTTAACCACCATCGATAAGAAACAATTTGAATTATTATGTTTTCTTCTCGGGCCTCTATAACTATATCTATTGTTCTTATTTTTGTTGTTGTTGTGTGATTTGGATTAATCCCCTCTACCACACGGAACCCCACTAATCTACTGACCGAACGCAAGAGGTGGCTAACAACAGACTCCATCCTACGCTAGCTTGCTACCGGTTGGCTTGGCTAGCTGTCTAAATCGCCGTGACCCTAAACCAACCTCTCCACTCACTGGACCCTTTTGATCACTCGACTAAGCATGCCTCTCCTTAATGTCAATATGTCTTGTCCATTGCTGTTCTGGTTAGTGTTTATTGGCTTATTTCACTGTAGAGCCTCTAGTCCTGCTCACTATACCTTATCCAACCTATTAGTTCCACCACCCACACATGCAATGACATCTCCTGGTTTCAATGATGTTTCTAGAGACAATATCTCTCTCTTCATCACTCAATACCTAGGTTTACCTCCACTGTATTCACATCCTACCTTACCTTTGTCTGTACATTATACCTTGATGCTATTTTATCGCCCCCAGAAACCTCCTTTTACTCTCTGTTCCAGACGTTCTAGACGACCAATTCTTATTGCTTTTAGTCGCACCCTTATTCTACTCCTCCTATGTTCCTCTGGCGATGTAGAGGTGAATCCAGGCCCTGCAGTGCCTAGCTCCACTCCTATTCCCCAGGCGCTCTCTTTTGACGACTTCTGTAACCGTAATAGCCTTGGTTTCATGCATGTTAACATTAGAAGCCTCCTCCCTAAGTTTGTTCTATTCACTGCTTTAGCACACTCTGCCAACCCGGATGTTCTAGCTGTGTCTGAATCCTGGCTTAGGAAGACCACCAAAAATTCAGACATTTTAATTCCAAACTACAACATTTTCAGACAAGATAGAACTGCCAAAGGGGGCGGTGTTGCAATTTACTGCAAAGATAGCCTGCAGAGTTCTGTCCTACTATCCAGGTCTGTACCCAAACAATTTGAACTTCTACTTTTAAAAATCCACCTTTCTAAAAACAAGTCTCTCACCGTTGCCGCCTGCTATAGACCACCCTCTGCCCCCAGCTGTGCTCTGGACACCATATGTGAACTGATTGCCCCCCATCTATCTTCAGAGCTCGTGCTGCTAGGCGACCTAAACTGGAACATGCTTAACACCCCAGCCATCCTACAATCTAAACTTGATGCCCTCAATCTCACACAAATTATCAATGAACCTACCAGGTACCTCCCCAAAGCCTTAAACACGGGCACCCTCATAGATATCATCCTAACCAACTTCCCCTCTAAATACACCTCTGCTGTCTTCAACCAAGATCTCAGCGATCACTGCCTCATTGCCTGCATCCGTAATGGGTCAGCGGTCAAACGACCTCCTCTCATCACTGTAAAACGCTCCCTGAAACACTTCAGCGAGCAGGCCTTTCTAATCGACCTGGCCGGGGTATCCTGGAAGGATATTGACCTCATCCCGTCAGTAGAGGATGCCTGGATATTTTTTAAAAATGCCTTCCTAACCATCTTAAATAAACATGCCCCATTCAAGAAATTTAGAACCAGGAACAGATATAGCCCTTGGTTCTCCCCAGACCTGACTGCCCTTAATCAACACAAAAACGTCCTATGGCGTTCTGCATTAGCATCGAACAGCCCCCGTGATATGCAGCTGTTCAGGGAAGCTAGAAACCATTATACACAGGCAGTTAGAAAAGCCAAGGCTAGCTTTTTCAAGCAGAAATTTGCTTCTTGCAACACTAACTCAAAAAAGTTCTGGGACACTGTAAAGTCCATGGAGAATAAGAACACCTCCTCCCAGCTGCCCACTGCACTGAAGATAGGAAACACTGTCACCACTGATAAATCCACCATAATTGAAAATTTCAATAAGCATTTTTCTACTGCTGGCCATGCTTTCCACCTGGCTACTCCTACCCCTGTCAACAGCACTGCACCCCCAACAGCAACTCGCCCAAGCCTTCCCCATTTCTCCTTCTCCCAAATCCATTCAGCTGATGTTCTGAAAGAGCTGCAAAATCTGGACCCCTACAAATCAGCCGGGCTAGACAATCTGGACCCTTTCTTTCTAAAATTATCTGCCGAAATTGTTGCCACCCCTATTACTAGCCTGTTCAACCTCTCTTTCGTGTCGTCTGAGATTCCCAAAGATTGGAAAGCAGCTGCGGTCATCCCCCTCTTCAAAGGGGGGGACACTCTTGACCCAAACTGCTACAGACCTATATCTATCCTACCATGCCTTTCTAAGGTCTTCGAAAGCCAAGTCAACAAACAGATTACCGACCATTTTGAATCTCACCATACCTTCTCTGCTATGCAATCTGGTTTCAGAGCTGGTCATGGGTGCACCTCAGCCACGCTCAAGGTCCTAAACGATATCTTAACCGCCATCGATAAGAAACATTACTGTGCAGCCGTATTCATTGATTTGGCCAAGGCTTTCGACTCTGTCAATCACCACATCCTCATCGGCAGACTCAACAGCCTTGGTTTCTCAAATGATTGCCTCGCCTGGTTCACCAACTACTTCTCTGATAGAGTTCAGTGTGTCAAATCTGAGGGTCTGTTGTCCGGACCTCTGGCAGTCTCTATGGGGGTGCCACAGGGTTCAATTCTTGGACCGACTCTCTTCTCTGTATACATCAATGATGTCGCTCTTGCTGCTGGTGAGTCTCTGATCCACCTCTACGCAGACGACACCATTCTGTATACTTCTGGCCCTTCTTTGGACACTGTGTTAACAACCCTCCAGATGAGCTTCAATGCCATACAACTCTCCTTCCGTGGCCTCCAACTGCTCTAAAATACAAGTAAAACTAAATGCATGCTCTTTAACCGATCGCTGCCTGCACCTGCCCGCCGTCCAGCATTACTACTCTGGACTGTTTTGACTTAGAATATGTGGACAACTACAAATACCTAGGTGTCTGGTAAGACTGTAAACTCTCCTTCCAGACTCACATCAAACATCTCCAATCCAAAGTTAAATCTAGAATTGGCTTCCTATTTCGCAACAAAGCATCCTTCAACAATGCAGCCAAACATACCCTCGTAAAACTGACCATCCTACCGATCCTCTACTTCGGCGATGTCATTTACAAAATAGACTCCAATACCCTACTCAATAAATTGGATGCAGTCTATCACAGTGCCATCCGTTTTGTCACCAAAGCCTCATATACTACCCACCACTGTGACCTGTACGCTCTCGTTGGCTGGCCCTTGCTTCATACTCGTCGCCAAACCCACTGGCTCCAGGTCATCTACAAGAACCTGCTAGGTAAAGTCCCCCCTTATCTCAGCTCGCTGGTCACCATAGCAGCACCCACCTGTAGCACGCGCTCCAGCAGGTATATCTCTCTGGTCGCCCCCAAAGCCAATTCCTCCTTTGGCCGCCTCTCCTTCCAGTTCTCTGCTGCCATGACTGGAACGAACTACAAAAATCTCTGAAACTGGAAACACTTATCTCCCTCACTAGCTTTAAGCACCAGCTGTCAGAGCAGCTCACAGATTACTGCACCTGTACATAGCCCATCGATAATTTAGCCCAAACAACTACCTCTTCCACTACTGTAGTTATTTATTTACTTATTTTGCTCCTTTGCACCCCATTATTTCTACTTTTCTACTTTACTTTTTTTTCTGGAATTTTACAAGCTGTTTAAAGGCACAATAAACTTAGTGTATATAAACTTCTGACCCACTGGAAATGATACAGTGAATTATAAGTGAAATAATCCGTCTGTAAACAATTCTTGGAAATTCTTGGGAAAAGAATCACACAGTAGATGTCCTCACCGACTTATCAGAACTATGGTTTTGGCACTACTGGTTGAAAAACTAGTTTTAATAACTCCGACCTAAGTGTATGTAAACTTCCGTCTTCAACTGTACATGATTGGATGCTCCTCCCCATCGAATATCTGGGACATGACGGCCCCGAGTCCCGTGTCGCATGTGTCTGTCTGGACCAACATCAGTACCTGGAGATCGGGCGTTACGAGAATTGGATGGGAGCACAGCGCATCCTTCAGGCACCTGAACGCCGCTTCGGTTTCGCCCGTCCATTTCACTGTTTTCGTGAGACGGGCCCTGGTTAGATCGGTAAGGGGGAGGCTATAGGAAATAAACCGGCTGTAGTATCATGGCAGTCCCAGGAAGGACTCGACCTGTGTCTTGGTGCGTGGAACGGGCCCGTCCAGCAGAGGGAGCCATCACAACGTGATGTAGACTACATCTGTTACCAGGCCTCGACAACTCTCCCCCTGGTGGCGAACCTGCGGAACGCCATAATATATACAGTACTAGTCAAAATATTGGACACACCTACTCATTCTAGGGTTTTTCTTATTTAAAAAAAAAATCATCTACATTGTAGAGTAATAGTGAAGACATCAAAACTATGAACTAAAATGTATGGAATCATGTAGTAACCATGTGTTAAACACATCTAAATATATTTTATATTTGAGATTCTTCAAAGTAGCCACCTTTTGCATTGATGACAGCTTTGCATACTCTTGAAATTCTCTCAACCAGCGTCATGAGGTAGTCACCTGGAATGCATTTCAATTAACAGGTATTTCTTTCCTTCTTAAACTGGCTCTCATGAGGAACGCCACGGGAAAGGAAGACCCAGAGTTACCTCTGCTGCAGAGGATAAGTTCATTAGAGTTACCAGCCTCAGAAGTTGCAGCCCAAATAAATGCTTCAAAGAGTTCAAGTAACATTCACATCTCAACATCAACTGTTCAGAGGAGACTACATGAATTGCACCTACATGGTCAAATTGCGGCTAAGAAACCACAACTAAAGGACACCAATATGAAGAAGAGACTTGCTTGGGCCAAGAAATACAAACAATTGACATTAGACCAGTGGAAATCTGTCCCTTGGTCTTAGTCCAAATTTGATTTGTGATTCCAACCGCAGTGTCTTTGTGAGACGCATAGTAGTTAAACGGATGATTTCCTCATGTGTTGTTTCCACCACGAAGCATGGAGGAGGAGGTGTGATGGTATGGGCCTGCTTTGCCTGTGACACTGTAGGTGATTTATTTAGAGTGCAAGGCACACTTTACCAGCATGGCTGACACAGCATCCTGCCGTGATACGCCATCCCATCTGGTTTGATCTTAGTGGGACTGTCATTTGTTTTTCAACAGGACAATGACCCAACACACCTCCAGGCTGTGTAATGGCTATTTGACCAAGAAGGAGAGTGATGGAGTGCTGCATCAGATAACCTAGCCTCCACAATCACCCAACCTCAATCCAATTGATATGGTTTGGGATGAGTTGGACCGCAGAGTGAAGGAAAAGCAGTCAACAAGTGCTCAGCATATGTGGGAACTCCTTTAAGACTTTGGAAAAGCATTCCAGGTGACGTTGGTTGAGAGAATGCCAAGAGTGTGCAAAGCCGTCACCAAGGCAAAGGGTGGATACTTTGAAGATTCAAAAATATTAAAATATATTTAGATTTGTTTAACGCTTTTTTTGGTTACTACATGATTCCATATGTGTTGTTTCATAGTTTTGATGTCTTCACCATGATTCTACATTGTAGAAAATAGTGAAAATAAAGAAAAACCCTTGATGAGTAGGTGTGTCCAAACTTTT
Organism: Oncorhynchus mykiss; assembly: GCF_013265735.2. Classification (NCBI taxonomy): domain Eukaryota; kingdom Metazoa; phylum Chordata; class Actinopteri; order Salmoniformes; family Salmonidae; genus Oncorhynchus; species Oncorhynchus mykiss. Next base: position 36,749,228 of record NC_050572.1, on the reverse strand, counting down.
TACTGGTATATATATATATATATATATATATATATATCCAATATACACACAATGCATTCAGAAGGTATTCAGACCCCTTGACTTTCCCACATTTTGTTACATTACAGCCTTATTCTAAAATTGATTAAATAGTTGTTTTCCCTCATCAATCTACACACAATACCCCATAATGACAAAGCAAAAACAGGTTTCTAGAAATTATTGCAAATGTATAGAAAAAAGAACAGAAATATCACATTTACATAAGTATTCAGACCCTTTACTCAGTACGTTGTTGAAGCACCTTTGGCAGTAATTACAGCCTCGAGTCTTCTTGGGAATGAAGCTACAAGCTTGGCACACCTGTATTTGGGGAGTTTCTCACATTCTTCTCTTCAGACCTCTCATGCTCTGTCAGGTTGACTGGGGGGCACTGCTGCACACCTATTTTCAGGTCTCTCCAGAGATGTTCGATCGGGTTCATGTCCGGGCTCTGGCTGAACCACTCAAGGAGATTCAGAGACGTGTCCCGAAGCCATTACGATGTTGTCTTGGCTGTGAGATTAGGTTTGTTGTCCTGTTGGAAGGTGAACCTTTGCCATATTCTGAAGTCTTGAGCACTCTGGAGCAGGTTTTTCATCAAAGGATCTCTTTGTACTTTGCTCCGTTAATCTTTCCCTCGATCCTGACTATTCTCCCAGTCCCTGCTGCTGAACAACATTCCCACAACATGATGCTGCCACAACCATGCTTTGCTGTAAGAAGGGTTGCCTCCAGATGTGGTGCTTGACATTCAGGCCAAAGAGTTCATTCTTGGTTTCATCAGACCAGAGAATCTTGTTTTTCATGGTCAGAGTCTTTAGGTGCCTTTTAGCAAACTCCAAGCTGGCTGTCATGTGCCTTTTGCTGAGGAGTGGCTTCTGTCTGGACACTCTACCATAAAGACCTGATCGGTGGATAGTTGCAAAGATGGTTGTCCTTCTGGAAGGTTCTCCCATCTCCACAGAGTAAGTCTGGATCTCTGTCAAAGTGACAATCATTCTTGGCCTCTCTGACCAAGGCCCTTCTCCCCTGATTTATCAGTTTGGCCAGGCGGCCAGCTCTAGGAAGAGTCTTGGCGGTTCCAAACTTCTTCCATTTAAGAGTGATGGAGGCCACCGTGTTCTTGGGGATCTTCAATGCTGCAGAAATGTTTTGGTACCCTTCCCCAGATCTGTGCCTCGACACAATCATGTCTCGGTGCTTTACGGACAATTCCTTCAACCTCATGGCTTGGTTTTTGCTCTGACATGCACTGTCAACTGTGGGACCTTATATAGACAGGTGTGTGCCTTTCCAAATCATGTCCAATCAATTTAATTTACCACAGGTGGACTCCAATCAAGTTGTAAAAACATCTCAAGGATGTTCAATGGAAACAGGATGCTCCTGAGCTCAATTTTGAGTTGAATAACAAAGGGTCTGAATACTTATGTAAATAAAGTATTACTGTTTTTTCTTTTTAATACATTTGCAAACATTTCTACAAACCTGTTTTCGCTTCATTATGGGCTATTGTGCGTAGATTGATGAAGATAAAAAAAATATATACATTTTAGAATAAGGCTGTAATGTAACAAAACATGGAAAAAGTCAAGGGGTCTGAATACCTTCCGAATGCCCTGTGTATAGAGCATATTCATAGGAAGAGAAGCTGAGGCCCATCCCGAGAGATAGAGATATGTCAGATGGCAACTGCGCCTGCTATACAGATATAGACGTACAGAAAGAGGGTAATTCCTTAATTTCTATCCAAATATTTCATAGAAAGATAAGCATTATATTGTTAGATTATAGGTGTTACTCTGGTAGGCCTGAAACAGTCTTCCTCACCTCAAGTTCAACTGTCGGAGTCAGTTGGAGCGCTAAGGCGCGCTACCTTAATGTCACAGGCCTGCAGTTGCTAAAGCTTAATAATAGCCACACTTTACCAAACCTTCACAAAACGTTTCTAAACTGTATTAGGGTAACACCAAATGTCAAGTCATTGTTTATCGGGGATATGCGAGCAGAAGAGCGAATGTAAACCAGGGGAAAAATACACTCCCCTTTACCCCCCCCCCCCCCCCCCCCCCCCCCCCCAAGAAAACACAAACCTCCCCAATGCAAAAAAAAAAAAAAAGTTTGACAACCCTCCTCTATTTTAGACCACCCCTCCCCTCCAGTAAATTTTGATCTGTCCTTAAAGATATCACTTTATAATCCGCAGTTTGGGAAGGACAGAGTTTGCAGAGACCAATATTGAGTTGTAATATGAAACAGTTATTCAGTGGCAATGTAAGGCCTCAAGATGATTCTGTTTTAAAGTTTTAAAGTGAAGGCATGGTCAAATCATAAAAGTTTTTGAACAAACACATAACTCTAATTGCATAAATGCATACATGAATACAGACTGGCGTGGTGTCAGAATGGCACATTACAGTATATCAGAAATATACCATAACTCTTGTGATTATAAGTAATATGACATTTCCTAAGACAGGTAGACGAGTTGTTTGCAATATGATTCACTTCCTGATAGGTTCAGACTAAGGACAGGATGTTGAATCATTCAAACTGGGACAACAATGAGCAAATTCCACGGAATGCCGTCACAGCTCGCTTCTGTCTCAAGACAGATGGATGGCAGCCCTTAAGCTAACCCTCCAAGATGGTCTCACCACGCGCGCATGATGTTACTTAGGTAACCGTCGCCAATATAGACATCCGTGACATCACAACCCCTTAAACCGGTAAACAGAGGGGGACGGAGAGGGAAGCCTGTCGGCAGCAGTTCAGCTTAGTCCAATTTTTATTTTGTTCAAACCCAGACTGGCGGGATGTCAGAATGGCATAGCATTGTTTTCTGCCAGTGTCGTCTCATCTTACAATCACAGGCCGTTGATCACAGCACAAAATGTTGCTTCTGTTCTACTGCACTAAACAAAAATATAATTACTGTTAAAGGGAAGTATTTCAAAGTATATTTCAAAAGCTGAAATGAATTAAGTATATCCAAAAAGTCATATTAGGTTCCCAGTTATTTCTTCCCTGACAAAGCAGGTGGCAATATCTTACTTGCCAAAATCGTCGCCTTGCTGCCCAGGTTTCCATGATTCAGTAATAGAGAACATTTTCTCCATTTACATATTCAAAGCCGTAAATCAACAAAAGCAGGAGGGGTGTGAAAATAATACATGAATAACTTTACAAAGAGGGGAGTCAAGTTTTGTTGATGTTTCCTACTCACTTTCTTCCTCTCTTTCTCCACCGAGAGAAAGTTGTAAAACGTGGACTTCCTGAATGGTGCTCTTCCTGTTTCCAGGCCTATCTGGGAGAGAGAGAGAGAGAGAGTGGTCTCAGTGTGCTTGTTCCAAGCTTCCAGCGCCGGGTCAGGGGACTGAGGGGTGAGCAGCTTGCACTATGTCAGGAGTGGAGGGCGACTACGTCAACATGTGGTTATGCACCTGCAATAACAACTGTCGACCCGTTCATACACAACGTCGTACACCTAGGAGCTACATTCTGGCCAGGTAGGGTGCAACGCCAGCGTTATTTTTTCTTATTTTTTTCTGGACAGCTTGTGAGGTTGTCTTTACATTCAACATTACGGTATTAGACGTTACGTTATACTCTACAACATTAATTGCAATTCCTCCCTACTGTTCTTTTTGCTAGGCTAACACAGGTGTAACCATATGCCCTTGTTACCACGGGGAAAACCAGCCTGGGATATAGATGATGTAGGCTTCACTGGTACAGTAAGCTCTGTGAAAATTAAATGTATGAGGTTCTATAGCTAAGTCCTAGACAAGCACGATTACCTTGTGCATGTAGACCTGGGCGGGGTATGATAAAAAAATAAATCCATCCACACCACCAAATTCCATCATTAAGTAATCAAAGGCTCAGAGAAGTTGATGGGAAAACAGTCTGTATAGTATACATAGGGAACTTCCAAAAATTCGGAGAGAAGCAAGTTTTGATTCTCTCTGATGTTGTCGAGACCTCCCATAAGCTGCACAAATCTTTTGATTGAATATGAGTTAAATCCCAGTGACATGATGGATGAGGTTCTACACCTCTTGGCGTAGCCAGAGAAACTATATGTCACCTCGGATGAACATTAGATTCTCAAAAGGATAATAATGCCCTGGATAATTTATTTAGGCAATGATTTTTCCACTTTTGTATCTGAGGTTAGCGTTTGGATTCATTCAACAGCCCTCCATGATAAGTGGATGAGAAATGAAAAGGTGTGTGTGTGTCTGTCTGTGTGTGTGTGCACGCTCGTGTGTGTGTGTGTGTGTGTGTGTGCACCCTCATGTGTGTCCTTACTAACTACAGTGCTTTTGCCTTCAGAGAGTATTCACACCCGTTGACTTTTTACAATGTGATGTGTTACAGCCTGAATTAAAAATGTATTACATTGAGATTTGTTTTCACTTGCCTACACACAATACTCCATAATGTCAAAGTGAAATTATATATTTTTAAAGATTTTTATTAATTAATAAAAAATTCAAAGCTGTGAGTAAATAAGTATTCAACCCCTTTGTTAATAATTTATCTTCTTACGGGTACGGTAGCGTCCCACCTGGCCAACATCCAGTGAAATTGAAGAGCGCGAAATTCACAAATACCAAATTCAAATATTTAACATTCTTGAAAATATATGTGTTATACATCAAAATAAAGCTTAACTTCTTGTTAATCCAGCCGCCATGCCAGATTTCAAAAAGGCTTTACGGCGAAAGCAAACCATGCGATTGTCTGAGGACAGCACCCCGCATACAAAGACATGAAAATCATATTTCAACCAGGCAGGTGCGACACAAAAGTCCGATATAAAAAAATGCCTTACCTTTGATGATCTTCCTCTGTTGGCACTCCAAAAATTCCCAGTTACATCACAAATGGTCCTTTTGTTCGATAATGTCCTTCTTTATATCCATAAAAACTCAGGTTAGCTGGCACGCTTCAGTCAATAAGCCACTCGGTTTCCCTCCATCAAAATGCATACAAAATGAATCCCAAACGTTACTAATAAACTTTTCCAAACAAGTCAAACAACGTTTATAATCAAACCTTAGTTTATTTCTGTATTAGGATACCTATCAAATTTAAGATGGAGAATAATATGTTCATTACCGGGCTTTCCTCCACGCGCTTGGAAACACTACAGCCAAAATGGGAGCCACCTAGAAAAACTACAATTTCTGGGTCATTTCTCCATAAACCAGCCTGAAACTCTTTCTAAAGACTGTTGACATCAAGTGGACACCCTAGGAACTGCAATCTGGGAGGACTTGACCTTATTATTAAAATACTAGCCATTGAAAATAGTGGTAAGCTGAAATCTTTTTTGGGGGGATGGTTTGTCCTCGGGTTTTGTCTGCCATATCAGTTCTGTTATACTTACAGACATTATTTTAGCAGTTCAGTTCAGTTCAGCAGTAGAAACTTTAGAGTGTTTCCTATCCGAATCTACCAATTATATGCATATCCTAGCTTCTGGGCCTGAGTAACAGGCAGTTTACTTTGGGCATGCCTTTCATCCTGATGTCAAAATACTGCCCCCTACCCCAGAGAAGTGCAGCTATTGATAGATGTGTAGAAGTTATTAAGAAGTTATTAATTACACTATGGATTGTGTATCAATACACCCAGTCACTACAAAGATACAGGCGTCCTTCCTAACTTAGTTGTCAGAGAGGAAGGAAACCGTTGAGGGATTTCACCATGAGGCCAATAGTGACTTTAAAACATTTAGAGTTTAATGGCAGGAAGGAGGAAGGAGAAAACTGAGGATGGATCAACAACATTGTAGTAACTCCACAATACTAACCTAATTGATAGAAGCCTGTACAGAATACAATTTTTCCAAAACATGCATCCTCTTTGCAAAAATGCACAAAAATAATTCTACAAAAAATGTATACAAAGTGTTATGTTTGGGACAAATCCAATATAACACAGTCTGGTTCAGATGAATTCCCCTTTCAGCAGGACAATAGCCCAAAAAAAGGCCAAATCTACACTGCAGTTGCTTACCAAGAAGACAGTGAATATTCCTGAGTTGCCGAGTTACAGTTTTGACTTTAAATCTACTTGAAAATATATTTCAACACCTGAAAATGGTTGTCTAGCAATGATAAACAACCAATTTGACAGAGCTTGAAGAATTGTTTAAAGAATAATGGGGGCCTCCCGGGTGGTGCAGTGGTCAAATTGGTTGTTTATCATTGCTAGACAACCATTTTCAGGTGTTGAAATAGATGCCACCAGTGCCCAGGGTCTCTGTGCCACCAGAGACCCTGGGTTCGCGGCCAGGCTCTGTCGCAGCCGGCCGCGACCGGGAGGTCCGTAGGGCGACGCACAATTGGCCTAGCATCGTCCGGGTTAGGGAGGGTTTGGCCGGTAGGGATATCCTTGTCTCATCGCGCACTAGCGACTCCTGTGCCGCCGGGCTCAGTGCACGCTAACCAGGTCGCCAGGTGCACGGTGTTTCCTCCGACACATTGGTGCAGCTGGCTTCTGGGTTGGATGCGCGCTGTGTTAAGAAGCAGTGCGGCTTGGTTGGGTGGTGTCTCGGAGGATGCATGGCTTTCGACCTTCGTCTCTCCCGAGCCCGTACAGGAGTTGTATCGATGAGACAAGATAGTAACTAACTAATTGGATACCACGAAATTGGGGAGAAAAGGGGGTAAAAAAATAAACATTTAAAAAAGAATAATGGGCAAATGTTGCACAATCAAGTTGTGGAAATCTCTTAGAGACCTAGAAAGAGTCGAAGCTGTAATCGCTGCCAAAGGTGCTTCTACAAATGATTGACTTAGGGGTGTGAATACTTAGGTACATTTAATTTTCAAGAAATTTGCAAGACATTTTAAAAACATGTTTTCACTTTGTCATTATGGGGTATTGTGTGACGGGTAAGAACAAATCTATTTAATCCATTTGAATTCCGGCTGTAACATAACAAAATGTAGAGTCAAGGGGTATGTATACTTTCTGAAGGCACTATAATTAGCTAATAAAAAAATTGAAAAAAAATTGTAGTGGCTCAGCCTACAATCTATACATGTAAATGGCCATATAAAAAAAGCACACTAAAACCTAACAAAATATATGTCCAAAAGGCTGTCATTGCCAAATAATTTAGGCCCTTTCTTTTCAGCCCACCATTAAAAGAGCCTTGGTGGTTGGTGCGCGGATTAATTGCACATCTGGTATCAGTTAGGGCTGCATACTTGGCACCGCTGAGGCTTCTACAGTCGAGGAAAGCAGCACGTTCCAGGAGCCCGGCCCAGCCTCTGACTCTCCCCCACGTCTCCTGGTTAGAAACAGGACACATTTGTCTCTGAGGGATTTTGACCCTTGATCTCCATGGGTGGGAGGGGGGGATCTCCTTGTCATTGACTTTTAGTCATTGTTTGATTTAATATTTTGAGTTATTAGACAGTGGTAACGTTGCTCTGGGAAGAGTGTGGGAGAATGTGTGCAAAGGAGGGAGAGAGAGGGAGAGCTAATGGGTTGTGTGGGGGATGGAGGGAGAGATAAAGAGCAAGAGAGATGGATGATGAGAATTGTGATAGTGGCTCAATGGGTTGTCTACTGACTATCTATTATGCATCTTACAATGCCACATCGTCCTGCCCTTGCCATATTCAACACCTCTCGCCCATTCGGTCTACATTCAGACATAAATGCTAATTTTTCAGTTTAAAAATCCAAAGAATTTTCTATAGATAAAAGGATGTAGCGCTCTGTGTGAATTATATCAAGCATGACTAATCTGACTGCCTTTGTTTTGTTTTGATAGCCAACTCCAGATGAGACCTAACACTCTGTTGCTGGATTGCCGTGTGGCCCTTGGGCATAGCAAACCTAGCCTCAGGATATGCTAGCATGGCAATACCAGACAGACCACAATCACACACTAGAACATAGCAACACACCAGGCCAGTCACAACAATAACACTTACTGTCAACCTAGACAGGTAAACACCAAAACAAACACATTATCAAAGCCATGTGAACTTCCATGAGGTAGGTAACACTCACGTCATTCGCAGTTGCGTAATACCAAACACCACGATTGGTGGAATGCTAGTTCCTCAATCCTCAAGCCAACTGGTCACAAAGCTCTCCAAAAACAAGCCATGACAACTATAATCTCCATAAAGACATAAGTACATATAATCACAACAATCACCTACTTGTGTGGGTTCTTAATATCACTTCCCTATTATTGGAGGGTAAATGCTAGGTTTGGCTAGCATAATTGCAATATACTAGTATACTAGTCTAGCAAAACATTGCTGTGATAAAGTGACTGTTATTCAGCTGGGGTGGAAAGCAATTATAAATACATTATGAGGAGCTGAGAGCAGCAGTACAGGATGTGCCGATGAGAACGGCATAATTCCAACCGCCGACACACTTTGCATATCTGCAATCCAAGCAACTTCCTCACCTTCTCACCATAGTAATGGCCAGGCATGGTCACAGTCTCCTTGGCACAGTCCATCTGTTGTTTTTTGCTTTTTCTGGAGGGTGTAGAAGAGGGGGAGAGGTGAGGAATGAGAACATGAAGGGAGTTCCGACCACATAAGCGGTGCAGGCCTGTCATTACGGCACATTAGCGTTAGCATTGGGCTAACGCGCTGCATGACGTCCATTTCTAAATGCAGTCTGCTGACGCAATTGGTCAACTCAAGTGGGTTGTAGTGGAGGAGGCAGTAGTGGTGGTTCCCCACCACAGAAACAACCTCATGACGTGGAAACTAATCCACATTCGGACATTCACAAAGGTCACATTTCTTTAATGTGGTGTTATGTGACAAAGTTCACAATGAGACTGGTGTGTTTGAATACTCATGATCACGATAGCAGCCAATCCCTAAACTCTCTCTGACTGGTAAAGCCAGCAGTATGATTCTGATTCCTCTAAGAGTGAGTTGTGATTGACGACAGCTATTGTGGTATCCTTATTTGCGGCCCGCAATGAGATTACATTGCAATTACACTAGCGTGCCAGCCCATAACGTGATGCTAGCGAGGGTACAATATTCCAAACAAACAGTAAAGTTGCTGAAGAGGCTGCAGAGAGAGAGTCTCCTGTTCCCTTGGTGGGGGAGAGTGTAGCAATGTGACGCAGTTGTCTTTTCATTGGTGGCCCGGCCACCCGCTCAGCAAGCGAGGTGTGTGTGTGTGTGTGTGTGTGTGTGTGTGTGTGTGTGTGTGTGTGTGTGTGTGTGTGTGTGTGTGTGTGTGTGTGTGTGTGTGTGTGTGTGTGTATCTGTGTGCATGCACTCTGAGGTGGTGTGTTTGTGCCTGTGTGTGTGTGCGCGTGTTCAGTCTGTCCCCTCAGATGGTGTGAGACATGGGCAGATGTGGAGTGGGGTCAGAGAGGAAGGGGGTAGCATCCATACACAGCCAAGCAAAAGGTCAAGGTGAAACACCTACCACTATGTTAAGATGGAGGACTGAAATCTGGGACACTGCTATACCATCCCCAAGTATAATAAGTGTATCAGAATTAAAAATCTAATCTAATCTTCGGTTTTCTCAGGTGGGTGGTTTGGGCGGTTTGAACTAAAGGTCCTGACATTTAAAGATGCTCTGTCCAATTCAATATTTGTCAGTCATGCTCTGGTTTATAAGAGCTTCTACTGTGTGATGTAATTGTTCTTATTTTAGGACAATTCCACAGTAACGGAATTACTCTGAGACTCAGATTTTTCACCTTAAACTGTGTCTAAAAATGAATGATTTTTGTTTGGTTTACAATTTAAGATGAAAAATCGGAGTCTCAACATAATTCCTTTCCCGTGAAATTGCCCTTTAACATTCCAGTCAGTGTGATTTTGCCACCGGAGAAGGAATATATACAGTACCAGTTAAAAGTTTGAACACACCTAATAACTCAAGGGTTTTTCTTTATTTTTACTATTTTCTACATTGTAGAATAATAGTGATGACATCAAAACTATGAAATAACACACATGGAATCATGTAGTAACCAAAAAAGTGTTACCAAAAAAGGGATATCTTCAACCACCAATTTACCATCCTGAGTCAAGGCAGAGTATAGCCCACAAAGATCTCTGCCCCTGCATAACCCAAGAGGGGGCGCCAACCCCGGACAGGAAGATCACGTTAGTGACTCAACCCACTCAAGTGACGCACCCCTCCTAGGGACGGCATGGGAGAGCACCAGTAAGCCAATGACTCAGCCCCTGTAATAGGGTTAGAGGCAGAGAATCCCAGTGGAGAGAGGGGAACCGGCCAGTCAGAGACAGCAAGGGCGGTTCGTTGCTCCAGTGCTTTTCCATTCACCTTCACACTACTGGGCCAGACTACATTCAATCATAGGACCTACTGAAGAGATGAGTCTTCATTTAAGACTTAAATGTCGAAATATGCACGTCCAAAAATGGTTATGTATAAAATGGTCATGTGTTCAATAGTATTAACTGTTAACTTTACAAGTTCACCAGCAATGTGGTAGCAATTACTAACATAGGCCTACTGGCCTTTTGGTATGTAACAATTACTTGATTGATGTATTATTTAATTATGAAGCTTGCATTTGGAATTTGTTGTTAAAAATAATTATTAGCCCACGATAGGAAGACGCTCTCCAAACTCCCACCAGTGGAAATTGTTTTTTTTTCTGTTGTTGAAATGTTTGCTTTTGCCTCTCACACGTTTAAATGCATGTGGTAAATCTTTATTCCATTTAATACTAAAATAATTGTTAGCTTTTCATCATTCCAACCCCATACCTATTGCACCACGTAGACATTTCCGCTTCATGTTTGATAGGCCTGTAATACATTTTAACTTAGCCAACCATTTCAATGTACCCTGCTCTGAGTGGGCACAATGTTTACAGTGCACATGAATGTTCACAAGACTCATGAGGTAGAAGTTATGTGTATTTAATTCAATGTATGGTTTCCTTTGTTCATATTTCCTGGGTGATGTCAGAGTTACGTGTGTCTGTGTCCTAGGAGCGTGCAGGCCTCAATGCGCATAGAACACTTTGGAGTCAGAAAATTAGTAATGGAAAATGATTGTGATGAAATATCATGACAAATAATTACTGTACATCCGTTTAAGACGAATGTAGCCATGTAACAATGGATGTGGAAATAGCCTTTTACATTGTAGAACCAGTTTATTGGTTGTAATTGCCAATTGTGTAGTTGTATGGTCCAGGGGGTGCTTACAGTATATTATGTAGGCCTGCCTGTTTGAGCTCCTGTTAGACAGGTTCCATTTGGTTTCTCAAGGGTAGGCTGTACAGTCTTGGCCTCTACCTGTGTCTGTTCAGATAGGAAAGGTTAAGGCTGACACAGAGGCTAGTGCTTTGGGCTATTGCCCGTGTATATTTGGTAAATCTACTTGTATATTTGGTATGATATGACGCTTTCACCATTGGATCACCAAGATCTGTAAATAAATCTACTCTCTGAATCTACTCTCTCATCAACCTGCCCTGCCTTCTGCTGATTTCATGACCTTATGACTGCTACATGTCGCTATTTTACAGTTAGAGTAGACAAAATAATGAAAAGGGCTGTCTGGCAACCTCAATAAATAGACAAATATTTGTAGTTAAACAAGTTATTGCAGGGGCCTCACGAGTGGTGCAGTGGTCTAAGACACTACATCGCAGTGCTAGCTGTGCCACTAGAGATCCTGGTTCAAGTCCAGGCTCTGTCGCAACCGGCCGTGACCTGTGGGGCGGTGCACAATTGGCCGAGCATCATCCGGGTTAGGGGAGAATTTGGCTGGCAGGGATGTTTTTGTCCCATTGTGCTCCAGCAACTCCTGTGGTTGGCTGGGTGCAATGCACGTTTACACGGTCGCCAGGTGTACAGTGTTTCGTCTGACACATTGGTGTGTCTGGCTTCCGGGTTAAGTGGGCATGTGTCAAGAAGCAGTGTGGCTTGGCTGGGTTGTGTTTCTGAGGACGCGCGACCTTCGCCTCTCCCGAGTCCGTACGGGAGTGACAGCGAATGTAACTACCAATTGGATACCATGAAATTGGGGAGAAAAAGGAGTAAAAAAAATAAATACAAATAAACAAGTCGTTGCATGTATAGATTTTCTTTTTACTTGACTTGACTTGAAAACTTGTGACTCTACTAGCTCTTAGAATGCACGACTTGAACTTGACTCGAGTCTTGACCCACTGTACTTGGGACTCGACTTGAGACTCGAACAAAGTGACTTGAGACTTGCTTGTGACTTGAATAAAAGTGACTTGGTATACACCAAGTGATGAAAAGCAGGCCCCAAACATTGAGAGATTACATAGTTACTGTAAGTTGTTGTAGAGCTTGTGAGGATGTTCCATAATATTAATAGTCCCCTCTTCTACACTTCCTCTTTCCTCCGCAAGTCACTCCACATGTTTAGTACAACCACACTGGGCCTCTTCTAAACCAGCCGATGCACGTCTGCCAACACTAGCCCATGTCATACACAAATTACCACAGTCATTCTAACTATGACCCTCACGTCTGTTGTCATCACATTTCACAATAAATTATCTACTGTATTTATGATACATTATCTGAAACAGCAGCAGCTGAGGTAGCTGTCTACACACTGTGCAGACAGATTTACAGACTGATGCACTCCAATAGTGACTGAGAGATTTACAGCAGGTTTGTTGCCTTTGAGCCCGAGACACTTCCTGGTGCAGTCTGGGCTCGTTTCTATTAAGATTAATAACGGCGGTATTTACGAAGCAAACTGTCCCTCCAGGACCCTTAAGGCTGCCGTGTTCCAAACCGCCACTGGAACAAATGCAATGGGCTGACGGAGAGAGAATCAAAGGGATGGAGTGTGTGTGTGTGTCGGTCTGTTTGTCTGTCTGTTTGCCTGCCTACATGCCCATTTGCCAGAGCCTGTGTACCAATGTCTGTGTGTCACTTCACTCTGCACCAATTATTCTACTGTGACACCCACAGTGTGTCACCGTGTAACTCTACTGCAACGACAGATTTCCTCTTCGTTTGAAGAGGAGTAACAGGGATCGGACCAAAACGCAGCGTGGTAAGTGCCCATCATTATTTATTACGAACACAACTGAACAATCAAACAAAACAAAAAATAACGTTCATCAACGAAACCGTTCCGTGTGGTGACAAACACTGACTCGGAAAACAAACACCCACAAACCAACAGTGAAACCTAGGCGACCTAAATATGGTTCTCAATCAGGGACAACGATAAACACCTGCCTCCGATTGAGAACCATATCAGGCCAAACACCAGAAATGGAAAAAACATTGAAACACAAACATAGACTGCCCACCCCAACTCACGCCCTGACCATACTAAATAAAGACAAAACAAAGGAAATAAAGGTCAGAACGTGACGTCTACTTTCTGTTGTAATCACTGGTACTGTATTGATCCGCCGCCACAAACAATATTTCTTCTGTTTTCTTTCATCGGGGGAGCCCAATTGAGACCAGGGTCTCATTTTCAATGGCGCCCTGAGGACAGAAAATGAGATAGAAAACTACAAGATACAAGATAGAATAACAAGATACAATAACAAATACAGTACATTGGAACATCACAAAAACCACAGGCATCATAAACAAATGGTTAAAGTCAATCAATCAAAACAATTGTACACCTCTGTGAACTCATTTATCGGCGTTTTAAACTGCCGAGTGGCACTAGGGAATCCAAATCTAGTGATTTTTGTAAGTGATTCCAAAACTGTGGAGTGTTAAAACTGAACGCGGATTTACCTAGTTCGGTGGAGACCTGAGGAATCTCAAGAGTTAAGCAACCCTGCGAATGGGTTTGGTATCTCATGTTTTTATACTTTAACAACAAAGTTAGCTAAGTCGGAAGCTTGTATAGTAGCGCTTGTAAACTGAAACGGTGTAATGAAGTGATCTAAGAGACTTTTAATGCAGACCAGCCAACCATTTGATACAGGATGCAGTGATACATATTTAAAAAATCTCTCCTCCTCTCCTCTCCTCTCCTCTCCTCTCCTCTCCTCTTCTCTTCTCTTCTCTTCTCTTCTCTTCTCTTCTCTTCTCTTCTCAATTCAATTCAAGGGCTTTATTGGCATGGGGAACATATGTTAACGTTGCCAAAGCAAGTGAAATAGATAATAAACACAAGTGAAATATACAATACAAATTAGCAGTAAATATTACACTCACAGAAGTTCCAAAAAAATAAATACATTTCAAATGTCATATTATGTCTATATACAGTGTTGTAACGATGTACAAATAGTCAAAGTACAAAAGGGGGAAAAAATAAACAAATATGGGTTGTGTTTACAACGGTGTTTTTCACTGGTTGCCCTTTTCTTGCGGCAACAGGTCACAAATCTTGCTGCTGTGATGGCACACTGCTATTTCACCCGGTAGATATGGGAGTTTATCAAAATTGGGTATGTTTTTGAATTCTTTGTGAATCTGTGTAATCTGAGGGAAATATGTGTCTCTAATATGGTCATACATTTGTCAGGAGGTTAGGAAGTGCAGCTCAGTTTCCACCTCATTTTGTGGACAGTGTGCACATGGCCTGTCTTCTCTTGAGAGGCAGGTCTGCCTACCACAGCCTTTCTTAAATAGCAAGGCTATGCTCACTTCGTCAGTCACAGAGGTCAGGTATTCTGTCACTGTGTACTTTCTGTTTAGGGTCAAATATCATTCTTGTTTGCTTAGTTATTTTGATAATTCTTTCCAATGTGTCAAGTAATTATCTTTTTTGTCATGATTTGGTTGGGTCTAATTGTGCTGCTGTCCTGGGGCACTGTGGAGTCTGTTTGTGTTTGTGAATAAAGCCCAACTACCACCTTGCTTAGGGGACTCATCTCCCGGTTAATCTCTCTGTAGGGGATGGCTTTGTTATGGAAGGTTTGGGAATCGCTTCCTTTTAGGTGGTTGTAGAATTTAGCGGCTCTTTTCTGGATTTTGATAATTAGCGGGTATGTTTCTAATTCTGCTCTGCATGCATTATTTGTAGTTTTATGTTGTTTTATGTTGGACATTTTTGCTGAATTCTTTGTGTTTGTCCCATTTTGTGAATTCTTGGTTGGTGAGCGGACCGCAGACCTCACAACGATACTGATAGTTTCCATTTCACAGTCTTACTGATATTTCCTGTCAAGGCCCAGGTCTGGCTGAATCTGTGCAGAAGATCTAGGTGCTGCTGTAGGCCTTCCTTGATTGGTGATTCTAGTAGGGTGAGGTCTCTCTCTCGCTCTCTCTTTCTCTCTCTCTCTCTGTCTCTCAAACAAGAACTGACAACACTTACTAAACATCATCGCTGACAACAGGAGGGAAAAAACTCTCTGTCCTGACTTCTGGGGCAGACTAGTACTCAAATACACTAACTGGCTATCAGACCAATAAATGAACTAACAACAAGCACTGACAACACAAATCTACCATGGGAGCTTCCAAGTCAGAAAGGATCAGGTGAATAAAAGTTAATGGCCATTCGTTGTGGTTCCCATGATGTGGTGTATTAGCTAAACCCTGCACATAGTGTTGGGGAGCTCTGAGACAGTGCCCCCTACACTCCCACTTGTTCATCACCCTTTACCACCAGTGGAGGCTCGACCTTATGTTAATATCCCAAAGTCAACTCTAACAGCAAATGACAGTGATTATCTTCAACTTCGTCGCCCATGTGTGTCGTTAGAGACGTGTTGTACTGTTCTGAACATTATACCGTAAGCACTGTGGACTGGAGTGTGCAGTCAAAACAAACTACCTTTATCTAGTTTGGGGGCGATATGAGCCTCTAATGTCAGATTATATCACAATCCTCTTCAGAAAGAGGACATTCATTCTGACACAGCAAGGAGGGGAGGGAGGGAGGGAGGGAGGGCTGTGTGTGTGTGTGTGTGTGTGTGTGTGTGTGTGTGTGTGTGTGTGTGTGTGTGTGTGTGTGTGTGTGTGTGTGTGTGTGTGTGTGTGTGTGTGTGTGTGTGTGTGTGTGTGTGTGTGTGTGTGTGTGTGTGTGTGTGTGTGTGTGTGTGTGTGTGTGAGAGTGAGTGAGTGAGTGAGAGAGAGAGACAAACATTTAAAGGATTAGGTTTTTCCAGTGTTGGACAATGTGGAGAGGCCCTGCTGGTTTGAGAACTCCAAGGTCCAAACCATGGAATTAGAATTGGTCCGGACCGCAGTGACACGAGCAGGGGGGAGCATGGTGATGTCATAGTAGAGTGATTTGATGGTGATTGGGCCCGGGCCTTGTCTGACCTAATGGGAACTTTTCCGGGTAGATTGGAAATGCTTTAGCTAAGTACTTAAGTTAATATCTACTAGGAAATAATGCCGAATTACTTAGCAATATAGAATCAAACAACAAAACGTGTTCTTGCCTGGTGCATGTTTTCTTTAGCTACTATGTTAAAAAAAAAAAAAATTAAAGAGAAGAGACCGATTCTGGATGCGATAAATGTAATCTACCGAGCTGGATAAACTGATTCATGTGTCACAAGAATTTGGTTCAGATTTACTTTTTAATTGAATATATCTGGGGCGGTCTGCTTGACTTTGACATCAACAGTGGACTGTCAAATCGACAGGGAGTGCAGTCAGTGTCCAACATACCCAGTATCCTACAACTACTTTATTGGTGTCCTTTTTTTCTCCGTGCTGTTCATGTTACAGAAAATTGGATTCAAAGATGAAAGAATTCTAAGTTCCACGGAAAGCTCTCAAGTGCGCTCATGTGAAATAACGTCTCCCATATAATATACTGGCAAAGTGTTGCTTAGTGCAAGCGCTTACTTTGGACAGTTTGCGACATGAAAGGCTTTCCATTACTCTGTGAAATGCAATACTTTTCAACATAGAACCACATAGAAGCTGCATTACACCACTTAATATAGATTAATTCAATGCTATAATTGTATATACTTGCTCTGTGGGGAATATAAAAGTGCTTCCTAGAGCCTGATGCTAAAAATAACATTACATTTTTTTTATTTTTTTTATAATAATAAAAAAATAAACTAGGAACGAAGCGAAAACAACGCAAGCATGTACTATTGAGCTTAATAAAGTCGTGGGACTTTTGAAATGTCGTTTGAGGTTGGGAGAGTGACATTTCAAAGACAGGTCCATCGAAACAATACAAAAACGACCATGAAGCTTAACAGGGCTGAGTGCCACAAACAAAATTAACTACCCACAAAGAAAGGAGCGAAAAAGGGCTACCTAAGTATGATTCCCAATCAGAGACAATGATAGACGGCTGTCCCTGATTGAGAACCATACCCAGCCAAAACATAGAAATAAAGAAACATAGAAAACAAAACATAGAATGCCCACCCCACATCACACCCTGACCTAACCAAATAGAGAAATCAAACGGCTCTCTAAGATCAGGGCGTGACAGATACTCTTTTAGAGGCTGAGTTTTGAGTAAATACGTGCTACTTTTGGTCTGTTGTCGATGTTGGTTCCAACCAGACCTGGGTACAAATACATTTGACCTTTGAGTCATTTAGCAGACACTCTTAACTAAAGCAACTGAATGAGTGAATACATTTTGCACAGTACTGAGTGCATACATTTTCATACTTTTATTGTCCTTGTCCCCCGTGGGAATCGAACCCGCATCCCTGGTATTGCAAGTGCCAACCTCTACCAAATGAGTATTTGCTTTCTTTTAAATACTTTGAGCATTTAATTGAACTAGCCTGGAGTGCCAGATGGGTGGGGTTTGCACTTTTATAATTATTCTGTCATTGGTTCCATTGCACCAGGCAAGCTCAATCAAGTGCAGCTTATTCATTTGAAAGAACATAAATACTATTTGAAACCAGTTCTGTTTTCACATGTATTGCATGTGTGTTTGAAACTAGGATTATTTCTCTTCCCACACTGCTGAGTCATAGTAACCAGGATTTATAGCTGCATTATAATGGCTTAGATATGCATCTTTGATCAACTATAATGGGAATATGGGATCCACTATTTTGGTTTTTGTTTCAGGATCCATAGTCACAATGACTGATTCATTCAAACGCAATTAATAAAAAATAGAGTATTCACCTCCTTTTCTTGGTAAGACCTTTCATGAGCATGTTGTCAACAATTTCATGAGCACCAACCCATTATGTTTTAACCCCTGGGTGTAGTTCAACTACCACCCAGCAGAGGCCACTGTGGGCAAACGCCTTGCTATGCCAGGATCTTTGACATCATCAACCTAAAGCCTTGACATGTACACATGCACCAATGTAATTGCTATGGAAACATATCCATGGTGTCCATGGAGTTAGGATGAACGACTGTATCTTTGTAGTGACTGGGTGTATTGATACACCCTCCAACGTGTAATTAATAACTTCGCCATGCTCAAAGGGTCTTTGTGGTTGGATCTGTGTTCAGAATTCACTGCTCGACTGGAGGACCTTACAAATAATTGTATGTGTGGGGTACAGAGATGAGGTAGTCATTCAAAAATCATGTTAAACACAATTATTGCACACAGAGTGAGTCCATGCAACTTATTGTGTGACTTGTTAAGCAAATATTTACTCCTGAACATATTTAGGCTTGCCATAACAAAGGGGTTGAATACTTATTGACTTTGTAAAAGTTTAACAAAAAAAACATACTTCCACTTTGACATTATGGGGTATTGTGTGTTGGCCAGTGACACACAATCTCAATTTAATACATGTTCAAATGCATGCAGTAACACAACGTTCTGAAGGCACTGTATAGGGAAACTTTTCCTGCAGTACCTTTGCCATAGAGGAAGGTCAATGGTGACTTTAAAGCAGTTACATAGTTTAATGGCTGTGATAGGAGACAACTGAGGATGGATTGAACAATTCAGGTGTGGAAAGCTCTCGGAGACTTAATCCCACTTTGTGGGATTAGGCACTGTGGTGACTATTGAATATCTCCTTGGTCTGTTTACTTTCAATGAAAGTGAGAGGTACCTTACACACCTCTAAGATACGGTATCACCCTACCTTTCAGACCCACACTCAGTGCCACCTCACTCTCTCTTTATCACACCATAACTCTATGCTTTACAAAAAGGAAGCTTGCCAAACACCTCAGTGAGCAAACACAATAATGAGTGCTGTACCTAAACAGTGATTTGCAGGCTGCGCTATAATTCAGCCAGGCACGCCACAGACACCAGCTAGACACAAGATGGATGACTTCAACGAGACGAGCCCTGAGACAATGTGTACCATCTTTCCTGTCTGAAGCAGACTAATGGCCTGTAAGAAAGCAGGTGTGTGTGGGAAGAGACAGAGGAAACACAAAAGCACTGGCAGACAAGCTTAATGGATCAGAAACATTGGCAAACAAATCAATCTCCTCTCCTGCATTTGTTCTAGATGCTGGTGTTGCTTCAATGTGAAAATGACAAGCTCGGGTGCCTCGGTGAGTCATGAGTGACTGTCATTCCATTCATCTAATAAACAGGCTGGGAGATATCACTGGCATTTGTCTTTGAAATTATCTTGCATCCAAAAGCAGTTTTATATCTGTTTGGTTTTTTCTTGGTGTTTGTGTGTCTGTATACGCTAGTGTGTGTGTGTATGTGTATGTGTATGTGTATGTGTATGTGTGTGTGTGTGTGTGTGTGTGTGTGTGTGTGTGTGTGTGTGTGTGTGTGTGTGTGTGTGTGTGTGTGTGTGTGTGAAGCAGGCTTTCATTATTCTCATAGCAACCTGCTTATGCACTGAAACAGCACACTAATGATTAAACCAAGCTCAGAGGCAACCCGTCTTTGTAGATAAACTCCAAAAGCAATTGTTTATTGCAGGCAGAGAAGAAAAACATCCATCTGATTCAAGACTGTAAAAGAAATGAGCCTGTGAAAATCCACCAACCAGTCCCGACCCTATTTGCTTTGTTAATGGAACCAGCTTGGTACTGTGCAGCCAACAAAAGGGGGGAGAGGGAAAGGATGTTTTTTTTTCTCAGAGAATGACAGCGTTATTGAGTTCCTACCTTTTACTGGCAGCCTTTTTTTTTTTTTACATGGATCCATGCCAGCAAATACTTACCGTAATCCATTTATATTGTTCTCCAGGAAAGCGCGCTCATCTTACTGCAGTGAGCTGATCCTCAAAGTTATAGCCGACTTGAAAAAAAAAAAAGTTTCTGACTTGACAGAATCATGGTCCACAGGGTCTCCCAGGCATACAGTATATCTGGAACTTTACTGGTTCCGGTTGACATTTTGTCCACCTGGGCAATGTTCCCTGTCTTCCATTCAAGTGCCTTGTCTGTACAGGCTAAGCGCTAATACTGCCAGTCATCTTTAAAATGTCCACACCAGTAGAAATGCACCTTTTTCTTTGAGCTGAAAGACAACTGCCAGATCGAACCCATGATGCTGCACAACCATTTAAGTAAATAGATCATTGTGTTAGTCAAAGTGTGATATATTTGGGCTTGAAGTAACAAATCCCGAAGTGACCCACTTTGTGCAAATCTGTGTGAATGTGATGTCTTATCCTGATATGACCTACAAATCAGTTTACCACCCACCAGCATGGCATTGTTAATGAATCAGAAACAACTGCTAAGTATTTCCTTTTCGCGACTGAGATGAGCCAAACAGCCTTGTGTCCACTTGGGCGGGTCATGGAGCAAATTAAAATAGTTTTTCACCAGAAAATGAACATAATCCATTGGGTAATTTGTCCATTTTCACGTCTTTTTTATCTAGTTTGTATTTTTTTAAATGTACAGTACCAGTCAAAAGTTTGAATACGCCTACTCATTTAAGGGTTTTTCCTTTATTTGTACTATTTTCTACATTGTATAATAATTAAATAACACATATGGAATCATGTAGTAACCAAAAAAGTGTTAAACAAATCAAAATATATTTGAGATTTGAGATTCTTCAAAGTAGCCACCCTTTGCCTTGATGACAACTTAGCACAATGTTATGTGAACATTTTATAAACGCTATAATTGCATAATATAAAACCTGCTCCCCCGTCACCCAAGATGAATGGTTTTGACCACTAAAGTGTTGCTTCACTACACACTCCACTGCTATGATTGGTGTAATGTTAGCTAGAAACCACAAGTGTCTTACCAAATAATAAAAAGGCTCTCGCAAAAGAAAATTCAAGGAACTTATAGTTATGTCATTTGCGGTGTGCATGATCATCAGCAAAAACACTGTAGCCTATCATTTCACTTCCTCTGTGAGAACCATGAGCACCGGCTGACTTGGCTTTGTTGTACCGAAGCCAAAGCCTCACCAGCAGCCTACCTACCAAAGGTTGCCCTGTGTTCATTACAATGTAGAAAAATGCATATCAGCTATCTTTAAATAGTTATCCGTATTACCGGCGCTTCATCTAATTCTTTCGAACTATTTCTATGACGGATTCTCGGCCGCAATTTATGGAAGATTCCAAAACTTTGGAGATTACAATAGATGGCGAAGTCAAAAATAGCTAACTAGATAAGGTTAGCATGCTAGCTAGCTACACTGACAGCTGTCAGTGCCCTATTTGTTGATGTTAATCAACTCCACATGGAAATTCCCCCACCCAATTTGTAAATATGTATAGGTAGCCTTTGTCATTCTTCGGAGGTGGAACCTAAACATGCATTTCCTCTCTAGGACAGGAAATTACTTTGAAATAGTTCCTCTGTAGGGGTTCTTTAAGGTGTCCATTTGAGATGATATGTCTTATATTTGAGCTGCTGCCCCCTACTGTTGTGGAGGTGAAGCACTCATTGTTTCCATTAGAAAATGTTGGTCCTGTTGGAATACTCTTAAAATACATCCTTCCTCTAAGTAATCAGTGATCTGACATGTCATAATTGGTGAAAGCAATGCAATGGAAATTTTGATTACACCAATCCAGTTGTGTTGGGTAATTGATCACTAAAAGAAGGGAGGGAGAATGGATGTTTAAAGGTCTAGTGCAGTCAAAAATGTGATTTTCCCTTTTTTTAATATGTATATATTTTTCCACACTATGAAGTTGGAATAGTACTGTGAAATTTTGAAAATGATGATACTTCCTGCCTGGAATTTCAGCCTGTTTTGGTGGGGTGGAGTTTTGGCCTGCCTAGTGACATCACCATCACCACATACCAATAAGAAAGACAGTTCCAAACCTTTCTGCCAATAACAGCTCGTTTCCAGTTTCCCCCTCCACACTCCCAGACAATCCTAGCTAAATTCTTGCTTTAGATGGTCATTTAAAAAAAAAAAATTACATTTGAATTGAAAAGAATCACATTAAGGTACTTCATTGTTACCCAGAAATGATTTGATATTGAGATAAAAATGGCTGCATCGGACCGTTAAGTCCCTCTGACCCTAAATTACTTCCTAAAAGTCTAGAACTGGACATCACAGGGTTGTCATTGAGAAAAACTTCTGCTACAGCAACCAAATTCACCAAAAATCATGTTATGTTCCCAACCCTATGGTCTACATACCCTCCCTACACAATACTCAAATACGTGACCACAAACCATAAAGAGCTATGCACGATGAAAGAAACAAGGTTCATGGAGGACGATTTATCCTAACTTCCGTGTCTCAAAGTACGAACAACATGCACCATAATCAAAGACCACGACACATACATGCGTTCTAGGACGCAAGGGTTCAAAATCAAACCTTTGGGTCCATTCATTTCCCATGCTTACGATTATGACTCAAATGGTCAAGAGGAAACAGTTGATTTAGGACATTACTTAAGAATGACTTCAGTTAGCCATGGAGAATGTGAACCCTGAGCATGTGAGTCATGGTTAACAGCACCAAGCGCCAAACAGCAGGCTAGTATGACATGTGACTGTGACTTCTCAGAGCAGCACAGAGGCACATGTGACTTCTCAGAGCAGCGACAGGCTTATTTGAAAGGCACATTTCAGAGCGTTTTCATAGACGACAATGAATGTCAGAATGTTAGACTGAGAGGACAGATTCATTCTGAATACATAGAGATTAATACACAATGTTGGGTTGCTATTTTTAGGAATAGGATGCACTGTATCCATGGTAAATTAGGTTTTTATATACAACTACTGCCATTTATCATTTTATCAAATCATTCTGATACGCAGTGAACAATGATTGAACTGTAGTGGAATCATGACCACAGTGGTGGGTTTGGCATTGACAGAAAAATGCATATGATGAAAATAACCTCATACCTAGTGTAAAATATGGTGGTGGATCTTTGATGATATGGGGAATTATTTTTTTGTTGCTTCCACTGGTCCTGGGGCTCTTGTTAAGGACAACGGCATTATGAACTTAACCTAGTACCAGGACATTTTAGCAAAAAATCTGTCTGTCTCTGCGAAACTTGGCCACAAGTGTATCTTCCAGCAAGACAATAACCCGAAGTATGTCCATAATAAAGTGATGCTCCACCTTCTTAACAGCACTATCAACAAGGCAGGTCCTACAGGCCCTAGTTTTGTCGCATCTGGACTACTGTTCAGTCGTGTGGTCAGGTGCCACAAAAAAAGGACTTAGGAAAATGCAATTTGTTCAGAACAGGGCAGTACGGCTGGCCCTTGGATGTACACAGAGAGCTAATATTAATAATATGACTGTCAATCTCTCCTGGCTCAAAGTGGAGGAGAGATTGACTTCATCACTACTTGTATTTGTGAGAGGTATTGACATGTTGAATGCACCGAGCTGTCTCTTTCAACAACTCAACTCCACATCAAGTAACTCATGCAAGCAGTCAAAAAAAAACAGATTAAAAAAACACCTTATGGAACAGCAAGGACGGTGAAGCAACACAAACATAGGCACAGACACATGCATACACTCTCTCTCTCACACACACACACACACACACACACACACACACACACACACACACACACACACACACACACACACACACACACACACACACACACACACACACACACACACACACGATAACATACACACATGTACACATGGATTCTGTACTGTATATGTAGATATGTGGAAGTTGTGGAGTAAGGACCTGAGGGCACAAAGTGTGTTGTGAAATCTGTGAATGTATTGTAATGTTTTTAAAATTGTATCAACTGCCTTAATTTTGCTGGACCCCAGGAAGAGTGGCTGCTGGGGATCCATAATAAATATAAAATCCTAAGCACACATCAAAATCCACAAAGAAATGGTTAATTAACCACAAAATCAACATTTAAGGATCTTAGTCTCCGGACTTGAACCCCATTGAAAAAATATGGTTTGAATTGAAGAGGACAGTCCATAAGCGCAGATGAAGGATATCAAGGATCTGGAAAGATTCTGTATGGATGAATGGTCTAAGATCCCTCCCAATATGTTCTCCAATCTCATAAAACATTTTAGAAAAATGCTCAGTGCAGTCATCCTCACAAGGTGAGGTACTGAAAGTAGGGGTGCCAATCATTTTGAATCTTTTTTAGAAATAAATAATTTTGTTGAACTAAATGTATTTCTGTGAAAAAATGTATTATAATTAGAATAGAATTGTAAAAAAATGTTGGCATAAAATCAAGCTCAGTATTGTTTCTTAATTTTATACAGTATTTTTTGCTCATGGACAATTCCATGGAAACAGAATTATGCTGAGACACTATAAAAGGTTTACCAAACAAAAAACACTGATTTCAAAGTTTAACAAAGCATACAACACTATGCACAAGGAATACTTCTAACAATTTCCACAGAAAATTGTACAAAAACACATTTACAGGAAGAACTGTGCAGACAAATAGTTTAGTAACAGAACAAAACTGAGGGAGATTTTACCATAATTCTGTTTACCATAATTCTGATGTATCTACATAGTAAAAAAAAGTGTATTTACTGTGTAAATTGTGTAATGTGGACTAGTAACCGGAAGGTTGCAAGTTCAAACCCCCGAGCTGACAAGGTACAAATCTGTCGTTCGGCCCCTGAACAGGCAGTTAACCCACTGTTCCTAGGCCGTCATTGAAAATAAGAATTTGTTCTTAACTGACTTGCCTGGTAAAATAAAAAAACAAAAATAAAAATGTGTAATATGTAAATTGTTCAAAGTAGTCATTGTGCATAGCTGCATGGTTTGTTAAACTTTGAAATCTGTTTTTGAAAGTGAAAAGAGTTTCAGCATAATTCCGTGTTGAATTGCCCTCATCTTTACCAAGGCTGCCAATATTTTTGGACCTGACTGTACATACTGTATTGCATACTACAGTTGATTGTATGCAAAAGCACACACTTTCCAAAGTCATAATAGCAAGGAAAAAAATCACCCAGAACTAAATTCCTTTTTTATTTTTTTATTCTACTTGGTGCTGCAATGACCCTGGGAAGCAGTCATTACGGAACCAATTGAAAACCAAACTGAGGCTCCATATTAAAACCGGTATGAAATGCTGACAGCTCCTTTTAATTGATGGATGTTTCTGGAGTGGTTGATGATTACCAAACTGCTGGTAATGTGGACACATGAATCATCCTCTGAAGCTGCAAAAGCACTCAGCTCACGTCATGGACTGACAGGGGAAGGAGACATCAGAGAACTCCTATATGAAAATTCACACAGAGAAGATGGGGAGAGTCTGTTAAGGAATGATACTGAACGTACCAATGTTACAATGGCATCTATGTGGGATTTGATTAAAGTTGCTCTGTGTGTGTATGTGTGTGTGTGTGTGCGTGCGTGTGTGTGCGTGTATGTATCATCATGACTAAGGAGGACATCTGCGCGGAACATTGTGCCTCTCCACTTGATTTCACACATTTCATAATAACCTGCATTTGTCATTGCTTTTCTAATCGCTTGGCAGGAATAGTCTCTGAGGATTACGCTCCCCATTGGACAAGAGCGGAGTAGAGAGGGGAAGAGAGATTTCGCATGCATTGTTACATTTCACAGAAAAAAAAAACAGGTAATTATGTAACAAGAGAACAAAACAAATGGATTAATGCTCCTACCTAAGCAGTACAGAGCTCATGCAGGAAGGGGATGGAAATGAAATGTTAGTCTGAAATGACGTTAGGATCCTGATGTAACCGTGCGCGGGTTACCGTCAGGTATCTTTATCAGGGCAGGAGTCATCTGATTATTGACACAGGAAGAAGCACTTTGGGGCACATTAGCAAACTGCTGTTATCACGCACACACATGCGCGCACGCGGAACACCTGCACACATGCAGAGAAATGGACAGACGGATGACGGACAGACAGACACAGCATGCGCAAATGTGTCCGTCTTGTTCAATTGATATACCACAACATTTTCACATACAGTGGGGCAAAAAAGTATTTAGTCAGCCACCAATTGTGCAAGTTCTCCCACTTAAAAAGATGAGAGAGGCCTGTAATTTTCATCATAGGTACACTTCAACTCTGACAGACAAAATGAGAAAAGAAATCCTGAAAATCACATTGTAGGATTTTTTATGAATTTATTTGCAAATTATGGTGGAAAATAAGTATTTGGTCACCTACAAACAAGCAAGATTTCTGTCTCTCACAGACCTGTATCTTCTTCTTTAAGAGGTTCCTCTGTCCTCCACTCGTTACCTGTATTAATGGCACCTGTTTGAACTTGTTATCAGTATAAAAGACACCTGTCCACAACCTCAAACAGTCACACTCCAAACTCCACTATGGCCAAGACCAAAGAGCTGTCAAAGGACACCAGAAACAAAATTGTAGACCTGCACCAGGCTGGGAAGACTGAATCTGCAATAGGTAAGCAGCTTGGTTTGAAGAAATCAACTGTGTGAGCAATTATTAGGAAATGGAAGACATACAAGACCACTGATAATCCCCCTCGATCTGGGGCTCCACGCAAGCTCTCACCCCGTGGGGTCAAAATTATCACAAGAACAATGAGCAAAAATCCCAGAACCACACGGGGGGACCTAGTGAATGACCTGCAGAGAGCTGGGACCAAAGTAACAAAGCCTACCATCAGTAACACACTACGCCGCCAGGGACTCACATCCTGCAGTGCCAGACGTGTCCCCCTGCTTAAGCCAGTACATGTCCAGACCCGTCTGAAGTTTGCTAGAGAGCATTTGGATGATCCAGCAGAAGATTGGGAGAATGTCAGATGAAACCAAAATAGAAGTTTTTGGTAAAAACTAAAATCGTTGTGTTTGGAGGACAAAGAATGCTGAGTTGCATCCAAAGAACACCATACCTACTGTGAAGCAAGGGGGTGGAAACATCATGCTTTGGGGCTGTTTTTCTGGACCAGGACGACTGATCCGTGTAAAGGAAAGAATGAATGGGGCCATATATCGTGAGATTTTGAGTGAAAACCTCCTTCCATCAGCAAGGGCATTGAAGATGAAACGTGGCTGGGTCTTTCAGCATGACAATGATCCCAAACACATCGCCCGGGCAACGAAGGAGTGGCTTCGTAAGAAGCATTTCAAGGTCCTGGAGTGGCCTAGCCAGTCTCCAGATCTCAATCCCATAAAAATCTTTGGAGGGAGTTGAAAGTCCGTGTTGCCCAGCAACAGCCCCAAAACATCACTGCTCTAGAGGAGATCTGCATGGAGGAATGGGCCAAAATACCAGCAACAGTGTGTGAAAACCTTGTGAAGACTTACAGAAAACATTTGACCTCTGTCATTGCCAACAAAAGGTATATAACAAAGTATTGAGATAAACTTTTGTTATTGAATAAATTAATAAAAAATCTTACAATGTGATTTTCTGGATTTTTTTTTCTCATTTTGTCTGTCATAGTTGAAGTGTACCTATGATGAAAATTACAGGCCTCTCTCATCTTTTTAAGTGGGAGAACTTGCACAATTGGTGGCTGACTAAATAATTTTTTGCCCCACTGTACATACATGTAGGAAAAACCCTATTGCACCGCACACACATCCCATACACCAGACACACTCCAGCACACAATGACACACAATGCAGCCAGTCACGTGCATTTTGTCCTACATTTCTGTGTATTTCTCAGGAAGATGCAGCACTCCTAGTCTCAACTGTTTCCAGATGTGGAATGTCAGAGATAATCTGGCCTATGGATCTCAGTGGGAAGCATAGGGTGTCCATTGTGCAGGAGCTGAACCCGTCCCAGCTCCCTTCATAGACTTACACTGTTATACAGTTGCTTTAAGGCGGCCCACCCTTCCTTCCAACTCTACCATGCTCTGTTTACTCATTGTTTCCACAAGTCTGGACCTGAGTGATATGTGGAAGAATACAAGCGCAGACACACAGAAAGACACTAGTCTTGCATACACACACGTGTGTGCGCATACATGCCGCACGCACATGTGCATAGATATGAGCACCCGCGCACATGCTTGCATAGAAACACACACATAGAATCAAATCAAATTTATTTATATAGCCCTTCTAGCATCAGCTGATATCTCCAAGTGCTGTACAGAAACCCAGCCTAAAACCCCAAACAGCAAGCAATGCAGGTGTAGAAGCACGGTGGCTAGGAAAAACTCCCTGGAAAGGCCAGAACCTAGGAAGAAACCTAGAGAGGAACCAGGCTATGAGGGGTGGCCAGTCCTTGTCTGGCTATGCCGGGTGGAGATTATAACAGAAGTCAGCACCTCAGGAGTAAATGTCAGTTGGCTTTTCATAGCCGATCATTAAGAGTATCTCTACCGCTCCTGCTGTCTCTAGAGAGTTGACAACAGCAGGTCTGGGACAGGTAGCACGTCCGGTGAACAGGTCATGGTTCCATAGCCGCAGGCAGAACAGTTGAAACTGGAGCAGCAGCACGGCCAGGTGGACTGGGGACAGCAAGGAGTCATCATGCCAGTTAGTCCTGAGGCATGGTCCTAGGCTCAGGTCCTCCGAGAGAGAGAGAATTAGAGAGAGCATACTTAAATTCACACAGGACACCGGATAAGACAGGAGAAGTACTCCAGACATAACAAACTGACCCTAGCCCCCCCACACATAAACTACTGCAGCATAAATACTGGAGGCTGAGACAGTTTTTCTTTCTCATAAATGTCTCTTAACTGACGATACTCAAGCAACAATCAGCATACACTGAGTTAGTCTTTGTTCATTTCTAGCCACCATGCTCTGGCATTGTACGCCTTGATTACTGTTTGTTTATTTATTTGGCTTTAATTCCTCAATTAGATTTTTGTCAATTACTTTTGAAGTGGAGGACATGTTATTTCACTGGATGACTAGCAGAACAAATGAAAACATTTACATTTCAATATATTTCAAATAAAACATTTAAATATATAGAAAGCAGGCTGTTCAGGGAAAAAAAATGCATGGAGTTGTATTTTGCCCGTTAAATATACACCCTCAACAATACATCTCTTAAAATATACCTCTGTGAGCAAAGTGAGAGGCATTTACGCTCGCCACGAAGCTTATCCAAACATTCATAACGCTGAGCAATGATTTACGAAAGCAGAATCTGTTCTTAACTTTGGCTTTCTTTGACGTTTGGGAAACTAGTCAGTGTACAGTTGCATTATGGTCTGTCTACGAGACTGTCCAGACAAGTCCTGGATGGCCAACACAAACAACCAATCCCCTTTTCGGGCAGCAGGCATTAGACAACCCAAAACGGGCCATGGCAACCGAAGGAGTTGACAGCTAGCACCAACCCCTCCACTGTTCATCTGCCCGTAGTGCAGACTGTCATTTTTCTCCATACCAACTAACACAGTTTATTGGCAAATGCACCTAAGCACTAAGCTGAAAAGAGAAAGACAAAGAACAAGAAAAAACAACTACATAAACGCAGTGCAGACTTAAACTCATTGAAAGGAACCATTTTAGCTGGCTGCAAAAGCAAAATATTGGTTTTGTCTGAGAGATTAGCAATGCTCGAATTTGTCTGGCACCAAGGTGGCCATTAAAATGTTTGACGCTCACTTGCCTATGGGTGAAGCTTTTTTTTTTTTAAACTGAGATCCAGATCTAAGGAAAGGGGAATACCAGCCATCCAGAAATGAAATGGCCTGGAATGGGCTGAAGAGCAGCTGAATAGAACAACAGACATGTTGAGCTGAAAATACGTCTCCCTCCTAGACAACCTTCGCCTTTCATGTGTTCTCGAGCGTTCTCGAGCAGCAAGATTTATGTTATTGAAGGTGGGAATTTTGGCGCCGGCATTGCTGAACTTGCTAGTGCAGGTCTTAGGTGCACATGTCAACAAGACATCTGATCACAGATTATATATGCGTAACAAGCTCAGGTTTCTGAAAACAGCCTCTTCCAAGTGTGAGAAATAAAAAGTCTGAGATGTGAGCGAGAGAAAAATAGGGTTTGGTTGTCGGATTCCAATCCTCCTGTCTCATTGTTAGCAGAACACAGGAGTCGGCTGTGTATTTTGGTAGAAAACCAGACATTTGCCAGGTTCTAGGCTTCACACATTGTCCAGAACTGTGGCAGAGATGCTGAGGTGGGACTTACAGTAAGGGATTTACATGCTGTAAGTGGCTTTTGGTTTTGACATTTGTGCTGTACACTTTTAGAATTTTTTAAAATTTGTTTTTGTCCCTGCAGATACCTTTTTGGTTTCAGGTAGATTCCTTTGGTGATGAAAACTGTTATATATAGAACCTTTAGTGGTGAAAGGGTTCCACGTAGAACCTTGTATTAGTGAAAGGGTTCCACTTGGAACCAAAAAGAGGGCTCTCCTATTGGCACAATTGAATAACCCTTTATGGTTCTAAGTCTCACCTTCTTTTCTAAGAGAGTAGTTTACCAACCTCTCACAGACACTGGTGATATGGAACAACAGCTACCAAGGGTGAAGTGAGGGATAAACATTGGTCTTGACTGTGGCCTCTGTCTCCTTTCCTACATTTCTATCTCATTTCCTCTTTTCACATGGCTCCTGTCCTTCTCTCTATCTTCTCACTCTAATCTTTACCATTATTTTTTATCTGCCCATCTTCTCTTTCCCCTCTGCAATCCTTCACTCTCTCCTCCCTCCTTTCTTCTCTCTATTACATTCCTCCTTCCTTCCTTTATTTCTCCTCCCTTGCTCCCTCTCCCCTCTCATCTCCTCCGTCTTATCTTCCTTATCTGCCCTTTACTCTCTTCCCTCTTCATCTCTCTTCACTTCTGTGCCCTTCTCCTCTCCTCTCGTTTCCCATTCCCTCTCTCTCCTCTCACCGAGATGTGAGGAGCATTGCCCTCAACGTTGGCTCCGGAACAAAAGCTGGCCTTGTGAGGCTCTGTTTGATCACTGACGCGTCTTCTCACATAGCAGCGGTTCACAGCAGGCAAAAGATAACGCCACCGTTACTGAAGTCTTAAACTCAATTGGAATCCCTCAAAGGAATTTTTGTAAATATTTTTTAAAAATAATAAAATACAGTTTCTCTGCACGAGGCTAAGACATTAAGTTAGTTAAAAGAGTAAATGAATGGGGGACTTCCATGGTAATGGAAAAGTAATACTCCTAATCCAAAAATCGTCTTCTGGCCCCTGTGTCAGTTTAGCAGTGGAACGACTGGACTGATTTGTGCCAATAAGTCTTACGTCAGACATCCTCTCTGCTGAGTATACAGTGTCCTCCTCTTCTCCTTTTCCCTCCATGTTTTAATGTGATGGGTTTGAATTCTCCCGGTTCTCCCAGGGACTTTATCAGCCTGGTATTCTGGTTGATTAATGGCGTCTGGTGATGTTTATCATGTGGCTCTCATCATTGCCCTGATGAATGAGGACTCGGCAGTAACCTGATCTCTATCTGGCCCCTACATACCTGCATAATAACCTGCATAAGGGGGAATGTAGACGGGTGGCTTGCGGAGCAAACTCCTGCTGCCCCGAGGTCATAACCTCACTGTGACCTCCACTGAAGCTCTAAACTTGCGGGAGATTGTTGTGGTGCCTTAGAAAAGATACTGGAGCAATGATTCAGTCTACCAATTCCAATTCTATTGGCTCCAGCTTAGGTGAACGCTGACCCAGTGTCATCAAGCTTGGTATGTCCGAATCCAACTGTCCCTGGGCATTTATCACCAGTCACCTCATCAGGTTCTGTTCCATTTAGTAGAGTTCCGAAAACCGCAGTTAGGGTTTGCCGTGTCCTCATATCCTCCTGGTGTAATACAGTGCATTCGGAAAGTATTCAGACCCCTTGACTTTTTTCCACAATTTGTAACGTTACAGCCGTAATCTAAAATGGATTAAAAGAATACAAAATGCTCATCAATCTACACACCATACCCCATAATGACGAAGCAAAAATCGTTTTTTTGAAATGTTGCAAATGTACTGTATTAAAACAGAAACAGAAATACTTTATTTACATAAGTATTCAGACCCTTTGCTAAGAGACTCGAAATTGAGCTCAGGTGTATCCTGTTTCCATTGAACATCCGTGAGATGTTTCTACAACTTGATTTGAGTCCACCTGTGGTAAATTCAATCGATTGGACAGGATTTGGAAAGGCACTCACCTGTCTATATAAGATCCCACAGTTGACACTGCATGTCAGAGCAAAAATCAAGCCATGAGGTTGGGGGAATTGTCTGTAGAGCTCCCAGACAGGATTGTGTCGAGGAACAGATCTGGGGAAGGGTACCAAAACATTTCTGCAGCATTGAAGGTCTACAAGAACACAGTGGCCTCCATCATTCTTAAATGGAAGAAGTTTGGAACCACCAAGACTCTTCCTAGAGCTGGCCGCGCGGCCAAACTGAGCAATCGGGGGAGAAGGACCTTGGTCAGGGAGGTGACCAAGAACCTGATGGTCACTCAGAACTCCAAAGTTCCTATGTCGAGATAGAATAACCTTCCAGAAGGACAACCATATCTGCAGCACTCCAAATGTTCACTTTCCAACAGGACAACGACCCGAAGCACACAGCCAAGACAACGCAGGAGTGGCTTTGGGACAAGTCTCTGAATGTCCTTGAGTGGCCCAGAGTGCGGACTTGAACCCAATCGAACATCTCTGGAGAGACCTGAAAATAGCTGTGCAGTGACGCTAGCTTCCCATCCAACCTGGCAGAGCTTTAGAGGATCTGCAAAGAAGAATGTGAGAAACTCCCCAAATACAGGTGTGCCACGCTTGTAGCGTCATATCCAAGAAGACTCAAGGCTGTAGTCGCTGCCAGGGGTGCTTCAACAAAATACAGATTAAAGGGTCTGAACACTTGTAAATGATGTAAATGTGATATTTATTTAATGTCATTTTTTTTATACATGTGCTAAATTTTCTATAAACCTGTTTTTGCTTTGTCATTCTGGGTATTGTGTGTGCTGTAGATTGATGGAGGGGAAAAAAACAATTGAATCGATTTTAGAAAAAGACGGAACAAAATGCGGAAAAGGTCAAGGGTTCTGAGTACTTTTCAAATGCACTGTGAACCAAGCCCCGTCTCCATCTCATCTTGTTCTTGTAAAGTTAAGGCTTCATAAGCTGGGTTGATTGTGAGACCCTACTGCGCCAATCACAGGTTCAAGGTGCAGCACAGGAAATCAAGTCCAACCTTTGTCATCTCTGCTATTATATGAGGCCTAACTCCCTACCACCACTAAGCATTTTGTCCACATCTTTGCCGAACCAAATGATGATTGATGGTAGTTCTCGTACGATAATTGGTGAGCCTTTTCAATTTGATGAAAAGAGAACTTTTCGGCACACCCAACTAAGCACACGAGCTGGACCTTAAAGAACATCTGTAGAAAAATAACAATATCTACTCATTCTTTGCTGCTGCTAAAGGCTGGCTGAGGGCCGACATTATTTTATATCAAGTTTTTTTCCTTCCTGTTTTTTATACGCCCACCAGCATTTTATTCCCACTCTCACAATGCAACAAGCCACCCACTGTTGAGTATGGCCTTGAGTGGGAAACCGTAGAGCTCGTCCCAGTCCAGTGATAATATAATCTTCTTACAGTGGGTCAGAACGTCAACATCACTAGGAACAGCTCACTGTTTATTGTGGCTTACTGGAGATAAAGCCAACAATTTTGTGGCCGGAACTGACATCACTGGGAGCTGTTCAAACATATATTTATATTCAGCTCAGCGCTGCGGTTTCTGGAAAATGTCATGGTATCATCAGAAAATGACTGACTTTCCCTGGAGCATAGATTATTGGTGAATCTATGAAACATTTTCATTTACTCTGACTCTCTTTTTCATGGTTTTCTCCACCAGTCACTTCCTGTTTGTGCTGCCTGCGTTTCTCCAGAACTTGCTGCTGAAGAAAAAGGGAAATGAACACGCTGGCTAAATGCATCATCGACCTTGAGTAAGGTACGGACACTATGGCATGCCCTCAGAGTAAAGGAAGTATATAGCACCTCATCGATCTGAATTTCTCTGACCTGTATGGTGATGTGAATGGCTCTTTCCATCCTCAGTAGAAGAAGTTCAGAGGAACACATTATTCCGCCTCAACATTTGTTACACTACTTCATTGTATGATAAAGACAGGGAGTTAGCATGTGTCACATTGATGGACCTCATAGAGAATTCAACTGGCATTCGGTACCCAGCAGTCATCTGTAAACTCCCTCTGAACTTAGAAAAAGTCTTGTCTCACATCAAAATAAAGACCCTAGGGTACAACAGATCTTTACTAGGTTCAATGGAGTCTTCTGCTAGTTTAGCACGCAATGAGAAACAGTAGGGCATTCTGCTAGCAATATCTGGGAGACACAGCCTGTCAACACTGTTTGGGGGCAGTCAAAAGAGACTGGAGTTGCATGCTATGAGGTAAGGTAGTTGTGCAGAGAGAAGGCTAACATACTGTAGCTAGCTATGAGATGCAGGAAGTGGAATGTGGAATTAGTACGCTAACAAAGACATATAGTATCGTGCAGCTAGCATATTGTTTTGTGAAGGTTTGGTGGGTTAGAATGACAGCTCTCTAAAGATCAAAACTGCACTTAATTAACAGATAGAATATTATAATAATATCATATTGACTGTGCAATCAAACAATCATTGTAGCATACAGTTAGCCATGGAGATTTATTTGAGAATTAGTTTTTTTACAATCGCTAGGACCCATTTCTCAATATTTAGGTCACTTTTTCAAAACTCTTCACACCGTGAACACAACAGCAGTCTATGTGGGCTAAACTGTGGATCGTTTTTCATTTTTCATTGCTTTGGCACAAAATGCATTCAATGTCTTTTCTCACTCAGACACGACCACCACCAAAAACGCATGTACCTAAAGGCCTATTTGCACATGTTTACATACTATTTTCTAAACTGTTAAACTTAAGTTCGAAACCTAACACAACATTGAATGAGACAATAATTTGCTACATTTCTACAGTAATACCGCGTTGAAATATATTCTAAATCTAAAAAATGAAATACTATCAGAACAATTAGACCAACCACAGCTGATTCCCATTGTAGCTGAACTCCTACCCAGGTGTTAGTCTTTCAATTACATTACCATCTATACAAAAGGGGACATTTTAGGAATAATGCTGTACTGTAATGTAAACATGGACCCAGACAGAGATAGAGAAGTGTCTGACAGAGGAAGAAGAGTGGCTGAGGGAGAGGGGGAGGAGTACGTATGCGTGGTGGAAGAAGACTGAGAGGAAGATCAAGAGCTGTAGTCTCAGATGAGATTAGGGCCACTATAATTGATCATGTTATAAATCATGGTCTATCAATGAGAGAGGCTGTTGCATCTATTGAGAAACTTCTGGCAAAACAACAGGTAAGATGTGCATTCTGCAAGGGCAGCTGACTGAACTGCACATTACAGAAGTAAATTGAGCAAAGCCTCCAAACCTACTTGTGTGTAATTGTTTTTGTATTTCAGCTTAGAACCCAACGGTTACCTCCCACAGGCGGGAGAGGTAGGATTTTCACTGCTGTGCAGGAAACTACAATTGTTGATATGGTCATCAGACACAATGGCATAAAACTGACAGAGATTCGGGACAGAGTGTTGGCAGACAACATTACTTTTGGAAATATTCACAATGTAAGCATAACGACTATTTCTAGAGTCCTGAAACAACATCAAGTCAGGATGAAGCAGTTGTACACTGTCACGAGTCAAGCAACTCAGGAACCAATATGTCCAGGTAAGATGAATATAAAATACAGAACTGGTTTTGAACTAAACCAAACAGGGCAGAGGCACACAATGGCATGTTTTTAGGTAGAAACTACCGTCATAGCCTAACTCTTATGATGCCATGTGGATTTATTTTAGATAGTCATGGAGATTGAAGCCAGACAAACACCCCTCATAATCATCTTTGTGGATGAGGCTGGTTTCAACTTGGCCAAAACACGGCGGCGAGGAAGGAATGTGATTGGGAAAAGAGACACTGTGGATGTCCCGGGCCAGAGGGGTGCCAACATCACAATGTCTGTAGCAATATCCTCTGATGGATTTCTGTTACACAAACCGCTAATTGGGCCATACAACACCGAGCGTCTCATTTCATTCCTGCATGACCTCTATGGAAGGGTTGTGCCAGGTGAGGAAAGGGTTGTAAATGAGGCGAAATCGGCCAACCTTTTGTAATTGTATGGGACAATGTGGCATTTCGCCACTCCCGTGCAGTCACAGAGTGGTTTGCAGCCCATCCCAGGATGGTGTCACTTTTCCTCCTTCCTTACTCTCCATTCCTCAACCCCACAGAGGAATTATTTTCCTCATGGAGTTGGAAGGTTTATGACCACCATCCACATGATCAAATGTCCCTCTTGGACGCAATGAATGCTGGATGCCTGGACATACGTATCTGCAGAAGATTGCCAGGGATGGACCAGGCCAGGGATGGCCATAAGTATCTGCAGAAGATTGCCAGGGATGGACCAGGCCAGGGATGGACATAAGTATCTGCAGAAGATTGCCAGGGATGGACCAGGCCAGGGATGGACATAAGTATCTGCAGAAGATTGCCAGGGATGGACCAGGCCAGGGATGGACATAAGTATCTGCAGAAGATTGCCAGGGATTGACCAGGCCAGGGATGGACATAAGTATCTGCAGAAGATTGCCAGGGATGGACCAGGCATGCCAAAAGATTCTTTCCTATGTGTATTTTCCAAGATGACATAAGATGTGATGTGGATGAGAACCTGTGGCCAAATGCAGAAGACAGGGTTGACTGGCATTGCTATTGTATCTGTATCGGTAGATGGTGTATATACAAATTATTGTATTTTGGAATCACTCAATGCCAACAAATGACACAAAACATATTGAAGCATATTGCATCAGGTCTGATTAATTCCTGTAATATATACTGCAGTGAATTCTAGACAGTAGAGAGGTGTCATTCTTGTCTTGTAATGACATTTGACAAAAGAAAAGATTGTGTTACACAAACCTGTTGTTTAGTGCTTTTTTAGTGACAACGTGTGCTTGTTGGGTGACAACCTTTGCTAGTGTTTTGGGAGAATGAGTTGATTTGAGACATGTGTGAAGTGTTTTGGTAGTTTTAGTGTATTTTGGATGTGAAATGAACTGCTGTGCCAAGCTGAAAGTTTGGTTAGGAGAACTGTGTGAAGAGGTTTGAAAAAGTGACCTAAGTATTGAGAAGTGGGTCCTAGCGATTGTAAAAAAAAACAACTGGAAGTGACACGAGTACTCAATTTATGTTTTGATCTTGGGTTTTATTATGCTTCGATCTTCCCAGATGTTTTATGTTTCAGGTGTACAGGTGGCTATATACTGAGTGTTCAAAACATTAAGGGCACCTGCTCTTTCAATGACATAGAATGACCAGGTAAATATAGCTGAAAGCTATGATCCCTTGTTGATGTCACTTGTTCAAGAATGATTTATAAGCCTTGAGACAAGGATTATGTATATTCTTTATTCTAAACTGGGTGTTTCAAACCCTGAATGCTGATTGGCTGACAGCTGTGGCATATCAGACCATATACTATGGGTAAGACAAAATATACATTTTTACTGCTCTTACGTTGGTAACCAGTTTATAATAGCAATAAGGCACCTCATGGTGTTTGTGTCCAGGCACAGAACAGCCCTTAGCTGTGGTATATTGACGATATACCACACACACACGGTTGAATAAGTGGCACAGAAAGCTGTTTATATGTTGAATGAGTTTGGTGTTTGAGTGGTGGAAGGGGTCGACTGTAGGGGTTTGAGGGGGAGGTTCAGGGTAGCAGCCAGGGATATAATTTCACTCCCTCAGCTTCAGCAGTGAAATACTTGGCTTGTGTAAATCACCCAGAAGTCATGAAGGTGACACCTATGAGGCACTAAGGGTTCATAATGGAAAGATGTGGCTGGACACACTGTCTCTGGGTACATCTCATAACACATTGCTCTCATGTACCCTTTGGTAATCCCCTCTGATTCGAAAGCACTGCAGAACCTCAACTACTAATTTGTCAGACCGGGGCGGCAGGTAGCCTATTGGTTAGAGAGTTGGGCCAGTAACCGAATGGTTGCTGGATTGAATCCCCAAACTGACAAGGTAAAAATCTGTTCCCCTGTTCCCCGGGAAGGCTGACATTGTAAATAAGTTCTTAACTGACTTGCTTAGATAAATAAAAAATAAATACCCAATATCAGGTTTCTGTGTTGTTACGGAGGTTTAATGTGTCTTATTTTGATTAAAGTACATTTATATTAACAGAGAGAGATACTGATTTTATTCATTTCAAAAGCACAGCTTAGTACTCTGTGGCTGTGAAAGCAGCAGGATATTCTTTAACGCTATAGGGAACGCGGGCAGGTTCCTGTGTTCATTAAGTTATAGCTCTACACAACATAAATCATCTTAATATGAGCAGATTTTAAGTGGGTGTGTTGATACTGAACAAGCTCTTATTGGGGCCCACTGTCTGGGACCCAGCTTAGACCCAAGTCATTAACATTAACAATGGAGACGGATACAAACCTGAGAATGTCCAACCATTTGCACTTTCCACGGTCTGCTGTCTCAGGTTTTTAGGGCTCTAAAACTCTGCTGACCCTGCTTTAACAAGAGGGTGGCCATGGCGAAGGGATGACTGCCAACAACAGAGCTGTCATAAACCCCAGACTCCAGACACAACACGTCTGCCTAAAGCACTGCAGGAGAGTAATGTGCGTGTGTGTGTGTGTGTGTGTGTGTGTGTGTGTGTGTGTGTGTGTGCGCGCGTACATGTGTGCATGTTTAACTATTCTTGTGGGGACCAGAAGTCCCCACAACAATAGTAAACAAACAGAAAAATGTACCAACTGGGGACATTTTGTGAGTCCCCATGAGGTCAAATGCTATTTCTAGGGGGTTTAGGGTTAGGAGCTAGGATTAGTTTTAGGGTTAGGAGATAGGATTTGGTCTAGGGTTAGGGTTAAGGTTAGGTTTTTGGGTTACGGTTAGGGTTTAGGGAACATTTTGAATGGGACTGAATTGTTTGTCCCCACAAGGTTAGATGTACAAGACTGTGTGTGTGTTTGCATACACTCAAGCCAGGTGTATGTGTTCATTCGTAATACTTGTTGATGGTGAATTGCATAGGTGTGTGGTTGTGTGTGAACATGTGCCTATGTGTGTGTGTTTCTGTGAGTGTGTGTGTGTGTGTGTGTGTGTGTGTGTGTGTGTGTGTGTGTGTGTGTGTTCAGTCGCTCCAGAATTATGAACCTTGCTCGAAGGACGACTAATGGACCAAGGCATGCAATGCGTTCCTGTTTTCTCTATCAACAAACGGAAAGGTCATTTTCCAGGGCTTTTTTATTGGAATTGCTTGAGAAAATGAAAATGTGCAAATGAGAATTTGTCAAAACCACTCCACCAGAGCAACTGTAAAAGTGACAAATGCTTCCCGAAAAGGACTTGAATGACGACCAAACCGTCTCATCGCGAGCGCCATCGTGCGCGTGTTGACACATTCATGACACGCAGGTTAAAATACCAAATCCAACTGTGAACTCTATTAATTGGGGACAGATTGAAGCACATATTCATGGTCATTTAGCTAGCTTGCTATTGCTGGTTCATTTGTCCTGGGAGATTAACGTGGGTTGTTGTTTTACTTGAAATTGCATGTGGTAATGTTTTTTTGCTGGATCTTTGTAGAATATTGACCCATTTTGAGTGACAAAAAATCCTGTGTCCTCTACTCCAACAATGAATCAATCGTCGTCATCTTCTTCTTCTTCTGTGGATTTTATATGGCGGTTGGCAAGCAACTTTACGGTGCATTACCGTACCAACTGGACTGTAGTGTGGACCTCGTTCAGCTTTCAATCACCTACTTGGGGGTATATGCTCGTAAAATCCAATGAGGTAGATGGGAGAGGCGGGACTTGCAGTGCATCAAGCGTCTAAAATAAAGCCAAGTATTTATAACCAATTACTTTAGCGCCTGGCTATGCAGATGCATGTTGGACGCATGCAAGCAGTTTGGATGAAATGATTGAATAACATGTACATGTACACGCTGGCGGTCTGGTCAGCATTGTCAAACTAGGGTCAAGATGGTTGATAGTCCATAATTCTACGCACTTAAAATGAACTATATAATTTAAATGATGTGTCAGTCACTGTCGCTTTAAACACCAATGATATTGCAGCAAAATCAGGAGGCAGGCAGCTAGTCACATCTGACTACATTTACTCTTTTGAAATGTATGTAGCCCTGTAAGCATTGATATATGAGTCTTTCCACACACTTAATTTGAGCCTTTTTATGAATTATTATGTGGGTTATAATTAATGGACATTTTTGTAGGGTTTGACACATTTTTTTCATAAGGTAAAATCAAGTCTTAAATTTCAAAGTAGAATTACAAACTTCAGAAGCCTTTTTAAACCTCAAATACACTACAAGTAAAACCATTTGTGCATTTCAGGAAAGTTCTTCTGCAACAGGGTGATCAAACTAAGATCCTACATCTGTAGTAAGATCACATGTGAACTCAGTCTCTCAGGCTGTCAGTAATGTTGCATACTTGCCCCGAGTAAAATCAGTTCTAGATTGTTTGACAGGAGTTTACTGTTCCTTAATATTGACTATCTATCTGACTAG
This sequence comes from Oncorhynchus mykiss, assembly GCF_013265735.2. NCBI lineage: Eukaryota > Metazoa > Chordata > Actinopteri > Salmoniformes > Salmonidae > Oncorhynchus > Oncorhynchus mykiss. The sequence continues at coordinate 36,708,287 of NC_050572.1, read as the reverse complement.
CCATCATTCTGAATCTATAGCTAGCAGGTCTTCAAGTATACATTCCACTCTACGACATTACATTTGGAATAGATTTGTAAGACTTCACACTTCTGAGAAAAAAGTTCTTTACATGATGGATTCTGAGAAACTTTTAGAAGAGGGCGATATAAACACATACTTTAATATAAACGAATATGAATCAGACTAAATACCATGCAGTGTGTTGCATTTCTCATGGCATTTGTAAATCCTTGCAAAGCCAATGTTTCTCAGATGTGTGAGATTAGTTGAATGTTAAATTTGATACATTCCTCAGACAGAATAGGCCTAGCTGGAGCTAAATCAACAATGGTGGCATTTCAAGATAAAGGAACACTATTTCAAAGTTGATCATACTGTCATTGTGGAATTCTGTTGTTGAATATTTTGGGAAATTCCAAATTTGGGAAAGAAAAATAATGTGAGTAATGGCAGGAAAGATGCCATTAGCCTTGTCTGTGGTGAGAGGCAAAACACAACCATATGAGGACCTATGGGCCCAGGCTCAAGACAAACCCGTAGGGACCAATGCACAACGCACTGCGAATGGAAGGTTTCGACATTTATCTTATCTTAAATCACCATGTACTGCAACACAAGAGAGAAACCTAACTCTCGCACGGCTGCAATGGAATCCATGTTAGCGAGGCAAAAATAAAATATCAAGGGAGGGTCACAGAAACTACACTCAGGGAAAAATAGCACACATCACATGGATCCGAATGCATGAGACAGGGCCAATGAAGGTGCATCTGACGAAGAACATTCCTAAATTATGTGTGTTCTTTATTTCTCACGCTCCGTCTGAAAAAGTTCAGTCAACAGTCCCTGGTCTCTGTACCTCGCCACTCCTGAGATGCCGGAGAGTTGCAGTTAGCATTCCCAGATTCAGATGAATAAGTACATTTACCACAACATGACCAAAGGGACTAGCATTTCCCTCTCTACTTTTGGCCTTCAACACAAGAGAACTAAGACACCTATTATCATTGTACATGAAAACTGACAAGTCTGGTATCTAGCAATTCTAATCGGGCAAGGACAAGGTTCAAGCCTAATTTGCTTAAAAAGACAGCCATGTTTAATTACGGATAATATTTCTCACTCCTCTCTCAAACTGCATTTTTTTTTAATGAGAGATACAGTAAACCCCGGTAAGCTGTTGAAATAATGACCCAATGGTTGTTATCGCCTCCATTTCAGACACTGTTGAGGTGTTTAATAACTGAAGTACCATCTCAATCTCACCGGGGGTTTCACTGCTCATTTTAAACCTAGTAATATATTGCTCTTCGGACTTCGCTTACACTCCGAAGGCAATTCAAGGTCTGTCAAATATCCCCTGCCAGACACCCAGTCTATCCTGCCAGCACCTGATCTGATCTGCTGCTACACAATATGGTGGCGACAGGCAAAAACACCACTCTTATGCAACCCAGAGTTTTAGAGCACGTTCCCGACTCGGAATAGTGAACGGCTACAGTCAGACAGATGGGGGGGGGGGGGGGGGGGGGGGGACTGAAGATCAAATTGCATGTAAATGAAGATTTTGAGCTTTTAGTGATAATAGTCCCATGGAGACGTCTGTATTACACAGAGTTCACAAGATGGCTAACTGCTTATGCAACTGGGGAGTGGGGACATAGTGCAAAGTCTCTGCATATTAAGTTAACTCCTCAAATCCCTGTCAAATTCGACCTGCCCATAGAGACTCGCTCAGTTGGTGGTATTTCTATCTGAACACCCAAGAAGAGTATGAGCCATCTTTCATGATCGGTTGGATAACAAGTTCCTTGATAAAGCGGCCCTTCCCCTTTGGTAATTTCCTCAGAATTCTTGAGCCGTAGCATATTTCTTACATCTTGAGAAATGACATCAGACACCTCCACCCAACTATGCTGACACAAAGCTAGACACTTTGAGGTCTGGTCCCGCAACCAGCACACTAGCGTGACAACCCTCAGACGCCGACACAGGACTCCGTTTTAGAGTACTTTTAACCCCCCACCCCACCCCATTTGCAGAAACAGAGTGCTCTTACTGCAGCTCCGGCAGAGTGATCCAGCTGGGCTTTTATGAGATACTGGAGTGGGGCTTTGAGTCAGGAAGACTGGCCGGCTTGTGGGGAGGACAGAGGAGCCATTTAGTTACCCCCATCCCCTCACTGATCTTCTTTAAAACGTTCATTACTCCACGTCAAACGTAGATCTTATACGAAAAGCACTAAGCATCTAGGAAAGAAAAATGGAGAGAAACAGATCAACAAGACTATGTACAAATAGAAATGTATATAAATATTGATGGGCTAAATATATTCAAAAGGAATTGTGTTTTTTCGTGCAGTAGTGACGTCGGAATACTGATTTAAAAGCAAGAGGACTTGAATAGATTTTGAATGGCCAATTAAGCAGCTGCATCTTTGGAAGTTCAAAGTGTGGAAATGGTATTTACTGTCGGTTATACTGTATATTCTCCAGGGTCTTTCTCTAGAAAGGCTTAGATTTTTAGCTTTTTCAAAAGGCGCATGCATCTGTTCTGCCTTCACTTAGAGTTCAGCGTTTTTTTTTTATATATATTTTTTTAACTTTGTGGCATCTTTTGTTAATGCTGCCAAAACTTTAGTCAAATCCCAGTACGGAGAAACCATCCACATTTTTGAAATGACAATATAATACCATTTAACATCATGGTAACTACTTAATTTAACCCTGATCACCCTTTGTGGGGTGTTGAAAGACTGAAAATGAGGTAGTCTAGGTACCGGTAGTCTACATTTTGGCTAGGCTGTATAGGCTAATATTCTTTGATGGTAGGTATGGGTATGCTAACCTCACTAGCCCTCATGTCTTTCCGTGTCACTTGTCCTTTTTTGCAGGTGTTTATCTTCCATATTCAGCCGACCTGAATGTTGAAAGGATTTCCACTGTGTAAATACCCTTTCAAGCATTAAACTGGGATGTATCATTTATTTTTAGATCCGGTGAAGTGGACACGCTAACCATGGCAACAAATAGAGTAACAGACACAACATAAACATTACTGTCTCGGAACATACGGCTGTTGTGTCTCTCTCGTGTTTTTCCTCTTCTTTTCCCAGAAGTCTGAATTCAGAAATGTCGTCCAAACTTGCTAGCTCGCCACAGATCCCCATTCACGTCTAGAATGTAACGGTTGATGCAATTTGGCATGACAGATTTATGCTTTAAATACCAGGGACATTACAATATGAGAGCAAGGCAGAAATCAAAAGAATGAGATGGGAGGAGAGCAGGAGGAGGATTGTGATTAAGATGAGGAGGCCCAAGTGGACGAAGATGAAAGAGAGATATTCACATGAGAATTCGATTGGACAGGCGTGTCTCTCAAACACTCCGCGGTTCACTTCACCATCCATTAAAACCATCCATCCTTTCTACAGAGCATCAGCCCTTTCACTTTCTTCACTGTCAAGGGGAAGAGACAAAGTGGACATCGACGGCGAAGGTGGGGGGTCTCTCTAAATAAATATTGGATTGTTCCTTTATTCAATGTCACATTTGATTTGTGGCTAACGCCATACGTCGCCTTTGATTTGTTGCTATTGGGTTTGATATGCAAAAGGCCTACGTGCCAGATCCGGTGATGCACAGCTAATTGGCTCGGTGGGATGCGGAGTCGAATCTGGAGGCACCGTGTTCTACTGAGTTTGAAACCTGCGTGTCCCTTGTTCGTTCCTAAAATCACCTTGGCTAAGGTTTTACAACATGGAATCCCTTAGTTTGTCATTAGCAAGGGCAGCAAATATGCAGGCTGCCAAAACATCCCATTCTGGATGGGGTACTGGCTCGCCCCTTTCCTCCCCTCCTTCGAACCACATAAATCACAGACTGTCTCTTCAAGGTTGACCTCTTTGTGAACTGCTGCTGGCTTTTGAGAGCTGTTTAAATAGCAGAGGCAAGAAAAAAGACACTAATGCTTCACAGGGGGATTTTACTATTCAGATTGCATACTTTAGCTCAGTCTTGGAGTATGTCAAGAGGGTGATTAGAAGTGAAAACTTTGTACAACGACAGACCCATTTAAATGAATGGGTGAAATCACACTCTGTGGACGAGACGCTGTCTCCTACTTCTAATGGGTAATGACATTTGATTAGGCATATGATAAAAACACATAAGTTGACCTCTTCTAGCAAGAGCATAATCTACTTGCTTTTCAATGTTGCTATTTGTGTATCTCTTACGAGAATAATTCATTCTGGAAGACTATCAGTTTGATACACAAAGCAGGGGACCAGTATAAACAGGTTGTAGCTAGCCGTGGTTACCGTCCGTGACTGGCACGACACCAGAGTGGTCACAGGCTCTGATAGGCTACTGTGACACCCCACAGAGATAGTGAGAAGGACAAGCACACAGACAGGAAGAAAGGGAAAGTAAAGAGAGTAAAAGAGACAAAATCATTGTGGGGCGTGGTAGGCAGGAAATTAAGTCAACAGTCTCCCTCCTTTCCTCCCCTAAAGAGAATGACTGTAGCAGCCATGGTCCTTTGCTTTCTCTATTCTGCTTCGGGGGAGTTAGCGAGCTAGTTTTTTACAAAACAGCCACTACACTGAACAAAAATATAAATGCAACATGTAGTGTTGGTCCCATATTTTTTGAGCTGAAATAAAATATCACAGAATTTTTCCATCGGCACATAAAGCTTATTTCTCTCAAATTTTGTGTGCAAATTTGTTTACGTCCCTGTTAGTGAACATTTCTCCTTTGCCAAGATAATCCATCCACCGGACAGGTATGGCATATCAAGAAGCTGATGAAACAGCATGATCATTATACAGGTGCACTTTGTGCTGGGGACAATAAAAGGCCACTAAAATGTGCAGTTTTGTCACACAACACAATGCCACAGATGTCTGAAGTTTTTAGGGAGCGTGAAATTGGTATGCTGACTGCAGGAATGTCTACCAGAGCTGTTGCCAGAGAATTAAATGTTAGTTTTCTACCAACGTCGTTTTAGAGAATTTGTCAGTACGTCCAACCAGCCTCACAATTGCAGACCATGTGTATGGCGTCATGTGGGTGAGTGGTTTGCTGATGTCAATGTTGTGAACAGAGTGACTCATGGTGGCGGTGGGGTTATGGTATTGGCAGGCATAACCTACGGACAACAAACACAATTGCATTTTATCGATGGAAATTTGAATGCACAAAAATACCGTGATGAGATCCTGAGGGTCCATTGTGAGGCCCATTTTTTTATGTATCTGTATTCCCAGTCATGTGAAATCCATAGATTAGGGGGGCCTAATGAATTGATTTCAATTGACTGATTTCCTCAACATAACTGTAATTCAATCAAATCTTTAAAATTGTTGCATGTGGCATTTATTTATTTGTTCAGTATAAAATGAGATGAGAAAATGTAACTCGAGCTGTGTGGACTGTGGCATCAGATATGAAAACATAGCCACAAAGGAACAGAACAAATGTGTGTACGAACCTAAACACAGATATGCATGCATTGCTGGGTAGGTTAATTGTATTACTAGACTTTGTAGCAGTGAATATGAAATGAGGAGTTTTCATTAATCATGTTCTGGGGTAAACACTCATGCAAATGTCAAATGTTTTCAAAATAGATGACAAAGGTCAGGTCTAATACAGAATCAGGTATCTCGTCTTTGTTAGAGTAATGTTGTGTTCTTTCTATACCATTGTCACAAAGACAAAAGGTATGCAGAAGGAAATTAAAGCTATATTTCTGGGTTTGGGAACAACTAGCTAAATGTCTAACTGCAGTAGTGGAAGCCAGTGGTGATTCAGCCAGGGCTTTTTGGTAAAAGAAGATGAGCTCCCCACAGATGGGCAAGTGAAAGTGGGCTAATTAATGATTCATCTAACTTGGCCACAACAGAAAGACAAAAACATATCCCAGGTTGAGAAGCACTTCAGATTTCTGGCAGAGAGGGTAAACGCAGGCAAAGATGTCATCCTTCATGCTGTTTACTGGACCTTATGCACATTGTGTCCATAAGAAATGGACCAAGAAGAAAGACAGACAAGCTAAGCTAAGGGCATGAATGGACCTCCATCAATGCTGAAAAGTATTATTTCTGACAGACATTCATATTGAGTTATTAGTTAGCCAGCTAGCCAGCTAGCTAGCTAGCGCAAAACTGTATGGCATCGGGAATATGTGAAAAGGAAAATAAATGGAGATAGAAAGATATGTGGAGTAAACATAACAAGGTTTTTAATGTTGATTGGTTTTAATGAGATTCTAATTAGCCGGTAAGGAACTCTTAATTATTGAAGACTTTCATTAATATGAGCTGTATTAATATAATACATTAATGGGGCGGCAGGGTAGCCTAGTGGTTAGAGCGTTGGACTAGTAACCGGAAGGTTGCAAGTTCAAACCCCCGAGCTGACAAGGTACAAAACTGTTGTTCTGCCCCTGAACAGGCCGTTAACCCGCTGTCATTGAAAATATGAATTTGTTATTAACTGACTTGCCTAGTTAAATAAAGGTAAAAAAAATATATATATATATATAGTCTGGCCATTAATCAAATAAATCTTAGCATTGATTTCTGTTGGAAAAAAAATCGTCACGTGTACAGGGAAATTCCTTTCTTGGGAGCTCTTTCCCAACAATGCAGTGATCAATGATGTAACAAATATCAGTATTACAATTTTTTTTAAATCGAAAGAAGGGCATGTAAGAAGGGCATAAGCCCTAAGCTAGATAAAAACAGGGTACCATATTTAGGGGATATTGGAGTGGTAGGTATAGTGGAAAAGGTGATTAGGCATTAGGATATATGATAAACAGACAAGCAGCAGTGTATGTGCGTGTGTGTACATGTGTGAAGAGTCAGTATGAATGAATACATGATTGAAACATGAGACTGGGCAATTCCACGTTAACGGAATCCCCCTGCCCCATTGAATTCAAAGTTCAACAAACCATTTCAACTCTATGCACAAGGACTACTTTGAACAACTTAAACAGAACATTTACTGGAAGAACTGTGCCATGCAAAGTTTAGTAGCAGAATTTAGGTAAAATCTCCCTAAGTTTTTTATGCTGGCACGTTTTCCAAACCATCTTAAATATCTGCTCCAAATTAAGATTCAAAGATAGTCTTCAGAAAGAATGGGGTGTCAGCTATGACATGACACCTTGAGTTTGAAAAAAAACGATTTTGGTTATTGAGCTACAGTATGTGAAGTGGATTTACATCCGGGTAACGGAACTACGGTAACGGAATTACATTATGGGTCCCTGATCTGTACTATATAGAAATGCATAGTTATTTATATGAATATCATTATCTTCATGATAATATATCCTGAATAGGTACACAAAGGTAAAAATATCCAATATCCTTCTTTCGCATGTTTGGGTATTAGTCTACACACCGGCTATTATTGTAATGAGCAATGGTCCGGGCACAAAAAACGAATGTTCAGAAACTCATTCGGGATCTCAATGTATTGTTGCGAGTTAGAATAGTAGAGTAAACTGACAGGCACTCAATTAGCCATGTCAGCTAACCATTTTAAGATTGGTAAGGTAGTCTAGCCAGCTATCTAAACTTGTAGTAATCATGGCCGAACAGTGACCAGGCACGCAGGGTACGTGCCCAGGGGCCCTGACCTCCAGGGGGCCTCCATCAATTTTGTTAGTCACTCTCACTCAAATATCATTAACATGGTATACGTGGTATTAACATGGTATAAAATGCAGGAAATTTGCTGTAAAACTGCAACAACAACAATTGTGCCTCATGGCAAAATGTGTAGAATTGCAGGAAATTAGCTGTAAAACTGCAACAACAACAATTGTGCCTCATGGCAAAAGAAGTAGAATTGCATGAACATTTTTATAAAATTGCTAAACGTTTTCTGCCACATATGTAAAACTGCAGAAACCACATTCTCATTTAGGGCCCCCAAAAGGCTAGAGCCGGCCCTGATCACAGCACAGCAGAGCACAACACAGGACAATTGTGTAGAGTTCAGTACAGTACAGTAAAGTGAAGTCGATATGTTGAGTACAGTACAGTACAGTAAAATGAAGTACATTATACTGTACTCTACTCTAGTGTGCTCTACTGTACTGTGCTGTCCAAACTTGGTTCAGATTTGGTCCGGCCAAATTTAAACTACTTTTCCAAGACCGGTGTTGGTCGGTGCTTATTGGGTGAGGATTCTTGTTACAGTAAATGGAAAGAGGGTATGTGGTAGGTGTCATGGTAGGTGTCAGTAAGAGCCAGTAGAGATGACATTAACTGGAGAGAGTGAGAAAAGAGAGATAGGGAGAATGAGATGGAGCGGTTGTCCAGACTGAGTGTTTAACACTCTTGGTTTGACCACCAGACGACAGAAAGAGAAAGAAAACAGTTATGAGCTGAACATAACAGTATGCCAGTGGAAGGGTGACCCAACTGTGGTTTGTGACTACTATGATTTCACATTGTAGCCAATTAGTTTGCAGTAATTCCGTTACCGATTTGGTAACATAATTACGAGTTTTAATTACTTAATAATTCATAAACAAACTTGATATAAGTAAAAACACTATAACTACCTTCATTTTTATTTATTTTTCTCCTCACGAGGGAGAGAAATCTGAAAATATTTTAAAGATACTGTTTGTGGGTCTTTGGTAAACATATTACAAGAGGCAATGTTTCTTAAACTTACAAAAGGCAAATAATTTCTCCAAAACTAAATGTAAGTGTTGATATTAGTTGGCAAGTTTCTTCACTTCAACATTGTTGTGTTTTGAGACTTTTTCTAGGAGATAAAACTCCACAGAGGAACTCTAAAACTCCACAGAGGAACTCTAAAACTCCACAGAGGAACTCCAGAGCTGTGTCAGAGTGACCATTGGGTTCTTGGTCACCTCCATGACCAAGGTCCTTCTCTCCTGAATGCTCAGTTTGGTCGTTTTGCCAGCTCTAGGAAGAGTCTTGGTGGTTCCAATCTTCTTCCATTTAACCATTTAAGAATGACTGAGGCCAATGTGTTTGATGCTAGACATTTTTTGGTACCCTTCCCCAGATCTGTTCCTCGACACAATCCTGTCTCGGAGCTCAACGGACAAGTCCTTCAACCTCGTGGCTTGGTTTTTGCTCTGACATGCACTGTCAACTGTGGGACCTTACATAGACAGGTGTGTGCCTTTCCAAATCATGTCCAATCAATTGAATTTACCACAGATGGACTGTGATGAAGTTATAAAAACATCTCAAGGATGATCAATGGAAACAGGATGCACCCAAGCTCAATTTCGAGTCTCATAGCAAAGGGTCTGAATACTTATGTAAATTAGATATTTCCGGTGTCTTTTTCTGTGTTGTCATTATGGTGTATTGTGCGTAGATTGATGAGGGGAAAAGCTATTTGTAACCTCACAAAATGTGTAAAAAGTCAAGAGGTCTGAATACTTCCCGACGGCACTGTATATAATTAATTCCTACTGAATATGTATTGTATTAAACTGCAGTATAGTATTATTACTATTCATGTGAACACTGTTATTATTATGGACATTGGTATTGACCATGATCTTTACCCTCCTGTGACGTCATCACACGGCGTCGAAATCTTACAACGTGGCACTACCTCACGTTGAGTTGGCAATATCGCTCTCAGTACTCCATTACTTGTACACGGCTGTACACCTTTATTTTCTAGTTTGATAGTAAAGGCAATTAACATTGAAATGTGGACGTTCCTTGACAAGTTACCACAGCGCCCATCGGTACTTTTAGATGGAAATGCCCGATCAGAAAGTTGAATAAGAATAACAGAAATCTCTTTATTTCTCAAAGTAAAAAAAAAAAAAAAGATATACATACAAAAGGAATTCATAGTAGGAAACATTTCTACACAATGCAAGATTTCAGGTCCTTATCGAGGGGAAATATACCTCTTACAACATTACTATAAAATGTTCATGAAGCGAACATGGGGTGGATTGTACTTCATGCGCTGTGATTCCCTTTTTGAACAGCTTGTAATATGTTGACAATGGGCCATTTTTAGGTGAGGTAAAAAAAAGTTGTCAAACTTGGTATTGACAGGAGATGGGAGGGAAAACATGAATATAACAGATTAAATGTAAAAAAAAATTGAGTGACATTCAATTTCAAGATTATACTGCTTGGGCTGATTGACTGTCATAACAGTCTTTGAGAGATGAACTACCTGTTACGAAAGGTGTCAATGTTGTTACGTAACAAGTATAATTGGAAGCCAGGTTGTGAAATTTAGCAACCCCTCCCCCCAAAAAAAGGCACTTGTCTTTTCCTACTAACACCGACTTTGCGGATAAATACTTTGTTGAGAGAAAATGTACTTGATACAATTGTGATGAATGCACTAGTTGTAAGTCGCTCTAGATATGAGACATTGAGTTGACAAAAAATGTCAAATGCAGAGAAACTGACATATCAGTCCATGATGCCTCAGTGTGCAACATTTTAAACCACTAGCTGCTTACCATGCTTACCTGGATAAACCTCAATACAATTTGTAGACACTGTTTATGCAGATTTATGTATATCTTTTCACCACTTCAAAATCACTTCACCCACAAATTACCTGCCAAAGGAGACAGCCTGCTTGTGTGCAAATTAGGCCTATTTGCTCAGCACAGACCTTCCGAAATCTCTCTGTCGCTCTTTCTTCCTCTCCCTCTCTTCTTCCCTGTCACCTGTCAACACTGCCTTTTGATCAAAGGGAAGAGAAAACTGCTCAAACAAATATGCTTTTCTCTGTCAGTCCACCGTGGAAATGAACAGCTGTTTCAATCTTAAAGCGCAATCATGTGAGCCAGGCAGCCATCTGTCAATCACAACAACGCAGAATACAGTTTAAACAGAAAAACACTAACATTTACTACACTATTTGTCCTACGCCGTTCTGTGAATGGTTTCGAGTTACTAGAATTAATAAGAGCGGCCGCTGTAGCTTAATTATTTTTTGATGAAACATTAAATTAGCGAATGAAAGTGCATTGAATAACAAATGCATACCTGGCAAAACAGAAAGTCAAAAAATAAATCAAAAGGAAATATGGTTTGAGGTGTATAAAATGGAGATATGGGAAAGTATCAAATAAATGAGGTTGCATGTGTTACCCTGGTCCCAAAAAATCCTATTCATTTTCATTCATATTTTATCTGTCGATACCGGGCTACCTTGAGACGAGTTTCAGGAAGCAAAACGGAGGACACATTTGTGTTCGTGAGAGTCTCATCTCTTGATGGTGGGGTCAAATGAGTTTATAGCTCAAACCACTGGACAGATGTTTTTGTGAGAAGACCTGTTTCGGAGTTGGGACGCCAGCGTCAGCGACTTGAGATGAGTCCCGTGAAGCTTTTGGTTGTCGTAGAGAGTCTCAGCTTTTCTAGCGCTACAGAAGTTCGGACACTACAGAGTTTTTCATGAGAAGACCGAGTTTCTGATCTGACATATAACTCTGTAGCTCTGCCACCTTCCACCGCAGATGCGGAAGGCCATGGATTGAAATCTCTAGCTTAAACCAGGCCCCCAGTGTCCGGTCTGGAGCGTGAAGTCACAAGCTCTGCTGTTTGGCTACTGTGTAGCAACCTAGCGATGCCAAAAGCTCTGGTCTGCCCTAGAAAGCCTATGTAAATTACAATTGCCAGAACCGGCAAATATGTGGTTTTTGGACAGCGGTTTCTGGGCTCTAAAATTTGTTTAATGTGATCAAGTTCGATCCTCATGGAGAATTGTTTTAAAGTTTGCAACAAATTGAGATGCATGTATTCAATTAAATAGTGATTCCTTCTGAATCACACAGGACCACGCGCTGAAACAGACCAATCACGGGCAGGCAGGCAACGAGGAGGCTCGAGCCCTCATGCACGCTCTTTGCACGTGCTCCCAGCAGCGTTGGGTTGACTCGCTCAGGCAGAATGAAAACGACTACATCAACCATGATCCTTTGCTAATAACAGACACTTTCACCATGATCCTTAGCAATTTTTTGGTGCATTCAGACCCATTCAGCAAAATGGCATGCTTCAAATCAAATACTTTCGGCTTCATGAGCCATTGAGAGTTTTCCATAGGAATACATGGATGACGGCCAGGCTATCCATATCTACTGGTTTTAATGTCAATGGCTTAAATGGATGGATGTTGATGGCAATTTATTTATTATCCTAATTCGATTTCCACACGGGCACGACATCAACCTTATTAACTTGTGTGATTTCTCTGACTCTCACAGTAATGTTAACCGACAGAAAGTTACGTCATCATAACATTTTCAACAGAAATTGTCTTCATGTTAGGTCTGAGTAAAACAGGTTCTGGCCTGATATTTTACTCTGTTATCAAGATTGAGGCACATAGGTGGTTTGAAATACATGCCTCTGCTCTGTGTCTTCATGTCAGGAGGATTTTTTTTTTGCGCTACATTTTTTCTTTCATTTCAGTTATATCGGCAGAGGAGTGCAAAGAAAACAAGGAGTCGCATTAACCCTCCCCCCAGCCACACTCAGTCATGAACTTAAACTAACAAAAGAGAAAAGAGCAGGATGTGAAACCACACACAAATTCAATAAGACGCGGAAGAACCACCCCTCCCTCCGCAGAACAGTTGCACCCACCCACCCACCCATAGAACTGCTACAGGTACTCAAGGTAAGTATAAGCACGATTTTATCTGAACCACCACAGAACTCCACAATTCCAAAAGCGAATGTTTTTAAATATTACATTGACATAAGAATTCAGACCCTTTACTAAGTACTTTGTTTAAGCACCTTTGGCAGCGATTACAGCCTCGAGTCCTCTTGGGTATAACGCTACAAACTTGGCACACTTGTATTTGGGGAGTTTCTCCCATTCTTCTCTGCAGATCCTCTCAAGCTCTGTCAGGTTGGATGGGGAACGTCGCTGCACAGCTATTTTCAGGTCTCTCCAGAGATGTTAGATCAGGTTCAAGTCTGGGCCACTCAAGGACACTCAGAGACTTGTCCCGAAGCCACAAGTCAGAACCGTCCAGAATAGTGATGCTGGACAGGTGGGTAGGTGTGGGCAGTGATCGGTTAAAGAGCACGCATTTAGTTTTGCTTGCACTTAAGAGCAGTTGGAGGCCACGGAAGGAGAGTTTTATGGCATTGAAGCTCATCTGGAGGTTAGTTAACACAGTGTCCAAAGAAAGGCTAGAAGTATAAAGAATGGTGTTGTCTGCGTGGAGGTGGATCAGAGAATCACCAGCCGCAAGAGCGACATCATTGATGTATACAGAGAAAAGAGTCGGCCCAAGAATTGAACCCTGTGGCACCCCCATAGAGACTGCCAGAGGTCCGGACAACAGGCCCTCCGATTTGACACACTGAACTCAACTGATGCAGTTGGTGAACCAGGCGAAGGCTGTTGAGTCTGCCGATAAGAATGCGGTGATAGACAGAGTCGAAAGCCTTGGCCAGGTCGATGAATACGGCTGCACAGTATTGTCTTTTATCATTGGCGGTTATGATATCGTTTAAGACCTTGAGCGTGGCTGAGGTGCACCCATGACCAGCTCAGAAACCAGATTGCATAGTGGAGAAGGTACAGTGGGATTCGAAATGGTCGGTAATCTGTTTGTTAACTTGGCTTTCAAAGACCTTAGGATAGATATAGGTCTGTAACAGTTTGGGTCTAGAGTGTCTCCCCCTTTGAAGAGAGCGATGACCGCGGCAGCTTTCCAATCTTTGGGGATCTCAGATGATACGAAAGAGAGGTTGAATAGGCTAGTAATAAGGGTTGCAACAATTGCGGCGGATCATTTTATAAAGAGAGGGTGCAGATTGTCTAGCCCAGCTGATTTGTAGGGGTCCAGATTTTGCAGCTCTTTCAGAATATCAGCTATCTGGATTTGGGTGAAGGAGAAATGGGGAGGCTTGAAAAAGTTGCTGTGGGTTGGGAGGGTGCAGAGCTGTTGACCAGGGTAGGGATAGCCAGGTTGAAAGCATGGCCAGCTGTAGAAAAATTCTTATTGAAATTCTCGATTATTGTAGATTTATCAGTGGTGACAGTGTTTCCTAGCCTCAGTGCAGTGGGCAGCTGAGAGGGTGTGCTCTTATTCTCCAGCTCTAGGAAGAGTCTTGGTGGTTCCAAAGTTCTTTCATTTAAGAATTATGGAGGCCACTGTGTTCTTGGTGACAAATGCTGCAGACATTTTTTAGTGCTATTCCCCAGATCTGTGCCTCGACACAATCCTGTCTCAGAGCTCTACGGACAATTCCTTCGACCTCATGGCTTGGTTTTTTCTCTGACATGCATTGTCAACTGTGGGACCTTATATAGACAGGTGTGTGCCTTTCCAAATCATGTCCAATCAATTGAATTTACCACAGGTGGACTCCAATCAGGTTGTAAAAATATTTACAATTTGTATGTATCCTTTATTTAACTAGGTAAGTCAGTTATGAACAACTTCTTATTTACAATGACGGCCAAAAAACGCTGGGCCAATTGTGTGACGTGCTATGTGACTCCCAATCACGGCGGATGTGATACAGCCTGGATTCAAACCAGGGACTGTAATGACGCCTCTTGCCCTGAGATGCAGTGCCTTAAACCGCTGCACCACTTGGGAGCCCAAACATCTCAAGGATGATCTATGGAAACAGAATGCACCTGAAATTGTTTTATATAATCAATTTTAGAATAAGGCTGTAACGGAACAAAATGTGGGAAAGGGGAAGGGGTCTGAATACTTTCCAAAATCACTGTAAGTCAATAAAAGACAGTAACCATTCATGTTTAGACAGTGAACGGGGCCTTTTTCATTGACATGCAACCATTTTTTGAGGCTGGCCAGACAATATCCATTTTCCTGCAAAGACAGATCCAATTTGGAGGTGTCGTAGAGGAGTATAATCTGCAGTGAGCATGGAATATGTTTTGAGAGAATTGGGAGCAAATGGGAGACAAGTCTCCAGAATTGGGATACCTCAGGGTACTCCCAGACCATATGAATGGAGCATTTTGGGGTTGGATGTATTTTTATTTGGAACAGTCTATGCAGGGTGTGATAAGATCTGTGGATTTAAAAAAAGGTATTCTGATGATTAGGATTTCTAGAAGAAATAATGACATTTGACCCTACAGTTTGCCAGTTAATTTCAGTGATTGAAGGTGAGAGATCTTTCTTCCATAGTAGGGCAATTGGCAGGGGCCTCTGAGGCGCTTTTAAGAAATGCAAGTATAGATCAGAAACCGGTCCCCTGAGTTTAGGTCGGTGCTAAAAAAATAAAAAATGCGGAGGGGGTGAATTGGTCATGTTTTGCCCCAGGTGACACCATAAGCTTGCATGGCAGAGCAACGTTTTTAAAAGAAGAAGGATTTACCCGGTAAATTGAAAGTTGCAAATCCTGGAATGCACGGAGCCCACCCTCTTCGAGAACATCAGCTGCAATGTGTATGCCTTTGTCACTCCACTGGTGGAAGGATATAGAACGCCCCCCCCCCCCCCCAGTCAGAGGTCATCATTTTGGGACAAAGGTGTGTGATGGTGCCAATTGGCTTTGGTTTTGGATAACTTTTCAGAGGTGTGCCACAAAGACGGCCGATGTTATAAAGTCGCCAAATTTTGTTTTGGAGTTTCTCAAGGAAATGTTGTAATGGATCAGATCCTGCAACCCTGTGCGGATGTGCTATGTTCTCCTCTATGGGACACCAAGCCTCAGTAATGCTAACTGACAGAAGGCTATTTCATCGTAACATTTTCAACAGAAATTGTCTTCATGTTAGGTCCGAGTAAAACAGGTTCTGGCCTGATATTTTACTCTGTTATCAAGACTACGGATGGTTTTAAATCCATGACTTTGTCCTGTGTCTTCTGGTCGGGAGGATATTGAATAAGAGGTACAGTAAGTCTGGATTGATTTGCTCAATGTTGGAAACAGAGAATAAATAGCAAGGAAACCATTTGAATCAGCGTCCCTGATCGAGCTTAGTTGAGACGGTGGTCCAATACAGACTGACAGGATTTGGAGAACACACCTCTGTTTGGCTGTCTGCAGGAAATGGAGTCACAGTCTGTCTAATGACTAGCTCCTCCCGGGAGGCGAGAGTATCAGTCAAGGGAAACCTTGGGGTGCCTGAGGGATTGGATGCTGGAGAAAGCCCACCTGATACCCCTACACCAACATACACTGTACACACACACACACACACACACACACTGTACAGACACACAAGTCTGAACACCCTCATACACACACACATTACTCTCCTGCAGTGCTTTAGGCAGACGTGTTGTGTCTGGAGTCTGGGGTTTATGACAGCTCTATTGTTGGCAGTCATCCCTTTTCCATGGCCACCCTCTTGTTAAAGCAGGGTCAGCAGAGTTTTAGAGCCCTAAAAACCTGAGACAGCAGACCGTAGAAAGTGCAAATGGTTGGACATTCTCAGGTTTGTATCCGTCTCCATTGTTAATGTTAGTGACTTGAGTCTAAGCTGGGTCCCAGACAGTGGGCCCCAATAAGAACTTGTTCAGTATCAACACACCCACTTAAAATCTGCTCATATTAAGATGATTTATGCTGTGTAGAGCTATAACTTAATGAACACAGGAACCTGCCCGCGTTCCCTATAGCGTTAAAGAATATCCTGCTGCTTTCACAGCCACAGAGTACTAAGCTGTGCTTTTGAAATGAATAAAATCAGTATCTCTCTCTGTTAATATAAATGTACTTTAATCAAAATAAGACGCATTAAGCCCCTGTCACAACACATAAATCTGATAATCTGAAAGATTAGTAGTTGAGGTTCTGCAGTGCTTTCGAATCAGAGGGGATTACCAAAGGGTACATGAGAGCAATGTGTTATGGGTAAAAATGTACCCAGAGACAGTGTGTCCAGCCACATCTTTCCATTGTGAACCCTTAGTGCCTCATAAGTGTCACCTTCATGACTTCTGTCGCACCCCCCCCCCCCCCCCCCGGGTGATTTACACAAGCCAAGTATTTCACTGCTGAAGCTGAGGGAGTGAAATTATATCCCTGGCTGCTACCCTGAACCTCCCCCTCAAACCCCTACAGTCGACCCCTTCCACCACTCAAACACCAGACTCGTTCAACATATAAGCAGCTTTCTGTGCCACTTATTCAACCGTGTGTGTGTCTAATATTCAGATTAACAGCGTCGCTAAATGTTCTATCGATACTGCCTGTTTCTGGGGTAGCTCATGCCTCCCTCTTGAACCATACAGCCACCCTGAGACAACTTAATTTAGAATAGAGAAAATACACTGAGTGTACAAACCCCCCCCCCCCCCCCCCCCCACATTCCCTCAGAACAGCCTCAATTCGAAAGGGCATGGACTCTACAAGGTGTTGAAAGCGTTGCACAGGGATGCTGGCCAATGTTGACTCCAATGCTTCCCACCGTTGTGCCAAGTCGGCTGGATGTCCTTTGGGTGATGGATCATTCTCAACACACACAGAAAACTGTTGAGTGTGAAAAACACAGCAGCGTTGCAGTTCTTGACACAACTACCATACTGTTCAAAGGCACTTAAACATTTTGTCTTGCCCATTCACCCTCTGAATGGCACACACACACAAACCATGTCTCAATTGTCTGAAGGCTTAAAAATCCTTCTTTAACAAGTGACATCAATAAGGGGTCATAGCTAGATTCACCTGGTCAGTCTATGTCATGGAAAAAGCAGGTGTCTTTACTGTTTTGTATGCTCAGTGCATAGCCTACTGTACACCTGAAACATAAAACATCTGGGGAGATCAAACCACCCAAAACGGTCGATTTACCATGTATTGAGTACTCATGTCACTTAATGCTAAAATGACTCTCCGTGGCTAACTGTATGCTACAATGTTTGTTTGACTGCACAGTCAATATGATATTATTATAATATTCTATCTGTTAATTAAGTGCAGTTTTGATCTTTAGAGAGCTGTCATTCTAACCCACCAAACCTTCACAAAACAATATGCTAGCTGCACGATACTATATGTCTTTGTTAGCGTACTAATTCCACATTCCACTTCCTGCATCTCATAGCTAGCTACAGTATGTTAGCCTTCTCTCTGCACAACTACCTTACCTCATAGCATGCAACTCCAGTCTCTTTTGACTGCCCCCAAACAGTGTTGACAGGCTGTGTCTCCCAGATATTGCTAGCAGAATGCCCTACTGTTTCTCATTGCGTGCTAAACTTACAGCACAGTCCATTGCACCTAGTAAAGATCTGTTGTACCCTAGGGTCTTTATTTTGATGTGAGACAAGACTTTTTCTAAGTTCAGAGGGAGTTTACAGATGACTGCTGGGTACCGAATGTCAGTTGAATTCTCTATGAGGTCCATCAATGTGACACATGCTAACTCCCTGTCGTTATCATACGATGAGGTAGTGTAACAAATGTTGAGGCGGAATAATAATTGGGGCGGCAGGGTAGCCTAGTGGTTAGAGCGTTGGACTAGTAACCGGAAGGTTGCAAGTTCAAACCCCTGTCGTTCTGCCCCTGAACAGGCAGTTAACCCACTGTTCCTAGGCTGTCATTGAAAATAAGAATTTGTTCTTAACTGTCTTGCCTAGTTAAATAAAGGTAAAAAAATATATATATACATTTTTTTTTTAAATAAAAAAATGTGTTCCTCTGAACTTCTTCTACTGAGGATGGAAAGAGCCATTCACATCACCATACAGGTCAGAGAAATTCAGATCGATGAGGTGCTATATACTTCCTTTACTCTGAGGGCATGCCATAGTGTCCGTACCTTACTCAAGGTCGATGATGCATTTAGCCAGCCTGTTCATTTCCCTTTTTCTTCAGCAGCAAGTTCTGGAGAAACGCAGGCAGCACAAACAGGAAGTGACTGGTGGAGAAAACCATGAAAAAGAGAGTCAGAGTAAATGAAAATGTTTCATAGATTCACCAATAATCTATGCTCCAGGGAAAGTCAGTCGTTTTCTGATGATACCATGACATTTTCCAGAAACCGCAGCGCCGAGCTGAGTATAAATATACGTTTGAACAGCTCCCAGTGATGTCAGTTCCTGCCACAAAATTGTTGGCTTTATCTCCAGTAAGCCACAGTAAACAGTGAGCTGTTCCTAGTGATGTTTACGTTCTGACCCACTGTAAGAAGATTATATTATCACTGGACTGGGACGAGTTCTATGGTTTCCCACTCAAGGCCATACTCAACAGTGGATGGCTTTTTGCATTGTGAGAATGGGAATAAAAAAACAGAAGGAAAATAACTTCATATAAAATAATGTCGGCCGTCAGCTAACCTTCAGGAGCTGCAAAGCATGAATACATACTGTATTATGCTATTTCTACTGATGGTCTTTTAGGTCCAGCTCCTGTGCTTAGTTGGATGTGCCTAAAAGCTCTATTTTCATCAAAATGAAAAGGCTCACCAGGACTTGATTTCCTGTGCTGGACGTTGAACCTGTGATTGGCTCAGTAGTCTCACTATCTACCCACCTTAAGATGAGCAGGAGACAAGGGGCTTGGTTTATTACATTAGGTGAATATAACAAACCCTTCTGACTGCGGTTTTCTGAGCTCTACAAAATGGAAGTGAACCTGATGAGGTGATTGATGATAAATGCCCAGGGACAGCTGGATTAAGACATACCAAGCGTGATGACACTGGGTCAGAGTTCACCTAAGCTGGAGCCAATATAATTGGAAACGGTAAACTGAATCATTGCCCCAGTATCTATTTTTCAAAAATGAAAAAATCACAGCTGGAGTAAGAGGCAATAATGTCAGCTGATATCACATAGAAGTTTCTAGACTACAGTATACAACTAATGACTCTGCAGCTGACTAGATGAGTTTCTATGGTATATAACTCATGACTACATAGATAGATGTGGTATGACAAAGTGTTGATACACAATAATTTGGACATTATCCTTATGACTCATTCCTTCAGTCCATGATGAACCACGATGACCTAGATCCTCCTCTTCCTAAGGCACCACAACAATCCCCCACGGGTTATGTTTAGAGCTTCAGTGGAGGTCACAGTGAGGTTATGACCTCGGGGCAGCAGGAGTTTGCTCCGCAAGCCACCCGTCTACATTCCCCCTTATGCAGGTTATTATGCAGGTATGTAGGGGCCAGATAGAGATCAGGTTACTGTCGAGTCCTCATTCATCAGGGCAATGATGAGAGCCACATGATAAACATCACCAGACGCCATTAATCAACCACAATACCAGGCTGATAAAGTCCCTGGGAGAACCGGGAGAACTCAAACCCATCACATTAAAATATGGAGGGAAAAGGAGAAGAGGAGGACACTGTATACTCAGCAGAGAGGATGTCTGACATAAGACTTATTAGCACAAATCAGTCCGATCATTCCACTGCTAAACTGACACAGGGGCCTGAAGAAGATTTATGGATTAGGAGTATAACTTTTCCTTGACCACGGAAGCCACCTGCTCATAGGATCTCACAGGGGAAACTGTTTTGACAGAAATGTTATCATGGGATTAAATTTACTGCTTTAAAAATCATACTTTACTTCCCTACGGCCAGGCAGTCTTTAACACCGATTTCTGCAGGCCATTTGTGTAAATAACTAACAAAATATCGTAGCCTCATGCAGAGAAACTGTATTTTATTATTTACAATATACAATATATATAAACATTCAGGTTGAATTTAAGACTGAATTCAGTAACTGAGGCGTTATCTTTTGCTACCTGAAGCGCATCCAAATGGCTCCTTCCTTGCTGAGATTTTAAATGAATTCTAAAAAGCTGCACTTCTATTTTTGTCTGGTAAGGTCTTTCATCCTCCAGTCAGATTTACATGTATATGAATATGCAGAATCCAAAACAAAAGAAGCCAGTGAGTAATGAGTATGCCGGGGATACACAATACACTTCCTGGTGCAGTAGTTCTGACGATAGGACAGATCCAGACAGCTTCCTTAGAGGAGACTAGAGAGATTTACACACGGTTTAGTGTTCTGGCTCTCTACCCACCTCTGAATGGCTTCAGGATTTAGAAACAAAGATAAAGCAAGAGAAAGGGGGGTAAATAGATAGAGCTATAATTAGGTGACAGAGAGTGAACGAGAGGCAGAGAGAGAGAGAAAGAAAGAGCGGAGGACATTGGTATTTGGTGCATTGGGGAGAGAGAGAGAGAGAGAGCAAGCGAGAGAGAGCAAAGGAGAGAGATTAGCAACCAACCAATGAGAGCTTGGGGAGGGAGTGTAACATTTTGGCCAGTCGAAAGAGTGCAGGGTTAACAATTGGCCACACATGCTCATCGTGGGTTAGGGATGGGGGTAGGGGAGAGAGCTTTTCACAAATGTTGAAACGACTATGCATGATGTGACCTCAGACATGCAACAGGGGCCAATGGCTTAATGACTGTAGACACACACACACACGCAACAACCAATGAGCGTGTTATCAGCTGTTGCTGCCCCTGAAACCACAGTCCTCTCTTAGGATTGAATACACACAGTTGCATATGTCTGCCCTGCTTGTGTGTATCTGTATGCCTAGCATGGCTAAGTATGTGCATTGCACATGGGTTTTGTACAAAAATGTGTGTCCATACATACATGAATGCTATATGCATTTTGCTAAACACCCTTTACTTTGACACCGTTCAAAAGTTTGGGGTCACTTAGAAATGTTCTATTTTTGAAAGAAAAGCACATTTTTTTTCTCCATTAAAATAACATCAAATTGATCAGAAATACAGTGTAGACATTGTTAATGTTGTAAATGACTATTGTAGCTGGAAACGGCTGATTTTTGAATGGTATATCTACATATGCGTACAGAGGTCCATTATCAGCAACCATCACTCCTGTGTTCCAATGGCATGTTGTGTTAGCTAATCCAAGTTTATCCTTTTAAAAGGCTAATTGATCATTAGAAAACCAAGTTTATCCTTTTAAAAGGCTAATTGATCATTATAAAACCCTTTTGCAATGATGTTAGCACAGCTGAAAACTGTTGTGCTGGTTAAAGAAGAAATATAACTGGCCTTCTTTAAACTAGTTGCGTTTCTGGAGCATCAGCATTTGTGGGTTCGATTACAGACTCAAAATGACCAGAAACAAAACACTTTCCTCTGAAACACGTCAGTCTATTCTTGTTCTGAGAAATTAAGGCTATTCCATGCGAGAAATTGCCAAGAAATTGAAGATATCGTACAACACTGTGTACTACTCCCTTCATAGAGCAGCGCAAATTGACTCTAACCAGAATAAAAAGAGGAGTGGGAGCCCCCGGTGCACAACTGAGCAAGAGGACAAGTGCATTAGAGTGTCTAGTTTGAGACACAGACACCTCACAAGTCCTCAACTGGTAGCTTCATTAAATAGTACCAGCAAAACATCAGTCTCAACGTCAACAGTGAAGAGGCGACTCTGGGATGCTGGCCTTCTAGGCAGAGTTGCAAAGAAAAAGCCATATCTCAGATTGGCCAATAAAAATGTAAGATTAAGATGGGCAAAAGATCCCAGACAACAGACAGAGGAACTCTGCCTAGAAGGTCAGCATCCCGGATTTGCCTCTTCACTGTTGACGTTGAGACTGGTGTTTTGCAGGTACTATTTAATGAAGCTGCCAGTTGAGGACTTGTGAGGCGTCTGTTTCTCTGGTTAAGTGTGCCTTGAATTCTTGAATTTGAATTTTTGAATGTTTTGAATGTGTTTTTCTTTTAAAAACAAGGACATTTCTAAGTAACCCCAAAGTTTTGAACGGTAGTGTATGTAAGGATGTCACTGTGAAGACAAATTAGCTGGCCACGTCATGAAAATGATGTGCACGCTTCAATGGGGCAGAACTCTGTGTGTTGTTGTGATTTTCTGAATGGCCAGATAGCTAGCAACAATGACCCGAAGATGCATAGGTGGCTTTTTTCACCTAGTTTTATTTTTGGTTTTGAGGTGTTTTGACTGACGTCACTGTCTATGCTAATATAGCTAAGATTCGCTAGCTAGCTAACCGACAACTGTAACAATGTATATGAGAATCAGCAAGTGCACATTGTGCAAATGTTTAGAACAAAAATTGATACTAAATATAGTTATCAACAATCTAAACCAACCCTGTCTGTTTTTGCCCCATAGTTGCGCACGCATCGTTTTTTGTTTCTTAACAACCAACCCGTCTATGTGGATATGGGTTGGAGTATGTCGGCTATGAGCTTGTGTGTATATAGCAGGCCTGGGTAGTCTCCAGCCAGCAATCCAAGCTAGCATCATTAACAGTGGTCCTGAGCAGGGAGCTGTGCTCGTTGCACTCTGAATGTGGTGACTGGGAGAGAGATAGGGTTTCAGCCCTGATGCCATTCTCAGCTGTGAATGATCCTATAACCATATGTTAGCTAGCTAGCTAGCTCCCTCCCAAACACATACACCGAGGCTCATATAACCAAACATACATGGGCCAGCTTTTTCAACAATGTGTCTGCTTACGTACGGTAGGCTACTCCCAGATACCGCGCATATACAGTATGTCTAAGCATGTGTGAGTATAACAGCACACACCGACACACAAAAAGATGCAAGCATACACAGGCATAAGGGCATACATAAACGGATGCATGCAAGCACACACGCACACACACACAAACACACAAACACAGGCCTTCAAAAACACACTGCCCTGAAAACCTGGACATGGACCCAGAAATTGAAACTTAAGTCTGGGTGTCTCACAAAAGCATGGCAAAATGAAAATATGTTGTGTAATTATTTCCCTTAGTGTTGTTTTCCAGGTGGAGACATTCAAAGCCCCTCTCCTTTCCTACTCTCTTGCCTCGTTCCTCCATCCTTCCCTTCTTCCAGAGTCCCTCCACCTCCAAAAGCACAAGTAAGAGGATTTCAACACCCACCATCTCAGATTGTTCTGTAATCGTTTCTGTTGTAGGTGACAGATACGATTAGCATTCCTGAAACATTATTTTGTTGAATATAATTTGATCTCTAAGAAACTTAATTTTATTTTATAGGATTCAGATAACATTAAATAAATATAGTACCCAATATCTGATTTAGACCAAACTTCTTCCTACAAATGAGTAGTACATGAGGAATCCCCAAAATACATGAGGAATCCCAAATGGTCAAAAGCCAACCACGGACTCCCCACATCCCATGCCAATCCCACCCCAACAACCAGTTCTCTATGTTCGACAAATAATATGAAGCTGTGGCTTGGAGTGTTGCTTCTCCATACTATGTAATGTATTCCATGTGAATCTGGTGATGTGTTTTTCCCCGTTCTTTGAAATGAGTTACTGATGTTGCTTACATTATTTACCATAAAGTAGTGTGAAAGTAACAGGTTTTGAACACTCGATGCAGCTGTTCTTGCTATACTGCCACACTCTTTTATCAAATTTGCTGGTCTCTTGTGTTAATTAAACAGATCACAACCTTGGTAGGAAGACATTTGGTCAAAATTGTTGGGTATTATATTTACTGAATATTATCTGAATCCTATAATTAAAATGACCAATTTGGGTGCAATCAATTAGCTCAATTTCTCAGAAGTAAAATGACATTTCAACAAAATTATGTTTCAGGAATACCAACTACAGAAAACATTTTAGAACAATCTGAGCTGATGGGTATCATGGCTTGCTGAAATGACATGCTAATGACACCCCCGCCAGTTCACCTTAGTTCAGGAGAAGTTCGTATTTCGAGCATATGTGCAGAGACTGCCACTGTGGCGCTATTTGTTGGGAGCATCTGACAAAATGGAGCGCCCGTGGGTTGAGAGAGCTGTGAAGCAGCAGCATAAAAAACACATCGCCCTGTCACCGCAACCCCCCCCCCCCCACACACACACACACACACACACACACACACACACACACACACGGGGTGGATGCAATTACAGAGAGCTCTGACTGGAGGAGCTCAAGATAAACTCTGTCAGTTTTTTTGTGGTGAAAAAGTCCCGCCTTTCATCTTTGAGTTGCTCCCTGCTATTTGAGAGTTTGAGTTGGTGATATACTCCGTGACATGAAGCTCATAAGGGTGGGAGGAGATGGGTGTATGGAAGAGGATGATGAGACAATGTGAGGAAATTGAACACGACTGTAAAATAAATAAATAAAAAAAATATATTAAAAAAATAGGTAATTGGAAGCCCATTGCTTTTACAGTGGACGACAGTGACCTCTTGGTTTGAGAGTGAGGGAATAAGAGAATTCAAGATACTATGTAAGCGCTGTATGTTTGCTGTGTACTTTACAGATGGACCCTAGTCCTATTGGAAGTATGGCTCAGTGTGTATGGACTTGATGAAACGTCTAATTCAAATAGACAATGTCCTGCTGTAGCTAAAAGTAAATATTCACAAAGGTAAAGTCAATGTGTATCTATCTAAAAAAAATCAATGATGTATAATCGTGGCACAATCACCATCACGTACACCAGGGCTTAGTGGCAACACAAATGGTCCAGGTGTTCCCAGTTGACACGGGGTGATAAAACTATACAGGCATGACTAATACGCAGACCTTTGCAGAGGAGAATAGGGGTTAGCCTGCCCAGATGGAGGCCCTCATTAACACCTAGCCTAACGACATTCTGTTTCCTCTCAGAGAAAAGAGATCCAGGAAATCCTTTGGTAACTATGTTGGCGCCCGACGTGGTTCCCTCCAGAGTTCTAGGCCTTGAAATAGATTAGAGACAGCCATTTGCTCTCAGCTCTTTCAAAAAAACACGTCAAGAACTGATAGAGGAAGACGGAGCTACAGAGAGTGTGAAGAAAGGTGTCACATTGTCGTAAGGGTCTGCTCGTTCATCACTGGCCCCATCCCGAGGAATCGTCGCAGAGTGAATAGTCCTTGATAGAACCAGATTGATTTCGTCGCAATTTACTTGACAGCAAGTTGATTGTGTCACCAGCCTTCCTTAAGCGCCTTCTTTCATCCTGCCAATCCATCCAACCACACAAGGGGCCTCATCTTTCAAAGGCCCCTCTGAATGCGATAAGCAAGGGAGATCAGCGTGATGTATGCTGGAGGTGAATGGAGAGGAGAGGAGGATGGGATGGAGGATAAATCTAAAGGCTAGTTAAAGAGGTTGCTGGGCGTTTCCATTCAAGGAAGGCCCAAAAATACTTTGGGCATTTTAGATTGTTATGGTAATTCTCACATAAAATCTTAATTGAGAGGAAGGATATTTGATATGCTTTTTACATTTGTAACACACTATTTTGAGAAATTCATGCCGAAAGTGCCAATTTTAGGCCCTTTTTTAGACTTATACATGCCTCCTGTAAGACCCTATGATCTGTCAAATGTACATGAACACAGACAACATCTTGGTGTCATGATACAACTTTTTTTTCCTTCTCCAGAACCTTGATATACTCCTTATTTTAGAACAGCCGTAAAGAAGTATCCTATATTGACACCAAGATGTTGACTGTATCATGTGCGGTTCATGAATTACTGAACCAGTTCATAAAGTTAGCCTTCAGGTCATTAAGCCCTTTTGTGAGTCAAGCTCCACTGTTTGCCTGTTGGCCGCTCTATTGACTTGCCTGTACATAGCTCAAACTGTTTTCGCACTAATTTAATAGTGCAGGTCGCTCGTTCCCAGCAGTAGCCACAGTTACCAGCCCTGAAGATGTAGCAATGCTAACAGACAACATGATCCTCATGCGCTTTGTTATCCAATTTAGGCAAATGAAATCAATCTCAGTGCTCTTCTCGAAGTACTCTCAGTGTTGCTGTCTGGGCCAAATGGGCCAAATGAATGTATTTTCATCAAATGTTTAGGACTAAGATGAAAAATGGGGTAAAACAGATAGATTTACGTCCATTGTTTAGGATTAAAGGGTATTTCTAGTAGGTGGAGGGATTATGTTTGCTGCAGGTTTATATGATTGCTGGGGAAAAGAGATTAATGATGTCATCAGTGGAGGATTCAGCTCATTACCGTGGCGACTCTGATGTATGTAATCCAGCATTCCACTAATGAAATCATAATTATTTTGCTTGTTTTTTAATTACTATGACAAAACGCCACAGCCACAATAGCAATATAGATGCAATAGACTTAATAAAGCATGACTGTACTGCATGACAATGCCCATTCAATACCCAGGTCCACATGATCATAAATCAATTATAATATATTAAGGAGAAGACAGGGGGTTGATAAAACTACTAAAACTATATTCTCTCTCTCTAATGCACTGTCAACGCGTTTCCCATTTTGTAGAAATGTTTTATGGAGAAATAGAAATGAAATAGGAGAGAATATGAGATATGGAGAGAGAGAGAGAGAGAGAGAGGGGACATGAGCCATGTTTGCGGGTGGTTGTGAAAGAGGAGCACAGTGAGATGCCAGGTCTGGAGATGATGTCCTCGTGGCCCATGGGGTGAGCTAGCTAGCTAGCGATAGCAGAGGGGGTTAGAGTTCATTTGAATGTCTGAATGTCCCCCATTGTTGAGGTGCCTGCCTGCCTGCTCACAGATGTGCTTCAAACGAAGACGGGGGGAAGGAAGGAACGTCACGCTCTGCGACGCTATCTCTACATCTCCACCCGCATCTGCTGCTACCAACCAACATCTCTCTAACCTCCCTCCTCCCTCACCCCCCCCATCCATCCCACATACAGTCACTGGAGTCATTTGCCATGTGTGCCATATAGCCTTGACGTAGTTGGAACGAACAAAGCATGAGACAAATGTTCCTTGCGAATCCAAAAATGTACTCCCCCCCACTTGTATCCTCACTGCAAGCACAGGTATGCACACAGAGACACGCATACACACACACACGCATACGCACATACCCCACACACACAAACACTAACTTTCCCCCTTGCCCACATGCATTGTTTATGAGCATCAATTCCGCTAACCTTTGATCCCTAACCTGTGTTTAACAGTTCATCCACTCTATCCCATAATAGGTGACTTATTGTGTCCCAGGCTGTGGACACAGGTGACATGGACCGATGGACTGAGCTGTCGATAGATGTCGGTTGTGTCCCAATCAGGCACCCTATTCTCGTGACTTTTGAGGGCCCATGTAGGGAAGAGGGTGCCATTGTGTCGCCAGAACCAGAAGGCCTTGTCATCCCGGTCACTCATCTGCTTTGACCGGGACTGAGTGACCGAGTACCAATGACGAGCTCTATCTGTTTGAGCAGCTCTGATGAACCAAGATTATATGAAACAGGCTTTTAGCTGCTCTCTGGATAATTGGAGACTATTGCATCTGTAATGTTATGCCAATGTGAAGGGTCTTAAAGTATGTCGAAAAAAAGTTAGCACCATTTTGTACAAGTCACATGTTCTGTCTCATAAACACACATGTGTTTGAACTGCACTAAAAGGCTGTGAATTTAGTCCCAGAGTTTCTTCCTTGTCGGATCACGGTCTGGGAAAAAACTCTTGACCCTACTTATTTAATGTATACACAATACACAGACAGTGTACATTAAGATGGAGGTTTTCAGTATTGGTGACATGATGTATACTCTGGCCACTGTGACTTTTAACCCAGTCTTTCA
Organism: Oncorhynchus mykiss; assembly: GCF_013265735.2. Taxonomy (NCBI): domain Eukaryota; kingdom Metazoa; phylum Chordata; class Actinopteri; order Salmoniformes; family Salmonidae; genus Oncorhynchus; species Oncorhynchus mykiss. Next base: position 36,679,739 of record NC_050572.1, on the reverse strand, counting down.
TTGTATCTCATATGGAGAGCACAGTTGTTCGCCTTACACGTGTTGGCCTCTGGAGGGGATTAGCTGTACAATAACAAACTCTCAGCGTTCACACACACACACACACGTCACTCACTTCCTGCCTATTCTACCGAGCAGAATGTAAAAGACAGAGAGTTCTACCACCTGCCCCTGTTCACTCTCAATCATGACCGTAACCTCCATCCTGTCCCGGTCATCCTCCAGTCACATTACTATTCGATATGATGTAAAAAAGAGCACATGACTCCTTGAGCTTGGTTGGTACCAATGCAAACAACAACAGGAATGTCCCCCTCTAACCAATCCATACACACACGATGCAAGCACACACAAACATAAGGGCACACACGTGTGTGCAGGTATACAGTGAGGGAAAAAAGTGTTTGATCCCCTGCTGATTTTGTACGTTTGCCCACTGAAAAAGAAATGATCCGTCTATAATTTTAATGGTAGGTTTATTTGAACAGTGAGAGACAGAATAACAACAAAAAAGAAAAACGCATGTCAAAAATGTTATAAATTGATTTGCATTTTAATTAGGGAAATAAGTATTTGACCCCTCTGCAAAACATGACTTGGTGGCAAAACCCTTGTTGGCAATCACAGAGGTCATACATTTCTCGTAGTTGGCTACCAGGTTTGCACACATCTCAGGTGGGACTTTGTCCCACTCCTCTTTGCAGATCTTCTCCAAGTCATTAAGGTTTCGAGGCTGACGTTTGGCAACTCGAACCTTCAGCTCCCTACACAGATTTTCTATGGGATTAAGGTCTGGAGACTGGCTAGGCCACTCCAGGAACTTAATGTGCTTCTTCTTGAGCCACTTCTTTGTTGCCTTGGCCGTGTGTTTTGGGTCATTGTCATGCTGGAATACCCATCCACGACCCACTTTCAATGCCCTGGCTGAGGGAAGGAGGTTCTCACCCAAGATTTGACAGTACATGGCCCCGTCCATCGTCCTTTTGATGCGGTGAAGTTGTCCTGTCCCCTTAGCAGAAAAACACCCCCAAAGCATAATGTTTCCACCTCCATGTTTGACGGTGGGGATGGTGTTCTTGGGGTCATAGGCAGCATTCCTCCTCCTCCAAACACGGCGAGTTGAATTGATGCCAAAGAGCTCCATTTTGGTCTCATCTGACCACAACACTTTCACTCAGTTGTCCTCTGAATCATTCAGATGTTCATTGGCAAACTTCAGACGGGCATGTATATGTGCTTTCTTGAGCAGGGGCACCTTGCGGGCGCTGCAGGATTTCAGTCCTTCACAGTGCAGTGTGTCACCAATTGTTTTCTTGCTGACTATGGTCCCAGTTGCCTTGAGATCATTGACAAGATCCTCCCGTGTAGTTCTGGGTTGATTCCTCACCGTTCTCATGATCATTGCAACCCCACAAGGTGAGATCTTGCATAGAGCCCCAGGCCGAGGGAGATTGACAGTTATTTTGTGTTTCTTCCATTTGCGAATAACTGTTGTCACCTTCTCACCAAGCTGCTTGGCGATGGTCTTGTAGCCCATTCCAGCCTTGTGTAGGTCTACAATCTTGTCCCTGACATCCTTGGAGAGCTCTTTGGTCTTGGCCATGGTGGAGAGTTTGGAATCTGATTGATGGATTGCTTCTGTGGACAGGTGTCTTTTATACAGGTAACAAACTGAGATTTGGAGCACAAAAAACTGCTGTTCACAAATGCTCTCCATCCAACCTCACTGAGCTCGAGCTGTTTTGCAAGGAGGAATGGGAAAAAATGTCAGTCTCTCGATGTGCAAAACTGATAGAGACATACCCCAAGCGACTTACAGCTGTAATCGCAGCAAAAGGTGGCGCTATTAACTTAAGGGGCTGAATAATTTTGCACGCCCAATTTTTCAGTTTTTGATTTGTTAAAAAAGTTTGAAATATCCAATAAATGTCGTTCCACTTCATGATTGTGTCCCACTTGTTGTTGATTCTTCACAAAAAAATACAGTTTTATATCTTTATGTTTGAAGCCTGAAATGTGGCAAAAGGTCGCAAAGTTCAAGGGGGCCGAATACTTTCGCAAGGCACTGTATGTATATACTGTACTCTATACCATCCACATTCATATATTTTTTATGTACATATTCTTATTCATTCCTTTACACTTGTGGGTATAAGGTAATTGTTGTGAAATTGTTAGGTTAGATTACTCGTTGGATATTACTGCATTGTCGGAACTAGAAGCACCAGCATTTCGTTACACTCGGATTAACATCTGCTAAACATGTGTATGTGACAAATTCATTTGATTTGATTTTGATTTGGGGTGAAATGTGCAACCAGAGGGACAAAACTCGAGACCACCTTTAGTCCACACACAGAGATGCGTACAAAGCTCTCCCTCGCCCTACATTTGGCAAATCTGACCATAATTCTATCCTCCTGATTCCTGCTTACAAGCAACAACTAAAACAGGAAGCAACAGTGACTTGGTCAATGAGAAAGTGGTCAGATGAAGCAGATGCTAAGCTACAGGACTGTTTCGCTAGCACAGACTGGAATATGTTCCGGGATCATTTCGATGACAATGAGGAGCACACCAATAAGTGCATCGATGATGTCGTCCCCACAGTGACCGTATGTATTACAGGCAACATCCACACTGAGCTAAAGGGTAGAGCTGCCGCTTTCAAGGAGCGGGACTCCAACCCGGAAGCTACGCCCTCCGACGAATCATCATACAGGCAAAGCATCAATACAGGACTAAGATTGAATCGTACTACACCGGCTTCGACACTCGTCAGATGTGGCAGTGCTTGCAAATTATTACAGACTACAAAGTGAAGCACAGCCACGAGCTGCCCAGTGACACAAACCTACCAGACGAGCTACATTACTTCTATGCTCGCTTCGAGGCAAGTAACACTGAAACATGCATGAGACCACCAGCTATTCCGGACGACTCTGTGATCATGCTCTCCGAAGCCGATGTGAGTAAGACCTTTAAACAGGTCAAGATTCACAAGGTCGCAGGGCCAGATGGATAACCAGGACATAAACTCTGAGCATGCGGTGACCAACTGGCAAGTGTCTTCACTGACATTTCCAACCTGTCCCTGAGGTTGGAAGAGGTTAAATATATCCGTAAACTTCTCTAGCCTCTTCCAATACATACATTGGGGAACGTAGCATCACTGCAAAGACCGAACAGATGGTAATTTGGTATTGTATGACGCTAACAGGATGCTAACTTGAGTCCTGTGAAGTCGATTGGAAACACTTCTCAGATTGAGGGATCTCTTTAACTCTTTTCCAGCCTTTCTTGTTCCAGCACAAGGTCAATGACCAGTCGCAATCACAGAGTACACACAGTTCAGCCCAGAAACCGCCCACTCTCAAACAGACACAACAAATGTGAACTCAAGTAAACCAAAAGCAGAGGTGTACATTGCGACACATCCCCATAGATTTTGTAACACAGAGCGTCCACTCCGAAATGTCCCTGGTACTCCCTGGTACCCCTCCAGCGATGACAGGCTTCATTAGTCCTGTACTTTTCCATTTTCCCAAAGTGCTTTCTCTCCCATCCCTCTTCATTAGAAAGCATCTCTGAGTGACATAACACATGTCACAAATATCCTCCTCCCTCCTCCTGACCCACAGCAATGATTAAAAAAGGCTGAGAAGGGAATAGGATCGGATTTGCGCCCTCTGAGCTGGTGTGTGTGTGTTTGTGTGTGTGTGTGTTGTGCTGTGCCTGTGTGTTTGAAAAATAAGTCAAAATAGAAACCAACCTGGCACATTGTGTGTGTGTGTGTGTGTGTGTTTGTGTGTGTGTGTGTGTGTGTGTGTGTGTGTGTGTGTGTGTGTTTTCCTCTCCTGGAAAGTAACAAAGTGAGCTACCACAGTACGTCATTATTATGGTGTATTGGAGGATGAAGATGTCTCTGAGGCCTGATCTAACATCATGTATGCGTCTTCCAGATGGCCAGAGTATGTAGATACATTTTGTAAACTGATCCTACATGTGCCGTTATGGAAAACCTGTGCTTTAAAATATCCGAGACAGAACCGCAGATTCATCCTTGGTCCCCGTTGAGCGTATTACAAAACCTGAGTGCTTTATTAGGGTTGTTGCAGTGAGCAGCCCAGACAAAGAGGAGTGTTTTATAAATGGTGGCACACCCATCTATGGCAAACAAATGTTCCATTCATTCCCTCAGTCCGTGTCTGTCCTCTAACAATAGACTTGTACCGCCAGTCCACCTATGCGATTCAACAGTTGGCAGACATTTTAGAGAAGTAGAGTCTACAATGGTACTCCCTGCTGGTTTATGCCCACTGATGGTGGGAAAGGTGAAGTTGTGTCACGGAGGGCCAAGCAATTACGATCAATGTTTAATCTAAGATACATACATCACTTGTATAACTTGGCTGGAATGGTGATGTTACTTCATACAATGTACTTTCTCTCTAAGCTATTGAGACGCAGCAATCTGTTCTCTATATAAGCCTTTAAGAAAGAGACTTATTGGTGTCTTTAGGTCCATTTTGAATTGGCAGAGATAACAGGAATCTTGTTTCACCCAGATGAAATCATGGATCTCTGCCAAATGACCAGCCACTTCTCCACCCTTTCTCAATTTCCTTGAAATAGTGTGTTATGAAAGTAGTCGGTTGAGGGCAGCAAGGGTAACCTAGCAACAAGACAGACAGACTGTCCTAAGGACTTCCTGGTGTCATCTAGAGGCTACTGACCAATGGTGAGAGTGGGGAGAAATTAAGAGAAAAAGAGAGAGAAAAGAGGGTGAGAGAGGGAGGAGCAGAGGTGGATTGGCCAGATGGGCTGAACCATTTTTTATTTGGGTGGGCTGGTCGAAATTGTCACATATCCAAATATATATTTTTTATATAAAAATAAAACAATGAAAAAGGTGACACGACCGGTATTTCTCTGTTATGCTCATCTGTAGGGTAAGTGTTGATTCAGGGGAACACATATGACAAGCACTAATTTGCAATATAGCCTAAATTGTTAGCTTGGATTTTATCACGTATAAGGCTTAAAGGGCAATTCCACTACTTTTCAACCTCATATTCATCATCACCAGCACTAAACCAGTGCACCGTACGTGAAAACAGTGTGTTGCTATGATCTGTTGTTAAAAAGATAAGGATAGAGGTCCTAAAAAATGCAGGGTAGGATTAAAAGTTTTTTTTAAATGTCATTTTCAAAACCTGCAACGAGTTTCTACTCAGAGGGAGGGTATTTTCTTGCTCCCCATGTCATTTAAAAAATGTCATCAGGTTAGAACTTTTTAACTTTATACGTTTTTCTACAAAACATAGAATTGTACCATTTTGACATATGTTGACACTGGTATTGTGCTGGAGATAATGAAAATGGGGTTGAAAAGTGTTTTAAGTAGACAGACAGACAGACAGGCAGACAGACAAGAAGAAGCATAGTGGCAGCAGAGAAGATGCTGAGACAGATAGACAGCACAACAGGGTGACAAACAAAATGTATAGAGCAGAGGACAGTTATAGTGGTGAGTTGTATCTCCAGTGGTTTTTTTACATGTTGTACTTGTTTAAAACATGAACTAGTTCAAAAAGTTACTGGTACAGAAATGGTTGAGAAACTCTATACTCTATTGCCAATGTTATTGTGTCAGTACTTCTACCTGTGTCTCAGTACAGCTAGAAAAAAGGGTTCCAAAAGGATTCTTCAGTTGTCCCCAGAACCCGTTTTGGTTTCAGGTAGAACCCTTTTGAGGTGAGTTGGTAGCATGCACAGTGATGTGGATAAAATTCCACGGTCGAATTCTTGTCCCAGTCTGCCCCTGGAGAGGAGAGAGATGGGGAAGAGAGAGCTCTATAAAGCAAAGGAGACAGAGGGAGAAAGAGAGAGAGAGCAGAGAAAGAGAGAGGAAAGTGCCCCCTCCTCCATATCCTTTGACAACTCCCAGGCTGCCACCTCAGACAGCTTGACATAAGTAGCGGGGTGGCCGGCCGGCGGCCTCCCATTTCATAAACACTCTGTAAAAGCGTAAATTGGTGCTAATAGGCGACTGTCTGCTTTTTTTAAGATGTTGCATGCAACAACTAGAACTTTACAGTGCATACAGCCCAATTTTCTCAGCGAGTGAAAAGTTAGAGTGAAATTGGTGCCACGGCTAAGGGAGGGGGTCAAGGCCGAAAACGTTGTTTCTTGACAGGCTTTCAAAAACAAGACCACAAAAATGTTTAAATATGACTTGTGACTCAAAATGAAAGGATTTTCTGACTCTAGAGTATTGTGTAAACCCATAACGCATAGGAATCAAATGACTTTACAATGTTTTTTTATGCTATGGGCTGATATTATGTAACATATTGCTTCCTGGTCTATAATTTAACAGTCTCCATTTTCTTATGAACCAGACACTAAAGCCCCTTGATAGATATGATGCCGACAGTAGGGATACAAGTCATTTATGCAACGAGATTACTTTGCTCATCCACTATTACATTACCCTCCCCGAAACCACCAGTGAATCAAATGTGAATTACACTCTCAAAAATTCTGTATATATACTTGCTGTAAAATAACGAACAACTTCAGGGTGTTTTTTTTTTAAAAGGAACAACTGGGAATGTGTTGTTGAATGCACACTAATCTCTAGATTAGAGTCACGCCAGTCAAGAAAAAGTAGATACTGATCTATTTTGAAAAGAGTCTAACATATCTTATTGACTGTCATAATATGGTTCTGCTATGCATAATGATGAACAGAAATGGGCTTGAAAGTATGGAGCGGTAGATACTGAGTGTACAAAACATTAGGAACGCCTTCATAATATTGAGTCGCCCTTTGCCCTCAGAACAGCCTTAATTAGTCAGGGCATGGACTCCAAGGTGTCGAAAGCATTCCATAGGGATGTTGGCCATTGTTGATTTCAATGCTTCCCACAGTTGTGTCAAGTTGGCTGGATGTCCTTTGGGTGGTCGACCATTCTTGACACACATGGAAAACTGTTGAGTGTGAAAAACCCAGCAGCGTTGCAGTTCTTGACACACTCAAACCAGTGGACCTGGCACCTACTACCATACCCTGTTCCACAGCACTTAAATATTTTGTCTTGCCCATTCACCCTCTGAATGGCACACATACACAATCCATGTCTCAATTATCTCAGGGCTTAAAAAATATTTATTTAACCTGTCTCCTTCCTCCCCTTCATCTACACTGACTGAAGTGGATTTAACAAGTGACATCAATAAGGGATCATAGCTTTAACCTGGATTCACCGTTAAAACGTTAAAATGCGTCTCTATACACTAGCGTTTTGGACTTCATATGAAGCGACGGTACAAAAGGTCACCTTTTATTGGAAGGTTTTTTTCATACATATCTGTTTTACCGTTTAGAAATGAAAGCACTGTGTATCAGTCCCCCCATTTGAAGGTGTCATGAGTATTTGGGCAAGTTCACCATGTGTATTAAAGTAGTCAAAGGTTTAGTGTATGATCCCATATTCCTAGCATACAATGACAACATTAAGCTTGTGACTCTACAGACGTATTAGATGCATTTGCATTTGTTTTGGTTGTGTTCCAGATTATGTTGTGGCCAATAGAAATGAACGGTAAGTCATTTATTGTGTCGTTTTTAGTCACTTTTATTGTAACTAAGAATCGAATATGTTTCTGAACACCTCGACATTAATGTGGATGCTACCATGGTTACGGATAACAATGAATTCATCGTGAATAATGATGAGTGACAAAGTTACAGAGGCACAACTATCATACCCCAAAGACATGCTAACCTGTCATAATACCCACAAAACCTAACGGTCAAACAGGGAAATGGTTCCAATCGTTTTCCACCATTCATTTTTCCCATAGGGGTTTTAAAACCCCATAATAAGAGCTGTGTTTCGTATTGGTTACGGTCGTGACGTTTTGATAACCATGGAAATCTCTCTCGGACAAGAAGAATTTTATCAATATATTCGGCACCATTTACGCTCAGATTCGAAAAGGCTAATTAGCATCAAAGTAGACATACAAGACTACAAATCCCTGCAAGCTCCTGCATGTCATCTCCAGCTGACACCTTTGCTAACGGGTATTGTGTCAATGTAAAACTTGCACGAGACAGCAGATAATTGTTCATTAAATGGAAATGTAGAGAAATGTACCCAATTTATTCATTGCTACTTTTAGCTAACATTAGATAGTTAATCGAGAGATTCTTACTTCTGCTTCGATTCGTCAGTGTCGTCCATATCATCATGGCATTTGTAGTTCTTTATGATAGCCACATTAGCAGCTAATTAGCATTTCATTTTTAGGGGGTAAATACAGGCAAATATATTGATAAGTCACCTTATCCTGGAGAGATTTCCACAGTTACCAAAACGTCACGCCAGCGTAGGCCTACACGAAACACAGACCTTATTTTAAGTGTTTCTGAAATCCCCTATGGGAAAAATGAATGGTGGAAAAATGATTGGAACTATTTCCCTGTTTGACTGCTAGGTTTCATGGGTATTGTCACTCATACTGCAAAAAGATTAACACAAACATACATTTCTCTTGAGTCTAACCTGACAAAACCCAGTGATTGCGGTCACTAAATAATGATCAAAATTGGAAATACAACTTTCAAAAGGTGCATAATTATGGGAAATGACTCTTTTATGCATATATGACCGAACTTCATACACATCAAATCCAATAATATTGCTGAAATAAGGAAAGGTGAATACAGTGGAGGAACATAACTGATATGAATGCATAGACCTCAATCCACACCAAAGCAAAGCTCTACAATGGAAGGTCACAATGTTACAGATGATGACTCATGAGAAACCCAAAGTTACTTAGAAGTAGCTCCACTTCATTCTCTGCAATGTTGTGAATCATACAAATTGTGAAAACTGAAACAGTCCTATCTAGTGCAATAACACAAAGATAGAAGACAATCACCCACAAAATACCCACAGAATATGGCTGCCTAAATATGGTTCCCAATCAGAGACAACGATAGACAGCTGCCTCTAATTGAGAATCAATCTAGGCAACCATAGACCTACAAACTACCTAGAAAGGGCACAGCCCCATAAACATATAAAAAACCCTAGACCAGACAAAACACATAAACCCCCCCATGTCACACCCTGACCTAACCAAAAAATAATAAAGAAAACAAAGATAACTAGGCCAGGGCGGGACAGATATTCTGTTTTTGAATTTTGTATTCATTGATGATCTTGTATTTACAGTTTTGCAAAAGTGGGTCTAAAATATGCAATCCAGGAACAAAGGCAAGGAAATGATCAGATATTCTGCAAATGTATTTAAGCATTTGATCATTATAGATTTGTAATACTGTAGGTAAGTTTAACCACATTTGCAAAAAGTGCTTGTATGATATTGAGAAAAACTTTAAGTGTTCAGAAACATAAAAGGGACTCCAAAATGACGCAATATATTATTACCATTATTTGTATTTATTTATTTGATTTTACACATACAAACGACAACATCACACAAACATCAACTACATCACACCTGCCCAGACCCACATGCTCACACCCCCAGCTCCAGCACCCGCATCACTCTCTGGCACATTGTGTTAACGATGGAGGATTGGTTGATTTCCAGTTAAGTATAATATTTTTCCAAGATGATTGACGAGAAAAGTATCGTCCAACCCATCGGGTGTCTCACTGCACCCTCATATGCCATGTCTTGAAATATGCAGACAGACGGATTAAGTCAATTTACATTGTAATACTTCCGACATTCAAATTTCTAACTCCGCCCATGACCGCACAGGACTCTGCCGTTGAAATGTGTGAGTTTTGTCTCTTGTATAATAAATTATATACATTAGTCTATATTGTGTACATTTTTGTTAACTATAATTGCGTTAGTTATGTTCCATCTTGTGCCAATATCAGTTATTTTTATGTCTTGGTTCCAAAAGTTTATATTTGTGTTCTAAAGAGATTGTCAGTTGGATCTCTGCAAGGTTATGTATAGCTTATCTATCATATGAATACCCTTTTCTGACTCCAATAGGAATCCCTCGAGATTTCTCTGATGTCCAAAGAATTCCAAATCAATATTTCTTGTCATAAAACTTTTAAGTTGCATGTATTTGGAAATATCTACATTGGTCAATCCAAAATGTATTTTTAATCCTGTAATGGAAATACATGTATTTCTTATTACCAAGTCATTTAGGGGTTATATGCCTTTAGTTTTTCTTGTGGACCAATTTATCTGTGAATTCTGAAAAGCTGTTCAAGGATTGTTCCTTATGATTGTTTTTAGGCAGTGGTAATGGTTCTTGTAGAATTCTGTACATTTCATTTTCTTCCATGTTTTTAAAATGGTCTTATCTTATCTTATGTACCCATGAAGTTGTTAATGTTCTTAGCTTTATCCTTTGAAAATAGACACATGAAAAGATTATGTGGATGAGCACGTGCATCTTGAATATGTACCCATTGTTCCTCTTTAGAGCATTTACATATATGTAGCAACTAAAAGCCTTGGGTAGCGAGTTGATACAATTCCAAGGTTAAAACCATCCGAAAGGTTAAAACTACCCTCAGATTTAGGAAGATGTAAAACTATCCTTTGAGTTTTATTTGCCCATATAAAGTCTGCTATGATCAAGTAATATTGGTATTACCGAGAATAAATATAAAAACTTTAGTAGCCATGCCATTCCAAAAAAGTTTATTCTACCTCTTATATTTATGGGAAGATTGTTCCAGATGCACTATGCACCTGGCTGCTAAAATTAGAATAATTCGCCTAATTTCAGTTCATGTGACAAAACAAGTAAATATAGTGTAAACAATCACCGCAAAAATATTGTATTTTCTGCTTTCAACCGAAAGTAAAAGACCCAAAAACGAGACTTAACTTCTTCGATATAGGGGGCGCTCTTTTAATTTTTGGATGAAAAACGTTCCCGTTTTAAACAAGATATTTTGTCACGAAAAGATGCTCAACTATGCATATAATTGACAGCTTTAGAAAGAAAACACTCTGACGTTTCCAAAACTGCAAAGATATTGTCTGTGAGTGCCACAGAACTGATGTTACAGAAAAAACCCAGATAAAAATACAATCAGGAAGTGCCGCATTTTTTGAAACCGCCTCATGGCAATGACTCCTTATATGGCTGTGGAGGAGCTAGGAGTCAGCTTACCTTTTCCACGTTTTCCCCAAGGTGTCTGCAGCATTGTGACGTATTTGTAGGCATATCATTGGAAGATTGACCATAAGAGACTACATTTACCAGGTGGTCGCTTGGTGTCCTCCGTCGCAATTATTGCATAATCTCCAGCTGCAGTATTTTTCCATTTGCCTCTGATGAGAAACCGACTGCCAGGAATGATTTTTCATCGATAGAATTGTGAAAAACACCTTGAGGATTGATTCTAAACAACGTTTGCCATGTTTCTGTCGATATTATGGAGCTAATTTGGAAAAAAGTTTGGCGTTGTAAGTGACTGCATTTTCGTTTTTTTTTCTTAGCCAAACGTGATGAACAAAACGAAGCTATTTCTCTTACATAAATAATCTTTTTGGAAAAAATTAACATTTGCTATCTAACTGAGAGTCTCGTCATTGAAAACATACAAAGTTCTTCAAAGGTAAATTATTTTATTTGAATGCTTTTCTTGTTTTTATGAAAATGTTGCCTGCTGAATGCTAGGCTGAATGCTAGGCTTAATGCTATGCTAGGCTATCAATACTCTTACACAAATGCTTGTGTAGCTTTGGTTAAAGCATATTTTGAAAATCTGAGATGACAGTGTTGTTAACAAAAGGCTAAGCTTGTGTTTCAATATATTTATTTCATTTCGTTTGCGATTTTCATGAATAGGAAACGTTGCGTTATGGTAATGACCTTGAGGCCATGATTATGCTCCCGGATACGGGAATGCTCGACGCTAGAGGTTAAGAACAGCAAGCATAGAAATAGTGCACATAGAACAGATCTACCACTCCTTAGACTTGGTTTCAATGCCGATTTATAACATGCATTTCTACGTGAGTTTGGTCGGGTCACCCCAAAAAATTACATATTGCAGCTTTATTAGGTCATAGCATAAAGTTATCTTTATATATTTTGTTTGTTGTCACGTATTAAGCATCCTAAGTGTTTGATGTTTTTGTGGTCCCCTTAATGGATTGCTGTAGATCATGAGATATTATTGTTCTGCAAGCGGTTCAATTGCCAATGCAAACAGGAGGGGAGAAGAGAGGACATCCCTGTCTTGTGCCCCTTTCTAAAACAATTTCCTTCAATAATGTACTTTTTGTGTATATTATTGCTTTAGGACATTTATATAATATTTTTTATAATGTATTATTTCAGCTGTAAAGTTGAAAGCTTCCAAAGTTTGAAAAGAAAAAAACATTCAAGACAGTCAAAAGTATTTTGGCATCAACAGTCATTATTGATAAATCTATATCTTGTTTTTTTAGCATATTTTCTTACAGTTTAGCATATTTTCTTACAATTGTTAACACACGTTTGCTGAAACTATATCTTAGGTATTCATAACTCTAAAAACAAAACACAAAACCATTAGCCAATTTCCCCAAACCCCACAGACATCTTGTAATATAAAACACAGCAGTCAAAATCATATACAGTGGGGAGAACAAGTATTTGATACACTGCCGATTTTGCAGGTTTTCCTACGTACAAAGCATGTAGAGGTCTGTATTTTTTATCATAGGTACACATAAACTGTGAGAGACAGAATCTAAGACAAAAATGCAGAAAATCACATTGTATGATTTTTAAGTAATTAATTAGCATTTTATTGCATGACAAGTATTTGATCACCCACCAACCAGTAAGAATTCCGACTCTCACAGACAGTTCGTTTTTTCTTTAAGAAGCCCTCCTGTTCTCCACTCATTACCTGTATTAACTGCACCTGTTTGAACTCATTACCTGTATAAAAGACACCTGTCCACACACTCAATCAAACAGACTCCAACCTCTCCACAATGGCCAAGACCAGAGAGCTGTGTAAGGACATCAGGGATAAAATTGTAGACCTGCACAAGGCTGGGATGGGCTACAGGACAATAGGCAAGCAGCTTGGTGAGAAGGCAACAACTATTGGCGCAATTATTAGAAAATGGACGAAGTTCAAGATGATGATCAATCATCCTCGGTCTGGGGCTCCATGCAAGATCTCACCTCGTGGGGCATCAATGATCATGAGGAAGGTGAGGGATCAGCCCAGAACTACACGGCTGGACCTGGTCAATGACCTCAAGAGAGCTGGGACCACAGTCTCAAAGGAAACCATTAGTAACACACTACTCCGTCATGGATTAAAATCCTGCAGCGCACGCAAGGTCCCCCTGCTCAAGCCAGCGCATGTTCAGGCCCGTCTGAAGTTTGCCAATGACCATCTGGATGATCCAGAGGAGGAATGTGAGAAGGTCATGTGGTCTGATGAGACAAAAATAGAGCTTTTTGGTCTAAACTCCACTCGCCGTGTTTGGAGGAAGAAGAAGGATGAGTACAACCCCCAAAACACCATCCTAACCATGAAGCATGGAGGTGGAAACATCATTCTTTGGGGATGCTTTTCTGCAAAGTGGACAGGACGACTGCACCGTATTGAGGGGAGGATGGATGGGGCCATGTATCGCAAGATCTTGGCCAACAACCACCTTCCCTCAGTTAAAGCATTGAAGATGGGTCGTGGCTGGGTCTTCTAGCATGACAACGACCCGAAACACACAGCCAGGGCAACTAAGGAGTGGCTCCGTAAGAAGCATCTCAAGGTCCTGAAGTGGCCTAGCCAGTCTCCAGACCTGAACCCAATAGAAAATCTTTGGAGGGAGCTGAAAGTCCGTATTGCCCAACGACAGCCCCGAAACCTGAAGGATCTGGAGAAGGTCTGTATGGAGGAGTGGGCCAAAATCCCTGCTGCAGTGTGTGCAAACCTGGTCAAGAACTACAGGAAACGTATGATCTCTGTAATTGCAAACAAAGGTTTTTGTACCAAATATTAAGTTCTGCTTTTCTGATGTATCAAATACTTATGTCATGCAATAAAAATGCAAATTAATTACTTAAAAATCATACAATGGGATTTTCTGGATTTTTGTTTTAGATTCCGTCTCTCACAATTGAAGTGTACCTATGATAAAAATTACAGACATGCTTTGTAAGTAGGAAAACCTGCAAAATCGGCAGTGTATCAAATACTTGTTCTCCCCACTGTCCTCCCTGCTCAAAATGGAATTCTGCACACAAATGAGACACACACACACATCAAATGAATGTAATTTAGTGACAACCGAGATCACACTAACGTGACATATTTAAAACACTACTAACATAACCTATTTGAGTGTAAAGACTAAGATGCTGTTTTTATACTTTATACTGTCTGTATTTACTCAAACAAGAAAGGAACACACATGCAAACATTTCAGTTTTATATCTCAACATGACAAATAAATACATTTTGCATATGCAAAGGAAGAAAAATAGGCCTAATTTTACTACTGTACTGTATATTAGATCAATTGTACGGAATAAATAAATAAACTGTTTAAAACATAATAACATCTAAATAGAAACAAATAATCCATTGCAAAAATAAAATCAGTCATGTCTCTTGTTTTGGTCCGTCCACAGATTTTCATCAACATCACAGGCGATATTCTCCT